>NC_057813.1:388634889-388983990 GCF_018294505.1 Triticum aestivum
GAACAACGTATGTTGTTATGCGGTTTGACCGATAAAGATCTTCGTAGAATATGTAGGAACCAATATGAGCATCCAGGTTCCGCTATTGGTTATTGACCAGAGACGTGTCTCGGTCATGTCCACATAGTTCTCGAACCCGCAGGGTCCGCATGCTTAACGTTCGATGATGATTAGTATTATGAGTTTATGTGATATGATGTACCGAAGTTTGTTCGGAGTCCCGGATGAGATCACGGATGTGACGAGGAGTTTCAAAATGGTCGAGACATAAAGATTCATATATTAGAAGGTTGCATTTGGACATCGAAATGGTTCCGAGTGGTTTGGGCATTTTTCTGGAGTACCGGGAGGTTACCGGAACCCCCCGGGAGAAGTTATGGGCCTTATGGGCCATAAGAGGGAAGCACACCAGCCCACAAGGGGTTGGTGCGCCCCCCGTTTGGGCAGGAGACCGAATTGGACTTGGGAAGGGGGCGCCACCCCCTTTCTCTCTCCTACTCCCTCTCCCCCCTCCGGTAGAAGGAAAAAAGGGTGGGGCCGAATCCTACTAGGACTGGAGTCCTTGTAGGACTCCCCTCTCGCTGGCGTGCCCCTTGTTGGCCGGCCTCCTCTTCCCCTCCTTTATATACGGGGGCAGGGGGCACCCCAAAGGCACAACAGACAATCTCTTAGCCGTGTGCGGTGCTCCCTCCACAGTTTTACACCTCGGTCATATCATCGTAGTGCTTAGGCGAAGCCCTGCGTCGGTAACTTCATCGTCACCGTCACCATGCCATCGTGCTGACGGAACTCTCCCTCAGCCTCAGCTGGATCTAGAGTTCGAGGGACGTCACCAAGCTGAACGTGTGCAGACCACGGAGGTGCCGTGCGTTCGGCACTTGATCGGTCGGATCGTGAAGACGTACGACTACATCAACCGCGTTGTCATAACGCTTCCGCTTTCAGTCTATGAGGGTACGTGGACACACTCTCCCCTCTCGTTGCTATGCATCACCTAAATAGATCTTGCGTGATCGTAGGAATTTTTTCGAAATTATAGCGTTCCCCAACAGTGGTATCAGAGCCAGGTCTATGCGTAGATGTTATATGCACGAGTAGAACACAAAGAGTTGTGGGCGATAATAGTCATACTGCTTACCAGCATGTCATACTTTGATTCGGCGGTACTGTTGGATGAAGTGACTCAGACCGACATTACGCGTACGCTTATGCGAGACTGGTCCTACCGACGTGCTTCGCACATAGGTGGCTGGTGAGTGTTTGTTTCTCCAACTTTAGTTGAATCGAGTGTGGCTACGCTCGGTCCTTGTTGAATGTTAAAACAACACACTTGACGAAAAATCGTTGTGGTTTTGATGCGTAGGTAAGAACGGTTCTTGCTAGAAGCCCGTAGCAGCCACATAAAACTTGCAACAACAAAGTAGAGGACGTCTAACTTGTTTTTGCAGGGCTTGTTGTGATGTGATATGGTCAAGCATGATGTGATATAAATTGTTGTATGAGATGATCATGTTTTGTAACAAAGTTATCGGCAACTGGCAGGAGCCATATGGTTGTCGCTTTATTGTATGCAATGCAATCGCCATGCAATTGTTTTACTTTATCACTAAGCGGTAGCGATAGTCGTAGTAACAATAGGTGACGAGATGACAACGATGCTACGATGGAGATCAAGGTGTCACGCCGGTGATGTTGGAGATCATGACGATGCTACGATGATGGAGATCATGAGCACAAGATGATGCTGGCCATATCATGACACATATTTTGATTGCATGTGATGTTTATCCTTTATGCATCTTATTTTTCTTAGTACGGCGGTAGCATTATAAGATGATCCCTGACTAAATTTCAAGGTATAAGTTGTTGGAAATATGCCCTAGAGGCAATAATAAAATGGTTATTATTATATTTCCTTGTTCATGATAATTGTCTATCATTCATGCTATAATTGTATTGACCAGAAACCGTAATACATGTGTGAATACATAGATCACAACAAGTCCCTAGTGAGCCTCTAGTTGACTAGCTCGTTGATCAACAGATGGTCATGGTTTCCTGACTATGGACACTAGATGTCATTGATAACGGGATCACATCATTAGGAGAATGATGTGATGGACAAGACCCAATCCTAAGCATAGCACAAGATCGCGTAGTTCGTTTGCTAAAGCTTTTCTAATGTCAAGTATCATTTCCTTAGACCATGAGATCGTGCAACTCCCGGATACCGTAGGGGTGCTTTGGGTGTACCAAACGTCACAACGTAACTGGGTGGCTATAAAGGTGCACTATAGGTATCTCCGAAAGTGTCTGTTGGGTTGGCACGAATCGAGACTGGGATTTGTCACTCTGTATGACGGAGAGGTATCTCTGGTCCCACTCGGTAATGCATCATCATAATGAGCTCAAAGTGACTACTTAGTTGGTCATGGGATCATGCATTACGGAATGAGTAAAGTGACTTGCGGGTAACGAGATTGAACGAGGTATTGGGATACCGACAATCGAATCTCGGGCAAGTAACGTACCGATTGACAAAGGGAATTGTATACATGATTACTTGAATCCTCGACATCGTGGTTCATCCGATGAGATCATCGTGGAACATGTGGGAGCCAACATGGGTATCCAGATCCTGCTGTTGGTTATTGTCCGGAGAGCTGTCTCCGTCATGTCTGCATGATTCTCGAACCCGTAGGGTCTACACACTTAAGGTTCGATGACGCCAGGGTTATAAGGAAGATTTGTATGTGATTACCGAATGTTGTTTGGAGTCCCGGATGAGATCCCGGACGTCACGAGGAGTTCCGAAATGGTCCGGAGGTGAAGATTTATATATGGGAAGTCATCATATGGTCACCGGAAATGTTCGGGGGTATACCGGTATTGTACGGGGACCACCGGGAGGGTCTACCTGCCCCGGAGGGCCTTATGGGCTGTAGGTGGAAGGGAACCAGCCCCTAGTGGGCTAGGCGCCATCCCCCCTAGGGCCCATGCGCCTAGGGTTGGGGGGAACCCTAAAGGGGGCGCCCCCCTTGCTTGGGGGGCAAGCCCCCTCCCCTTTGGCCGTCGCCCCCCTCTAGATATCATCTAGAGGGGTCGGCCCCCTTCCCCCTTCTCCTTATAAATAGAGGGGTGGAGGGAGGGGTGCAACACCACATCCAAGGCGCAGCCCCTCCCCTCCCCAACACCTCTCCTCCTCCTCAAGAGCTTGGCAAAGCCCTGCCGGAGAACTGCCACTCCATCACCACCACGCCGTCGTGCTGCTGTTGGAGCCCTCTTCCTCAACCTCTCCCTCCTCCTTGCTGGATCAAGGCGCGGGAGACGTCACCGGGCTGCACGTGTGTTGAACACGGAGGCACCGTTGTTCGGTGCTTAGATCGGATTCGGCCACGATCTGAATCGCTATGTGTACGACTCCTCCAACCGCGTTCTTGCAACGCTTCTGTTTCGCGATCTTCAAGGGTATGAAGATGCACTCCCCTCTCTCTCGTTGCTAGTTACTCCATAGATTGATCTTGGTGATGCGTAAAAAAATTAATTTCTGCAACGATCCCCAACAGTGGCATCATGAGCTAGGTCTATGCGTAGTTTCTATGCACGAGTAGAACACAAGTTTGTTGTGGGCGTCGATTTTGTCAATTTACTTGCCACTACTAGTCTTATCTTGTTTCGGCGGCATCATGGGATGAAGCGGCCCGGACCGACCTTACACGTACGCTTACGTGAGACAGGTTCCACCGACTGACATGCACTAGTTGCATAAGGTGGCTAGAGGGTGTCTGCCTCTCCCACTTTAGTCAGATCGGATTCGATGAAAAGGGTCCTTATGAAGGGTAAATAGCAATTGGCATATCACGTTGTGGTTTTGGCGTAGGAAAGAAACGTTCTTGCTAGAAACCTATAGCAGCCACGTAAAAAACTTGCAACAACAATTAGAGGATGTCTAACTTGTTTTTGCAGCATGTGCTGTGTGATTTGATATGGCCAAAAGGGTGTGATGAATGATATATATGTGATGTATGAGATTGATCATGTTCTTGTAATAGGAATCACGACTTGCATGTCGATGAGTATGACAACCGGCAAGAGCCATAGGAGTTGTCTTAATTTATTGTATGACCTGCGTGTCATTGAATAATGCCATGTAATTACTTTACTTTATTGCTAAACCATTAGGCATAGTAGTAGAAGTAATAGTTGGCGAGACAACTTCATGAAGACACGATGATGGAGATCATGATGATGGAGATCATGGTGTCATGCCGGTGACGATGATGATCATGGCACCCCGAAGATGGAGATCAAAAGTAGAAAAATGATATTGGCCATATCATGTCACTATTTGATTGCATGTGATGTTTATCATGCTTTACATCTTATTTGCTTAGAACGACGGTAGCATAAATAAGATGATCCCTCATAAAATTTCAAGAAAGTGTCCCCCCTAACTATGCACCGTTGCGAAGGTTCGTTGTTTCGAAGCACCACATGATGATCGGGTGTGATAGATTCTAATGTTCGAATACAACGGGTGTAAGCCAGATTTACATAAGCAAAACACTTAGGTTGACTTGATGAGCCTAGCATGTACAGACATGGCCTCGGGATACAAGAGACCGAAAGGTCGAACATGAGTCGTATAGAAGATACGATCAACATGAAGATGTTCACCGATGATGACTAGTCTGTCTCACGTGATGATCGGACACGGCCTAGTTGACTCGGATCATGTATCACTTACATGACTAGAGGGATGTCTATCTGAGTGGGAGTTCATTAAATAATTTGATTAGATGAACTTAATTATCATGAACTTAGTCTAAAATCTTTACAATATGTCTTGTAGATCAAATGGCCCACGCTAATGTTGCCCTCAACTTCAACGCGTTCCTAGAGAAAACCAAGCTGAAAGACGATGGTAGCAACTATACGGACTGGGTCCGGAACTTGAGGATCATCCTCATAGCTTCCAAGAAAGCATATGTCCTTGAAGCACTGCTAGGTGAAGCACTTGTCCCAGCAAACCAAGACGTTATGAACGCTTGGCAGTCACGTGTTGATGATTACTCCCTGGTTCAGTGCGGCATGCTTTATAGCTTAGAACCGGGGTTCCAAAAGCATTTCGAGCAGCACGGAGCATATGAGATGTTCCAAGAGCTGAAATGGTTTTCCAAGCTCATGCCCGGGTCGAGAGATATGAAGTCTCCGACAAGTTCTACAGTTGTAAGATGGAGGAGACTAGTTCCATCAGCGAACACATACCCAAAATGTCTGGGTTGCACAACCACTTGTCTCAGCTGCGAGTTAATCTCCCAGATGACGCGATCGTTGATAGAATCCTTCAGTCTCTTCCACCGAGCTACAAGAGCTTTGTGATGAACTTCAATATGCAGGGGATGGAGAAAACCATTCCTGAGGTATATTCGATGCTGAAATCAGTGGAGGTGGAAATCAAAAAGGAACATCAAGTGTTGATGGTGAATAAAACCACTAAGTTCAAGAAAGGCAAGGGTAAAAAGGGCTTCAAGAAAGACGGCAAGGGAGTTGCCGCGCCCGGTAAGCAAGCTGCCGGGAAGAAGCCAAAGAATGGACCCAAGCCTGAGACTGAGTGTTTTTATTGCAAGGGAAATGGTCACTGGAAGCGGAACTACCCCAAGTACTTAGCGGACAAGAAGGCCGGCAACACCAAAGGTATATGTGATATACATGTTATTGATGTGTACCTTACCAGTACTCGTAGTAGCTCCTGGGTATCTGATACCGGTGCGGTTGCTCATATTTGTAACTCAAAACAGGAGCTGCGGAATAAGCGGAGACTGGCGAAGGACGAGGTGACGATGCGCGTCGGGAATGGTTCCAAGGTCGATGTGATCGCCATCGGCACGCTACCTCTACATTTACCTACGGGATTAGTTTTAAACCTCAATAATTATTATTTAGTCCCAGCTTTGAGCATGAACATTGTATCTGAATCTCGTTTAATACGAGATGGCTACTCATTTAAATCCGAGAATAATGGTTGTTCTATTTATATGAGAGATATGTTTTATGGTCATGCCCCGCTGGTCAATGGTTTATTCTTAATGAATCTCGAACATGATGTTACACATATTCATAGTGTGAATACCAAAAGATGTAAGGTTGACAATGATAGTCCCACATACTTGTGGCACTGCCGCTTTGGTCACATTGGTGTCAAACGCATGAAGAAGCTCCATGCAAATGGACTTTTGGAGTCTCTTGATTATGAATCATTTGACACGTGCGAACCATGCCTCATGGGAAAATGACCAAGACTCCGTTCTCCGGAACAATGGAGCGAGCAACCAACTTATTGGAAATCATACATACTGATGTGTGCGATCCAATGAGCGTTGAGGCTCGCGGTGGCTATCATTATGTTCTCACCCTCACTGATGACTTAAGTAGATATGGGTATGTCTACTTAATGAAACACAAGTGTGAGACCTTTGAAAAGTTCAAGGAATTTCAGAGTGAGGTTGAAAATCAACGTGATAGGAAAATAAAGTTCTTACGATCAGATCGTGGAGGGGAATATTTGAGTCACGAATTTGGCACACACTTAAGGAAATGTGGAATCATTTCACAGCTCACGCTGCCTGGAACACCTCAGTGTAATGGTGTGTCCGAACGTCGTAATCACACTCTATTGGATATGGTGCGATCTATGATGTCTCTTACCGATCTGTCGCTATCATTTTGGGGTTATGCTTTAGAGACTGCCGCATTCACTTTAAATAGGGCTCCGTCGAAATCCGTTGAGATGACACCGTATGAATTATGGTTTGGGAAGAAACCTAAGCTGTCGTTTTTAAAAGTTTGGGGATGCGATGCTTATGTTAAGAAGCTTCAACCTAAAAAGCTCGAACCCAAGTCGGAAAAATGCGTCTTCATAGGATACCCTAAGGAAACCATTGGGTATACCTTCTACCTCAGATCCGAAGGCAAGATCTTTGTTGCCAAGAACGGGTCCTTTCTGGAGAAAGAGTTTCTCTCAAAAGAAGTAAGTGGGAGGAAAGTAGAACTTGATGAAGTACTGCCTCTTGAAGCAGAAAGTAGCACAGCTCAGGAAGATGTTTCTGTGGTGCCTGCACTGACTAGAGAGGAAGTTAATGATGATCAAGGTACTTCAGATCAAGTTGCTACTAAACTTCATAGGTCCACGAGGACACATTCCACACCAGAATGGTATGGCAACCCTGTCCTGGAAATCATGTTGTTAGACAATGGTGAACCTTCGAACTATGAAGAAGTGATGGCGGGCCCAGATTCCAACAAATGGCTTGAAGCCATGCAATCCAAGATAGGATCCATGTATGAAAACAAAGTGTGGACTTTGACAGACTTGCCCGATGATCGGTGAGCAATAGAAAATAAATGGATCTTTAAGAAGAAGACGGACGCGGATGGTAATGTTACCATCTATAAAGCTCGACTTGTCGCTAAGGGTTATCGACAAGTTCAAGGGGTTGACTACGATGAGACCTTCTCACCCGTAGCGAAGCTAAAGTCCGTCCGAATCATGTTAGCAATTGCCGCATTCTATGATTATGAGATATGGCAAATGGACGTCAAAATGGCATTCCTTAACGGCTTCCTTAAGGAAGAATTGTATATGATGCAGCCGGAAGGTTTTGTCGATCCTAAGAATGCTAACAAGGTATGCAAGCTCCAGCGCTCCATCTATGGGCTGGTGCAAGCATCTTGGAGTTGGAACATTCGTTTTGATGAAATGATCAAAGCGTTTGGGTTTATGCAGACTTATGGAGAAGCCTCTGTTTACAAGAAAGTGAGTGGGAGCTGTGTAGCATTTCTCATATTATATGTGGATGCCATACTGTTGATGGGAAATGATATAGAACTCTTGGAAAGCATAAAGGCCTACTTGAATAAGTGTTTTTCAATGAAGGACCTTGGAGAAGCTGCTTACATATTAGGCATTAAGATCTATAGAGATAGATCGAGACGCCTCATAGGTCTTTCACAAAGCACATACCTTGATAAGATATTGAAGAAGTTCAATATGGATCAGTCCAAGAAAGGGTTCTTGTCTGTATTGCAAGGTGTGAATTGAGCTCGGCTCAAAGCCCGACCACGGCAGAAGATAGAGAAAAGATGAGTTTCATCCCCTAGGCCTCAGCCATAGGGTCTATTATGTATGCCATGCTGTGTACCAGACGTGATGTAAACCTTGCCGTAAGTTTGGTAGGAAGGTACCAAAGTAATCCCGGCATGGAACACTAGAAAGTGGTCAAGAATATCCTGAAGTACCTGAAAAGGACCAAGGATATGTTTCTCGTTTATGGAGGTGACGAAGAGCTTGTCATAAAGGGTTAAGTCGATGCTAGCTTCAACACAGATCTGGATGACTCCAAGTCACAAACCGGATACATGTATATTTTGAATGGTGGGGCAGTAAGCTGGTGCAGTTGCCAGCAAAGTGTCATGGCGGGATCTACATGTGAAGCGGAGTACATGGCAGCCTCGTAGGCAGCATATGAAGCAATCTGGATGAAGGAGTTCATTACCGACCTAGGAGTTATTCCCAATGCGTCGGGCCCGATGACTCTCTTCTGTGACAACACTGGAGCTATTGCCCTTGCCAAGGAACCCAGGTTTCACAAGAAGACCAGACACATCAAGCGTCGCTTCAACTCCATTCGTGAAAATGTTCAAGATGGAGACATAGATATTTGTAAAGTGCATACGGATCTGAATGTCGCAAATCCATTGACTAAACCTCTTCCATGAGCAAAACATGATCAACACCAGAACTCTATGGGTGTTTGATTCATCACAATGTAACTAGATTATTGACTCTAGTGCAAGTGGGAGACTATTGGAAATATGCCCTAGAGGCAATAATAAAATGGTTATTATTATATTTCCTTGTTCATGATAATTGTCTATCATTCATGCTATAATTGTATTGACCAGAAACCGTAATACATGTGTGAATACATAGACCACAACAAGTCCCTAGTGAGCCTCTAGTTGACTAGCTCGTTGATCAATAGATGGTCATGGTTTCCTGACTATGGACATTGGATGTCATTGATAACGGGATCACATCATTAGGAGAATGATGTGATGGACAAGACCCAATCCTAAGCATAGCACAAGATCGTGTAGTTTGTTTGCTAAAGCTTTTATAATGTCAAATATCATTTCCTTAGACCATGAGATCGTGCAACTCCCGGATACCGTAGGGGTTCTTTGGGTGTACCAAATGTCATAACATAACTGGGTGGATATAAAGGTGCACTACAGGTATCTCCGAAAGTGTCTGTTGGGTTGGCACGAATCGAGACTGGGATTTGTCACTCCGTATGACGGAGAGGTATCTCTGGGCCCACTCGGTAATGCATCATCATAATGAGCTAAAAGTGACTAAGTAGTTGGTCATGGGATCATGAATTACGGAATGAGTAAAGTGACTTTCCGGTAACGAGATTGAACGAGGTATTGGGATACCGATGATCGAATCTTGGGCAAGTAACGTACCGATTAACAAAGGGAATTGTATATAGGATTACTTGAATCCTCGACATCATGGTTCATCCAATGAGATCATCGTGGAACATGTGGGAGCCAACATGGGTATCCAGATCCCGCTGTTGGTTATTGGCGGGAGAGCTGTCTCCGTCATGTCTGCATGATTCCCGAACCCGTAGGGTCTACACACTTAAGGTTCGATGACACTAGGGTTATAAGGAAGATTTGTATGTGATTACCAAATGTTGTTCGGAGTCCCGGATGAGATCTCGGACGTCATGAGGAGTTCTGGAATGGTCCGGAGGTGAAGATTTATATATGGGAAGTCATCATACGCACTACAAAAAAATACACTTCCGTGATGATACGTGTTTGTCACAGTAGGTCGCGTTTTCTGTCATGCATGTACATCCATGACGATTTTATGACAGAATCAAGATATTCATACCTGTGCTGTCGTACAAGTGTTCCATGACATTACCAAAATTATCATCACGGAAGTGTCCACTTCCATGACGATAAATCGCGCGTCACAGAAATGCTGTCATCAAGGGTGACCGACACGTGGCATCCACCATAACGGAATGCCGTTAAGCTATCGGGTCGGGTTTTGGATTCGATAACCCATTAACAGCCCCGACCAATGGGAAATTTCCACGTGTAAAATTCTTATTGGTCGGACGAAACACGTGTCAGCTCGTTAGTGGGTCAGATAGGCGCCTATGATATGTCGATACGTGCCACGGCCCACCACTGGCCCATTTAGCTTACAAAGCCGGCCCATTTGACTTGGTCAAAAGTTAACGGGCTGGCCCATGAAAAGCCTATTAATGGTCTCTTCGCAAATAGCCCATTTTACGGCTCATTAACTCACGACCCGTTAGGCCCTAAAGGAAATCGGCCCAACAATGTCATGTGGGTCGTCGAATATAACACTAGCCCATTTCACTTTCGGCCCATGTATGGCCCATGACGTCTTTCGGCCCATATGAGGCCTTCGTACCTTTTGGCCCTTTATAGGCCCACGGTGACTCTAGCCCATAATGAACAGTAATTTTCTTTGTACCCGTTAACGGCCCGTGATTTACATGGGCCGTTTCCAGCCCGTGTTAGCTTTCGGCCTATTGACGACCCATACGTTATTGGGCTCCTTTTCGGCCCTCGATTACTTCCGGCCTGTTACAGGTCTGTTCCCCTAATGGTCCAAATTCGGCCCATGGCAAGAGTCGGCCCGTTACTGGCCTGTTACCCTAATGGGCCAAATTCGGCCCATGGCAAGAGTCAGCCCGTTTCTGGCCTGTTAACCCGTTGCGCCGTTTCCAGCCCGTCCTATATTCTGGCCCATTAACGACCCGTTATGCCTGTGACAGAATTAAGCCTTTGCTGTCCTACAACCTGTTAACGGCCCGTTACCGTGCTGGGCCGATACCAATTACGCCCGTTTATGACCCATGTAGACCCATTTATCCGACGGCCCGAGGCCCACCGATTCTTCGGCCTTGTTGGAGGCCCATTTATCGACGGCCCGTAGGAGACCCATGGATCCTACGGCCCGTATATGGCCCATTGTAGTTGCAGCCACTAGCAAACTAGGGAAAAAGAAGACTAGGAAATAAATAAGGCCGAAACTAACGCTAGGCTATTAAGGCGATTGAACAGATTACATCCACTCGGCATCAAAGATCGCCAAGAGTGCAAATATAGGGAACACCCTACACTATACAAAAATGGCTTGCTGTTTTCTTCAGCCGATGGCTGCACGTTAAGAATAAATTTTGTATCGCACCAAAACAAATTACAACTATATAACAAAAGGAAGGTTGGCATAAAACTTAACAGTCTAGCAGATAAATGCACCACCAGAAGTTCAGAAGCTCAGTTCATTTGACCTGACTGTTACGTTTTCATGCTGTATTGTCCGATGGAGCACCATAACCCTCGCCTTCATTTCCCCTAGGCTTCTGAACAACATAGCAAATGTCTGATAGTCTGGTTTCAAAACCATGCATATCTTGACGACATCAAACAATGTCTCTCCTTGTTTCACAAAGGGTCTCTGTTAGGGAATGGACTTGTGTCTGGAGCGCAAATACAACATTGCTTTGAGATTGCATATCTTGATCATGAGGCAGTTTGGACGATATGGCCTTAACAACCAACCCAGTATTACGCAGGAACGTGCTTTTGGCACTGTTAGTGGATAGGTATTGACCCACTACAGCAAGAGCTGACATTGCAGTTATAGTTGCCTCGCCACCTTCCGAAGGTGGCGGTTCCACCATTTTTTCCATAGCTCGCTGAAAAGTTGAGGTTTTACATTAGTAGTACCAGAACAGAAGATATTAAGGAGGCAGCAAAACCAAACAAAATAGCTTTGGTCTATATACAGAACTTATTCTGGTGAACCCATGTAAAATATTAGTTGTATTTTATTGCAAAGTACATAATAAAACCAGGTTCCAAACATATGACCATGTACCATCGCTAATGTATTGTCTATTTCTTCACATTGTATTGAGGGTTAAGGATAAAGAGACGAAGTTTATAATACGGTAAGCATAATATGACATCATTCATATCACAAAACAACTAAGAACAGACAAACAGGCAATTGTAACATTGCGTGGGCAAGTCCAGCACGGAACTAGACTACGGGTCAAGATCAAAGGAACATCACTCCTCTCTTTTAAACCTTGTAAGGTGCAATGATACACTAAGACAATTGTGTATAAAATTGAAAAGAGTAATAGACATTGGCTGCAAACCATGCAGTTCAAGGCACAAGTCAGAGTAAGTAGTAGTTAAAAGGCATGAGGATTAAGGACTTACAACAGCGGCTTTGACTGGTGTAGTCATGCCCTTCTTCTTGCTGGTGTGACAGTCCTTGAAGATTTCCACAACATTTGGTTCAGGTACTTTTTGGTCCTTGCAGGCTTTCCTCTGCATTTCGAACAAGTCAATATAGATCTGATAATGTGGTACAATGAAAAGAGTGAAACAACAGCTAATTACAAGAGCCTCGCAGTGTGCAATATAGCTACGAGATCCTGTCGTCTGTTAGAATTTCACTTTCGTACAGTTGGCCTTGTTCTTTGAACAGTTCACCTACAAGAAGATAGATTTGTGTGGCACATGCATAAATAGGACTTCAACATGTGATCTGATCACATATATATAATGTACCTAATACTTCGGATCAGCCAGTGTTAACAAGGCCCCTCCAGTCTTCATCCGATATATTTTCCACTGGAGATGTTTGGGAAAGTTCACTGTTAGCCTTGCCTTCAAAGTGAGTTTTCCTCGAGTTATAATGATACTGTCGCAGAGCAGACTTGAAAACAGGGGTGCAAGCTTGTCTGGTTGCATCATCTTGGCTATCCAACTTGAACCTCATATGGTGAAAATTATGGGAGTCTCATTATCAGCAACCTAGAAAGTATGGGACAGAGCAAGACGATATTACTAGTTTCCATACATAACCATACTTACAGATAAATGGTCGAGGAAGGTGTTCAACCGGGTTTCGTCTTTGTCATTCCTGTACTGAGTCCATGTTGGGAGGATACGTACATGACACCTAACGGCAACCGCTGCCTCTGATACTAACTTGGCTGACTCTGTAGCATCACGTGGCCTTTTTAAACCTGCCTCAAAATGGATCTCCATTCTTCCTCCTCTAGATTTAGTTAACCTATCGAGCAATATCCCTGATGTTTGTTTCCTCTTGCGCCTAGGTGCTAGTCCAACAGCGAACATAGGAAGTGTTAGTGTACATCAAACTGTGAGACTACATATAAAGAAGCATGCAACTGTAACTTGACTCCAATAACTACCTTCTTGCTGTTGAAGCTCACAAGGTTCATCTGATATTGCCAACTCGTCTTGTGTCAAGAGTGCTTGGGAAGTAGTCTTAGGTGGCAAGGGAGCTTGGGAATGTGTTGCTAGCTCAGTTGACACACGAGTAAGTCATGCAGCTGGTAGTACTGTTGTAGGTGTTGCGAGAACTAGGGCTATCTCTGCTTGTTTGGTGGCAGCTATTTGTTTCTGTTTGGCTTTTTTTTGCAGCTCGTGTAGCATGGGATGTCGTGTTTGTAGAATTTTCCGCTGGACTTTGACCTTCTATCGCACCATCAGTACAAGCAGAATCTGTAGGATTCATCCGCTTCTCATTCCCTGCCATTCTGTGTTTCTTCCTCTTTCTCTGTGCCATGTTAAGTCAAGCCGACAAGAAAAACGAATAACAATTTAGTTCTTCAGAACAAATTGATGCGTGATGCAGACGAACTGAACTTTGATGTTTGACAACCACATGATAGGAGGATATTATATGTATGAAAAACAGGATGGAAGAGATAACCAGAACTATGATGTGTAAACTAAGAAGAAGACATTTTACCAAATTAGAAGCAATGCAATGGAAGGTAGACACCATATGAAAGATGCTACAAATATCGCTCTGCCAAGTTAACATTGTCTCATCATAAATAGCGTTTAAACAAATGTGAAGCAGTACAAGAATAAATCATATGCAAGATGCAAACAACATCACACTACCATGTTAGAGGTCTCTCGTCATTAGTGTCATTGCATACTCACAGCATTGTATATTCACAGCTTATGATGTGTAAACTAAGGAGAAGGCATTTCAACAAATTAGAAGCAATGAAAGCTAGACACCATATGAAAGATGCAACGAATATCACTCTACCAAGTTAAAATTGTCTCGTCATAAATGCCATTTCAACAAATTAGTAGTACAAGCTAGAAAAGAATGTGAGATGTAACCTATATCACACTCCGAAGTCAAACGTGTCTTATGATAAGTGATTGTTGCAGGTTACACAACATTAGTAATTTCATGTAAGAACATGGTGTGATAGACATATATTGTATGTTCTAGAAACAGGAACACGTGTCTTATTCAAGTATAATGTGTAAAGTAGGCAGATGGAATTCAACAAAATTAGAAGCAATACAAGCTAGACATCACACATAACATGCAACCACATATAACAGTGCCAAGTTAGAGGGAGCACCGATGATGCTATACTAGGGGAGACGTGCTCATCATAAACACAGCTTTGTTGAGTGTCTATGCATGTGTTGTCTTGGAAATCATCTTGGGGGTGTGGAGGAGTAGAAACTGTAGGGGCCCTCCGTTCGGAAGGAGCACCTTTATCCGCTGCCTTGCTAACTTCCTTCCGCTTTATTGATTTTGAATTGTCAAGTAAAATCGACAAGAAAAAGCAATAAAATTCTCTCTTCAAAACTCATTCATGCATGATACTGACAATCACTACTTTGATGTAAGGCAAACACATGATACCAGGATGGAATATGTACGAAAAACAGGACGGCATGACATGTTCACAACTGTTTGTGTAAACTAAGCAGAAACCATTCCAGCAAATAAGAAGCAATGCAAGCTAGACACCACATGAAAGATGCAACCAATATGACTCTGCCAAGTTAAAAGTGTCCCATCATAAATGGAATTTCAACAAATTAGAAGCAGCGCATGCTATAAATCATATGAAAGATGCAACTAATATCACACTACATATACTAAAGGTGTCTCGTCATATTGATTGGTGCGGGATACAAAAAAAGCAATAATTTTATGTAAGGACATGCTTAATAGACAGATGTACTATGTACTAAATACAGGAAGGCATGTCACATTAACAGGTATAATGTATAAGCTAAGCAGACTAGCACATGCAGTTTAACCAGATTGGAAGAATTACAATCTAGACACCATATGCAACATGCAACCACATATCACGCTGCCAAGTTAGAGCAAGCACCTGCGATGCTAGTGTAGGGGAAATGCTGTAATCAACTACAAAGCTACGTTCACTATCTTCATCTAGCATTTCTCTTTCTTGAGAATCATGTCGGGAGGCTGATGCTACATTCTTTAAATGAGGAGTAGTCCCCTTGCCTGCCTGCCTCATCATAAGTGATTGATGAGGGATACACAATAACATTAGTTTGATGTAAGAACATGGTTAATACATAGATGTACTAGTATGTACCCAAAACAGAAAGGCATGTCATATTCAAAGGTATAATGTGTAAGCTAAGCAGATGGAATTTAACCAAATTGGAAGCAATACAAGCTAGACATCCGGCTGGAGTGGTGAGCATGATCATCTAGGACCTAAGAGCCTGGTGGGAGGAGGGCTACTTCGCCACCATCGCAGCTTTTTAGTTGGCTTCGAGGTGATGCCTATCTTTGCTGGGCTTGTCACTGGCTCGGCCAGTGCCCTGACTAGCTATTTGTCTTCTGGTGCTCACGGGATGGTGGTTCATGTAAAAAAATCTTTCCTTATCTTGGGGCTGTTTGGTTTGTGACTAACTTTGCCAAATGTTGCCACACCTAAAGCTAGGCAAGTTTGACTAACTTAGGTGAGTGTTTGGTTCAAGCCACACCTTAGGCAAGCCACACTTGGACCCCACATGGCATACACACAAAAAATGTGGCAAGATTCCCTTAGGCTTGCCAACTTGTGGCTTTCATTTTGATCAACTAACCTTAGGCAAGTTTGGCAAAAATATGTGGCAAAGTGTGGCAATGCTAGGCCTAGAACCAAACAGCCTCGACCGACTTCGGCCTTTCGAATACAAGCTAGACACCATATGGAACATGCAACCACATATGACACCGCGAAGTTAAAGCAAGCACCTGGGATGGTGGTTCATTGCAAGCGAGGTCATCAACTCCAGAGCTACATTTACCGTCTCCATCTACTGACACTGCACCCTTTATAGTGCTGTAACGTGTCGTGCATACTCGCGAAGAAAGCTGGCATGACTTCTCTCTTTTCTTTGCTGCTTCTCTTTCGGCAGACTCTAAAATACCCTTGCATAAAAACGCAATAGTGAGAGTATGGGTGAAGTGTGTGCAGAACTAGTGCACTGTAAAAGTAGCAGATAGCAGGTGGCTGAAAAATAAATGACAGGAGACATATGATAGCTCTACAACATTGCATGGCAAACAAAATTAGATTCTACTCCGTCTGATTTTGTAATATATGAGCACAGGAAATGCAGGTACTCCTCCAGCACACCACCACATGTGGTAATATCTAAGATAATAGTCAACTGAAAATAAATAGGTCAGTCATTTTTTAATGAACCGTCCGATCTATAAGGAACGGGCAAATGGCCTTCGTCTACCTCCCGCCAGTCACTATTGATGATCTTTCTCGAACCGCCAGCGACCACCGGCCCAGACCCCTGCCTCCGCTGCCCCGCCCTTCCCTCGACCTCACACCACCGCCGTGGTTGGCAGCGCCCCCAGGCCATCCCTTTAATCCCGACTGACCTCCAGATCTGGCGCCAGTAGCTCTAGGCCGCACACGTACCTAAGATAAACACCAAGGCGCTACTTCCCCGGCGTAATAGGCGTACTAGCGCCTGTTACGCCGGGGAATGCTTCCGTTAATTGGGAATCAACTGGCCAGAAATTGAAATTCAGGGGGGCAACGGACCTCTAGCTAAGGTGAAATAGTATATGAGGAGAAACCTTGTGCATCGCGAGTTACTAGGAACATCTAGTATCAAGAAGAAGCGGTCAACTAGTGTCTTCTTTTGGATGAATACCGTGCAAGCAGAGACGTAAGATTTGCATGAATAAGGGAAGAGGAGTACCTTTTCGGTTGCTGGTGTGGTCACCTCCACATGTGGCGCCGATTTTCTTCTTTTTACCAGGGAAACCGATGTTCTGGAGGGTGCAGGCTTGGACGAACCCATGGCCAAATTGTTGACTGTGTTGCCGTGGCCGTATGTCGGCGGAGGGGAAGCAGATCCGAGGCGGCAAAGGACGGCGTAGTAGGAACAACTCCGGTGCGGTGGAGGGTGGCGAAGTTGGAGCGGCAGCGGTGAGGCGCAGGACGGCGTGGTTGAACTGGCTCGGGTATGGATGGCTCGGCCTCGGCTTCAACTACTAGCCGTGGAGGGCGTTGTGGTTGAGGTTGCGGTGGACGACGACGTCGGGGTATCGGCTCCGACGTGATGGAGGAGGGCGACGGTTGATGGGTGGGATGGGGTGGCGGACGGAGGACGCCGGGGTTCCGCGGCTGGTGGAGAGGTAGTTTTGGCGCCCACGGAGTACGAATGGGGAATCGGACGGGTGGGGAGGGGAACCATGTTTCGGTTTGGGACGCGCTTGTTTTTGACTTTTTTGAACAGAAGATGGGACGCGCTTGTTTGAAATTTGGGGAAAGTACAAACTTTGCCCCCCTCTTAAATTTCGGACCTACTATGGGTCGGGGGTAGGATGGTAATCCCAGGTGTCCCAAATAGTGGGCGGGAGCGATTTCGGCCGCGTGCATGTGTGCTTAGGCGGCCATTGTGTATGAATGTTTTTCGGAGGCGGTTGCGTGGCGTCTAGATGAAGCTACAAACCTACCCCGGTTTAGACCTTTGGACGTCGGGCCGGTAGGTTTCACGGGTCGGAGTTATTAGAAAAGTAATTTCCTTGTACTACCAAACATTGGTCTCACGCGGTTTCGGCCGAGTAGAGGCTCTTTTGGCGCTTCGTTCGAAATTTTGAAAAACACAAGCATTCACGTTTAGAGTACTCTTGAACTATGAGGATTGACCTAAATAGACAACGTTATATTTGACCTTGTATGTTTGAAAACCTCATTAAATTATCCGCTTCTTTTTGAAATTTTTTGACACTTGAAAATCCTATAACTATGATTATTTTGGAATGGAGGAGCTAAATTTGAATCTATTTTGTACACGACTACATATGCTATTATGTACAAAATCAGAGCAAAGTTTGGTGCCCCCATAATTTAGGTATGGTTACAAATGCCATGATATCAAATTCAAATAATTGAATGGACTTCATGTTGAATTCGATTTTTTTAAACCACCTTAAGTTGAATTCAAATGTATGCTAGTTCATAGGTAGCTATTTATAATGTTCATTGTGTAACTTTCGTATGTATAATGTGCTTTACACACACAACATGAACTATACTCACGTTTATATTCGATTGCTAAAGCGATGCATTGTCTCGAGTTCAAAATACTAACTATGTGGATCAATTGTGTCAAATAATAACATAGACATGCTCAAATTCGATAGAATCTAGATGTCTGATGGATCAATGACCGCTCCTTACGTGAATTGCAAATATCATGTTCCCATCCTAATATTTGGATACAATTTATATCTTTAATCAATGTGTACAGCAGTCTTTTACGTGTAGTTTCACTCTCCATCAGTGGTCTCTCACACATGCTCACACACACTCTCTTCCGAGGTGTCTTTCTCGCACACATGCTCTAGATATAACCCTCCCTCCCTCTCGTAACCAGTTTACAACTGTTTTCACTAACCTTTATCACAAGCACTCTTCCTCTCGCGAACATACACACGCACAATCCCATCAACCCTTTCTATATACATGGACCTGCCTACGTGTCTCATGTATGCACATTATCTTTAGGCCTATCTCTCATGCATTGTCTCACACCTCTCTTCCTAATCAACGAGTATGATTCTAGCAGAGCATTCTGTAGGATGCCCCTTAAAGTTAGGTTGGATGAATAGTAATATCAGAGATAAAGGGGTTACCTTAGTCCGAGAACCTAGGGTTACAAATCCTAGCCGGCTTTGTCAGTGGACACAGAGTCCTTCACAATTCTGCTATCTTTGTCTTGTACGACTAGTCATCCATGGGTCTTCCTAAATGCGTCACGGGCCGACCAATGTGGCAAGGACAGAACCGAACGAAGGGCCTCACCTCGACCCACCGGACCTCACGCGGTGACACACCCTCTGCCCCCACGTCTCATTATCTTCTCACACCCACACATACCAACACAAACACCACACACACAAAAAAAATTCTCCTGGTGCCTCTATTCCCTCCCCCCTTGCATATACACACTCAAGGGAATGGAATCTCTCGCCGTGACGTCATATTCGTCTCTCTCTCTCTAGACCACTCTCATTTCTCGTGCTATCTCTCCCACGCCCCCCCGTCGGCCCCTCTATCCATGCCTCTCTCGAATACGTAATACACACACATACCTCTCTAGGCCCCGCCAAATGCATCAACTACACATTCACACATGTACATCACGTACCCCATTGATCTAAAAAGCCCTCTCTTCACGTTTATTTCGCATTACAACATTCCTTTTGAATAAAGTGTGGCCAAAAAATTATTTTAGAGTTTCTACATATATACAACATTACAAAGTTATATGGAGGAGTACGAACGCTAATTTGCATTGCATGGTGCCCACAATATATTTATTCCGCACTGTGAATTTGTATATTTTATACTATATACAAAGTTAGTCATAATAAAGAGAAACGAAGAGCATCTCTCTCTCCATCGCATACCCCCCCTGTACGCCCCTTCACGTATGCACACAAAACTATCTCCAGGTCCTCTAAAAGTAAGCCCCCAGAAATTCACGCATGTTTCATCTTTCTCTCACGATATATGCAATGACGATCATTGTATTTGAAGCGAAAGCACGATACGTACATTGGACTTCAGAATCCACTCATTACGGTCACCATTTACGTTTAGTGGTTATTATACAGTCACGGGCTCACCGTACAACTCTGTATTTGCTCATGACATGACTAGTTGACCAGTTAAACGCTCCACGTGGCACCTCTAGTGTGCATCACATTATCTCACTACATCGTGCCCCACCTGTCGACTTGTATCTATCTACATCTACACTCTTATAAAATACATAAAATACACTCTTATAAAAAACAGAGTTGGTGATGGTGGTGTGCCTGCCATCCCTGCAATATAGGTCGTCCGATTTATATCTGACGGATAGGAAAGAAACTATGGCAATTTTGCAAAAGGTACCCACACACCTCTCCACATTTGCAAATAAGGCCTTCCCTCGTTCATCCTTTTCTCTCACAAGATAAACAAGTCATACAAATGCATCTTGATGTTACGTGCAACGCACGGGCAATCTTGCTAGTAAGAATGAAAACAAACGACAAAAAAATATTGGACGGTGGTTCGAATTCATGACCGTGGGCACAGCGGACAGGTGGCCTTGTATTGGTATGCTGAGCCGTCTGTTTTAACACACAGAGCTGGTGTGGTGATTATACACACACGCACGCATGCACACGAACTGCATCCACGAACACTCACACAAACACATGCACCCACGCACGCACGCACACTCACACCGTCACACGTACACACGCAGCCACGCACGCACGCAACTCACACCACACACGCACGCATGCAGCACACACCAGTACACCACACGACCAACACACACTCTCACGCTCAAGTGCTCAACCTACACGTGCATGCACACACATCATGGCCTGACAGACAACATACACAACTAGGTGATTCCCGCGCACGGGTTGGAGCCTTGTCGCGCCTGCGTAAATTTGTGGTTATCTGAACCTTTTCCCTATGCGAACTGATAGGGGGGACCCACAAGGAACATGGTCAATTTAACTAGTCAACATGGCGCCACGCAGACTATTTGGCCGGTCAACAGAGTGCAATCCGATGCTGAACCGTGAGCAAGTGACCGTATAATCACCGCAAAACGTATATAGTGACCGTAATCAGCTTATTTGAAGTTCGGTGACCGTATTACAGCTTTCTCTCTGTAGGCCTCCAAACTACTCTCTACACGTTCTCGCATGTTACAGCACTACTACTACACTCTAACACAATAAATCATATGTGTTTTTAGTTTTACTAGATATCATATTGTTACTTATAATTATTCAGTTTGCATACATTAAAATTGCCTTTGAAATGTATGGCCATATCATCTACCGCGCGGGGAAAAATCCGCCCTTTCCTGTTTAATCGGGTTTGGTATCGATGGATCGTGCGAAACAACAAAACTATAGTACTATACAGTACAAGTGACAGTTTCACTGGGCCGTCGTGTCCGTCTACTCTCCGTCGTAAGAGTGAGCGCTCGCTTTCATAAATCTTCTAGTCCCTTTCGCCGACATGTGGGACATCAAGCTACCGGTCCACGTGCCATACCGGAATACAGTGCAGAGCAGCCGGGGTGAAGCACCCCAGTCATGGCGCCGGCGTAGTAATGAGCAATGAGGCGTCAAATCACAAAGCTGCACCTTTCCCAGTTAAGTTGGAGGGACGAAGTAATAATGCTAAAAAAGAAGTTGGAGGGACGAAGCAACCATCATTTCACTCATTGCAGAATCCGCTTTTCCCTCATCTTCTTCAACTTAACCACGTGTTTCTTCTGCCGTTGTTCTGCCTCATGTGGGACGCGGATCAGCTTGGTAAAGCACTGACACGTGGGACCACATGTTAGCAAACCGCCAGGACAACATCCTTCGAAAATAAGAAACCTCCCCCGCCATCCGCGCGGCAAAATCACCTCCTTTTTACTAATCTTGATTCTATAATTTTTTAGATCAATATAATTGAGATTTGTATAGATAGCACACAGGAGCAAAACCAAGTGGTACGGTTAAGGGCATCCACAATGTGTAGCCAAATGTGAAAATAGCTTTTGGCATCATGGGAACCATTGTGGATGGTGTTGCCAAAGCCAAAAAGATGGAACCGAAGCTCGCTGATTGATTGATTGAAGGAATAGAAAAATGCAACGTCTCTCCTGTTTATCCCATGCTTGGACGCATGTAGTACAGTATAGAGCACAGAGTCTACTCCCCTGTCCCTTCTATCACAAATCACAAAGCAGTGAGGCGTCAAATCACAAAAGCACGGACGAAGCAACCATCATTTCACTCTTCGCTGACTCCGCTTCTCCATCGTCTTCTTCGAGAAACCATCTCACCGCACTAGTACTCCTAGTAGTACTAGTCCTTTGGTTCAACGGACTTCCTGGATGCAAATAAGGCGGTTGTCTCGGCTTGCAGGCGGCACTTGCGAATGACTTACCGTGGTCTCCCTCAATGGTGTTCTCCGTCGAACGCACTTCGCCAAACCACAAAAAAAAGATATCATCGACGTCACCGCAATGGGGAAGGAAGTAAAATATAGTTACTACCTCCATTTTTTTGTACACAAGGCCAGTATATCAAAATTACAATTTGCAAAGGGCCACTAACACTAATCGAGGCAAAATTGATGGGGTTAGCAACCAAGGACATTAATATCCCCTGCATGCATGCGGAAGTGAGAAGGTTGGTTTGCATGGCGCTGCATTAATCAAGCGATGAGGAGTGAGATGGTTAGCTCTTTGGTCTTTGGAGAAAAAAATACGCATTAATTGACACGTGAAACGAGGATTTGTATCGATTAAATCCCGCGAAGGAAAACCCGCCTTTCTTTTTTAACACTAGTACTCCTAGTACGTACGTACTTATCCTGTTTGGGTCTAGGCCTTGCATTGCCAAACTTCGCCACACATTTTTGCCAAGCTTGCCTAAAGTTTTCAAAATGAGAAGGAGGTACACTTGCGCACGGCTGTCGCGGTCGCACCGCACCCTCACACGGTCGCTCCTGCACGCCGCGGTCGCACCGCACCCTCACACAGTCGCTCCTGCACGCCGCAAACCCAACCAAGGGAACGCACCCTCACTGACACGTGCTGTCGCATGTGAACAAACCAAACTCAGCCATCCTATCGCTGACACATAATTTTCGTTCATAGAGTATGCTTATCCAATCGCATGTTGGGGAGTATCCGTACGGCCCGTGCGGTGGTCTGTTGGGGAAGAAGAAGAGGTGAGGAAGAAGGAAAGAAGGGTTAGGAGACATAGGATATTCATCCAACCGCCTGAAATGGTAGACTGACCCAAGTCAGGCGACTTGCATAACAAATATATGTTTTTACATAGCAAAAGATCCATAAAAACAACAACATAAAGAAAAACTATCACTGCTCGCGAAAAGAGACGGCCTCGTCGTCTTTGGCTGCCGGCACGAACCAGCCGTAGCTGCCGACATGTGTCTCCGCACTGTGGTTTTCCTCGGCCTCCAGCTACTTGTTCAAGTGGAGCGTGCGGGCGCTCTGCACGGACGAGAGCACAACCCGGTTCAAGTCGAGGACGTCCGGTTCCGCCTGCAGGAGGGCCTGGATGGCAGCGGCATCCGCGCGCTCCGCGTCGAGTCGAGCCTCCGCCGCCTGGTTCAAGTCCAGGACGTCCGGTTCCGCCTGTAGGAGGGCGTCAATGAGAGTGACATCTGCGTGCTCTGTGTCGAGTCGAGCCTCTGCCGCCCGGTTCAAGTCCAGGATGTCCGGTTCCACCTGCAGGAGGGCCTCGATGGCAGCGGCATCCGCGCGCTCCGCCTCAAGTTGAGCTTCCGCCGCCCGGTTCACATCCATGACACCCGGTTCCACCTGCAGGAGAGCCTCGATAGCAGCGGCATGCGCGTTCTCCATGTCAAGTTGAGCCTCTGCCTCCCGGTCCTCCTTTAGTATCGCCATGTTGAACCCCTGGTCCGCCTGCACCATGGGGGACTCGGACGCCGGCACGAAGTCGACGTCCATCGTCTCATACCCATTGGGGGCCTTCTGCGCCGCGACCTTCGCCATGAACATTGGACCGGCTTCCTCCTCCTTATGGCTTGGCTCTAGAGAACTCGGGGATTGGCCCGCCGCAAAGCGAGCTTGGGAACGGAGGTCTGTGGCGCCGACCGCCGCTGCGATTTCTGCGTGGCGCTCTGGCGTCAACATCTTGTAGTAAGTGATCTTGCGGTGCACCATGGCTTTCCGGCGAACTAGGGCACGCTTGATGCGGGCTAGGGGATCGAAAGGTGGGGGAATGGGCTGGAGATTTGGTGTGGTTTTAGGGCAGTGGCTGGCATAGGCCGAGCAGCGAAGGTTCTGGTGTGAATAGTGGTTCCGGTGACGACTGATCAATCGGTTTGACCGTACATCGCTCTTGTCGTGTTCGCGTTGCAGCCCGGCACACTGGACCCTCCATGTCGCTCACCGAATGGAATGCGCTTCGTCTTGCATTTTTGCTCGCTTGTGGGACCACAGTTGAGAGCAAACCAACGCCCCTCCCCCTCCCCCGCCCGCGTCATTTATTGTACCACCACTCCCTCCATTTTATGTGGAGTAAATAAAAATAGAGGGAGTATACTACGGATGAGGATCCCCTGACGTGGCCGAACCCATTGAGTAACTGACATACGGGGCCTAGCAAGCATGGGGTCCGCCAGTAAGTGACCGAAAGGGAGGGTAAGGCAGGGATACCTACGTCAGAGGATCCACTTCCACTACTACTCCCTCCTTCCATTTACTATACAAGGCCTAATGCGTTTTTTGAGGCTAACTTTGACCAAATGTTAGAGTAATAATATATGACATGCAACTTACACAAAGCATACGGTCAAATTAGTATGTGAAAGGAGTTTCCAATGATATAATTTTCACATTATACATCTCATGTACTATTAATCTTGTCAATAGTCAAATTGGAAACCATCTCGAGTACAAATCTAGGAGTACGTACGAATCTAACAATATTGATTGGGCGTTGTTGAATGTTGATACCTTTTTGATCAAAGTAGAGATACTTTGACTACACATAAAACTTATATGTAAACTAGAAAGGATAGGAGGGAGTATATTGTATGTTCAAAAACGAAATGAACATTGAATACCCTTTATATATGATTTGCGGATGTTATGATCACCGGTTCAAAATTTTGAATCTGCCTTAGGTATCACGTGCCCCCACTTGTTCCTTCTCGATTTCATCTCGGGGTCCAGAGATCTATTGAAAGAGGACTAGGGTGGGTACATACGAATGATACTCGGCGGAATGTTCAAATGAGGCATGCGGGAGGATGGACTCGACTGGAGGGCGACATGATCGATGGAGAAGAGGATTGGAGAGGAATGAGAAATAAGCAAATGCCACATGATTATACTTGAATGGCTCAAATAAACAATAAGTTGTCTCGCTTGGCCTACATAGGGAAAGTCCTAATGCGCAACGCGGAGCACTGATGCTCGAATATGGCCGGGAAAACAGGGAAACCGATATGTGGGGCACACCCGTCGAGATGACGTAGCGCAGACTAGTCCAATGGAGGAGCTGGCCCACGACCTCCTCGCCACCGACAACCGTTCATGTGGGTCGTTGGGGCCAACAACGGGGCACAGCTCCAGCACCGCCTCTGGACATGGCGACCGTGGTGAGCGACATGATCATATCGTTGCTAGACACGGTCGGTTTCAGTGTGGCGAGGGTGGCGTTAGTGCTGTGGCATGACCAACAGTATGTTTAGTTTGTGCCCAAGGTTGCCCCATCAAAGCATTGGGTAGCCAAAATTTTGGTTGAGGTATTGGTTGCCCATGATTTGGCCGACATTGGCAAGAAAAATGAACTAGAGTTGGCTAGAGTTCATTGGCATGCCAAAAAAATGGCAACCATCCAAATAAAGACCAATCTTTGGGTCATGACTAAAATTTTGGTTGAGGTATTGGTTGCCCATGATTTGGCCGACATTGGTAAGAAAAATGAACTATAGTTGGCTAGAGTTCATTGGCATGCAAAAAAAATGGCAACCATCCAAACAAAGACCAATCTTTAGGTCATGACCAAAATTTTGGTAAGGTGCACTTTGGCCACAATCCAAACACACCCCAACACCTGGCTCGTCGAGGATGCACGGGGCGCCGCAATGCATCCGTGGAGTGGTGTAGCGCGGCCAACTGCATCCTCTAGACCTGAGACCATGCCAGGTCGTCTTGCTTTTTCAATGACATGCGGGGATCGCATGTGAGCAAAGTGCATCTCCAACATTGCCACGACCGCAGCTGACTACCCTGGCACACCAAAACCCTCGTCCCTTGCGCCGTTGCGCGGTGCGTTCCCAGCTGGCGCCAGCTGCCCGCATTCATGCTGTCCGTTCGTATGTCGTTGTTAAGAGGCTCGGTGCCCGAGGAACCAACTCCGGCGACTTAATGACGCACCCGGACGCTTGGCCTCACCGGAATGCGCTACTTAAAGTGGCAATGCCCAGCTAACCTCCACACCATAGCGCATCGTCCTCCTACCTGGCACCACATCTGCCATGACCGCAAGTGCGAATGCTCAACGGGAGAGCTTGTCTTCGGGGATGAAACTCGAGGTCACCGCCCTCGCTCAAGTCGCCTCTCGCGATGCAATAGCGGCGTAGCCGGACGCGGACGCGACCGCACAAGCGGTGGCCACGCTGGCGGCCGACGACGGGAGCACCGTCAGCCACGCGTCCTACTTGCCGCCGTCCAACGTCCGGCACCGCCGAGGTCGGGGACTCCTCCGAGGATGAGTAGGGCATGGGAGGCGGCAGGGCATGGTGTGCCAACTGACCGGTCCGTATCCCGTGTTCTACTCTTCCTCGCCGGAGACCGCACCTTCACTTCACGGGTCTTGAACCCCGCCCCCGTACATAGAGATCGCAGATGGAGGACGTCAGTCGCCACCGTAGAATAGGTTTAGGGTTGGGTTTCTTTATTTTTCTGTCCTATAAAAGTTCGAAATGTAATGAAAATCTGCCGTGTTTGCATTAATCTCGGCCGGTGTATATGAACTTTCACAATAATATACATATTGTAGGAGTACTAGCAAGATGCCCGTGCGTTGCACGGAAGATCAAGATCTTGTGGGAGAAAAGGATGAACGAGGGAAAGCCTTATCTGCAAATGTGGAGAGGAGTGCGGGTAAATTGTCATAGTTTCCTTCCTATCCGTTAGATATAGATCGGACGGCCTATATTGCAGGATGACAGGCACACTATCATCACCATCTTTGCTTTTTATTGAACCGAGACAAATCTAACATGCGAACTAAAATAAACACATAAGGTCTATACATACACAAATTATCTTAGGCACTCCAATAGTACGTCCACTACACATTCACGCATTTCACATCTTTCTATATCTACGGGAACCTACGAAAGGGTTAACGTAAATTGCCTCTCTCTCTCCTCCCCTGATTTTCATGGTGGTGGCCCCTCCCTCCCCCCAATCTACAATCAACAGCTCACACGTTTCACATTACGTTAATTACGTAACTGGGATTACGTAGGTGTAGCATCACTCGTCCTAAAAAAACCAACTAAGCCAACCTCCCAGCATATCGCGCGGGAAAAGACCCGGCCGCGCCGTTTTAGTCGGGATTACCGGATTACTAGTAGTAGTATCAATAGATCGCGCGAAGCAACAAATTTTTTTTTGAGGGGACAAAGCACCTAGTTTAAAAGGAAAAAAGGCGGTACACTCACAACACTCCTATCGCGGTCGCATTGCACCCCACACACGTTCGGTCCTACACACGGCTCACGCAAACGGAACACGCTTCGGCTTGCCTCTTCACTGACACGTGGGACTGCACTTGGAGAAACCGACCATGCGCCAAACTCCCCCTGCCCACCGCGCGAAAATCCTCCCCCCCCACAAAAATTCCCCCCAAATCCGATTCAACTGCCCTTCGGCCAACTAGCCAATAATATTCCCCAAACCCCCTCCCCCCGTCCCCATCCACTCCATTCGCTCCGCCAAAGCCGCCCTCCCTGTCACGCTGATACGTCGGTGCCGCGGTTCGTCGAGGGGACGCACGGCGATCCTCTCGTTCCCACAGTATGCTCTCGTAGACTGCCGTCCTCTAGCCGCGCCGCCACCTCTGGCTATGTTCTTGTGGAGGCGCACGGCGGTCAGCGCTGCCACCGCTGGCGACGTCCGTGTGGAGACGCACGATGGTCAACTTCTCCCACGTTACACGCATTCTAGACTGAGGCCCCATTCATGTTGGTGTAGCACTGAATGTTAGCTGATAGACGCTGTTAATCTCACTGTTTGCCGAAGTAGTTTACTATCAATATCCTCTGCTTAAGAAGCTTCCTTGCCCTGTTCTGCACTCAATCTGCTTAGCCGAGATGGCATCCCAAGGCCGATTAGTTGCTAAAATATCCTGCCATATATTTATTGTGACGTAGATTGCCATGGTCTAGTAGCCAATCTGTTAGGTGAAATAGCTCTACACCGTTTTATACTCGATCTTTGTTGCTGCGATGGCCTTCGATAGTTTGATGGTTGTGTGCTCGGCCTCATTGACTGCTGAAACAGCCTGCCATAATTTAGCACTCAAATCTGTTTGCTGAATTAGCTTTACATATATTTCTTTACTTAGATCTGCTCGTCCAAATATCTTGCCATAGCTTTAGACATCGACCTAGGTATTTTTTTTCTGGACTTCATAAAAAAGCATATATGTTTTTCCTGTAATATCTAGTAGAAGAACTAATTTGTATGTCTAACAGATGGACAAGACTTGGATAACTTCTGCTCGAAGATTCTCCACTACATATGTCGAGGGGGTTGAAAACTTCATGAACTTTATCAGAGCTGAGTACGATGGTCCGAAATCAGATGTGCTCTGCCCGTGTAGCAGTTGTATGAATTCAGTTACAAGACCCCAGTCAACTGTGCAAAATCATCTACACTTGTATGGGATGTCCATCACATATACTAGGTGGGTTCATCATGGTGAAGCTGTGAACGTCAATGTTATTGACTACGTGGAAGCAACAGATCACCATCTTGATCTGCCTGATGCTCAGGTGGAAAAGGAGGAGGAGGTGGTGGTGGCGGAGCCAATGAGTTTGACCAACATTAAAACAATGCTACGAAATGCTCGTGCATTCCGTGAACTTTCACCTACAGAAGAAAAATGGTGGGCCCGCATGTTGGAACAATGCAACGTGGCTGTCACCCCAGGAAATAAGCTGTTAGTATTCTCAGCTATGGTCACCTTTCTTCAGGTGAAGACATCTGAGTGGATGACCAACAAATCATTTGATGCGATGTTGGTTGCTTTCCGCAAATCTTTCCCAGATGCATCTGAGCTGCCACACACCTACAGTAAAATGAAGAATTTCCTTCGTGCAGTTGGAATTGGATATGATATGATCCATGTTTGTAAGAATAATTGTGTTCTGTTCCGGAAGGATTATGCCAACTTAAGTGAATGCCCGAAATGCAAATCATCAAGATGGAAAGATGGCGATGCTGTGAAGAGGATTCCTCATAATGTTCTAAGACATTTTCCAATTACACCAAGATTGCAGAGGTTGTTTCATGATGCTGAAACAAGAGAGGATGTACTGTGGCATTCTAGGAACCAGGAGTACATAGATCAGAATGTAATGAGCCATCCATCTCATGGTAGTGAGTGGAAAAGCTTCAATGATAAACACAAAAAGTTTGCTGCTGACCCGAGAAACATTAGACTTGGCTTAGCTTCAGATGAATTTAACCCATTTGGCCACCAGAGCGCCACATATAGCATGTGTCTAGTGCTTGTTATCCCTTACAACATGCCTCCAAATGTCTGCACCAAATAATCAAACTACATGATGGCCTTGCTCATCCCAGGTCCAAAAAGTCCTGGAAAGGATTTTGATTTGTTCATGGAGCCTCTTGTGGAGGAACTTCAATAGCTATGGAAGGGTGTTCTCACTCCAGACCTATATAGCAGCCCACCAGCTGATTTCTTTCTGCGTGCTGTTATAATTTGGTGCATCCATGATTATCCGGCTTTGGGCACTATGTCAGGGTGAACGACACATGGTTACAATGCATGTGTTCACTGTGACAGGAATCCGCTGTCATACGCAATACTTAGCAAGATCTGTTACATTGGAAACCGCCGTTTCCTTGCCAAGGACAAGCCGCATCCTAGAAAATACCGAAGACATGTGTTCAATACAAAGCATGAAAACCGTGATGCGCCAAAGAGGCTCACCGCCGATGAGTTGCAAGTGGAATTAGAGAAGGTCAGGCATATTACACCAGGAAACCATCCTGGTAATGGTAGCTGGAAAACGAAGCATGGCAGGGCAGAAGAGAGATTATTGTTTACCTGCAGGTCCACTTTGTGGGACTTGGAGTATTGGAAAGATTTGGATCTGCGACATAATCTTGATGTGATGCACATCGAGAAAAATATATGTGACAACATTATCGGCACACTTCTTAATATTGAAGGCAAGACGAAAGATACCTTAAAATCTAGGATTGATTTGACACACCTGGGTATCAGAAAGGATTTGCAGGTGCAAGATAAAGGTAAACCACGGGATATGGCACCAGCTGTGTACGTCTTGGACAAGGTAAAAAGAAAAGAATTCTGCGATGTCCTGTCACGTGTGAGATTCCCACATGGATTTGCTTCCAACCCTAAAAGGAGAGTCAGTGCAGATGGAAACAAGGTACAAGGGTTGAAAACTCATGACTGCCACGTCCTAATTCAAAGGGTTTTACCTGTTATCCTTAGAGGATTGGGCCGCCCTGACTTATACAGAGCAGTTGCAGATTTGGGACAATTCTTCAGGGAACTCTGTAGTAGAAATATCAGGATAGATGCTTTGGAGCGTCTTAGAGACAAGATACCAACTATCCTATGCGAACTTGAGAAGATATATCCTCCAGCCTTCTTTGATGTGATGGTGCATTTGGCTGTTCATCTACCTGATGAGGCACTACTTAGAGGTCCAGTACAGTATGGCTGGATGTACCCTATTCAAAGGCGGCTAGGCACTTTCAAGGGCTATGTTAGGAACAGAGCTAGACCCGAGGGTTCCATTGCAGAGGCCTACATTGCTACAGAAGCGTTGACATTCTGCTCAAAATACATTGAAACAGCTAATCAACTTAGCAAAGAGGTGGGTGAAGACAATCCCGGGCTCAATGTTTTCGATTATTCTGTTCGAGTTACAGGGAAGAGTCGACAAGAGGACAAACCTAAAGATTTGGACAAAATGGTTTGGTATGTGTTGAATAACTGTCCTGAGATACTACCTTATATCAAGTAAGTGCAGTACTGCAGCTTATACATCATAATCTACTAAACTTGTAGCATATTCTTATATATTTAGATGTTTGACGCGATCACTATGTTGTGCAGCATCTATAAAGAGGAGTTACTGCTGCAAAACCCTAGAAACATTGACAAACTGGTTATGGCAGGATTTGCAAAATGGTTCAAGAACCATGTAAGCTTTTGAAGTGCACTGTCAGTTTTTTAATATATTGAGTACATAAGATGATCAGCTTGTCTATTTTCTAACCATAGGTTAAGAAGATGCGGGAGGATGGGTAGGCAGTTGATGATGCCCTTTACTCACTAGCAATGGGTCCTGATACTCGGGTAAGACATTATGAATCTTGCGTTGTTGGAGATGTGCGCTACAACACCCTTGCACGAGACGAATGCAGGAAGACACAAAATAGTGCCATCATGAGCACGGATATGTATGACAAAGAGACAACTGAAATGTATGCTAACATAACAGACATTGTTCAGTTGCAGTATATCTCCAGTTTCGAGGATCATTGGTGTGTGGTTTTGTTGTGCTGTCGTTGGTATAACCTGTTTTCCAGGATCACAAAATCCAGAGCTGATGATTATTTCAAATCCATCAATGTCAAGGCGGCGTACCAAACCAATGAGCCTTTTATTTTGGAAAATCAAGCAACACAGATATTTTTCTTGGAAGACACATTTGCACGTAGCGATGACTGGAGAGTATTGCAAAGGTTTGAGCAGAGGAATTCATTTAATGAAGTTGCACAACAACATGATGCTTACACTGCTCCTGATGTACAAGATAACACAGATGTTCCTAATATCTTTGAGAACCATCACGTCAATGACGCCGACAAAAAGATTGCCTGTCGTGCTGTGGACATACAAGAGTTGATCAAGAAGAAGCTAACGTTCGAGGACGAAGAAGAAGATGACACCGTGGAGAATTACGATTCAGACTGATACACATGGCGAAGATGTTGACGCTGCTGCTGCGGATGATGATTACATTGCTTTTGTCATATTTGCCTGTTAGAAGACGTTTTTTATCTACTATGTGAAATTGTGTTTGCTATGACAACTGAAACCTGATGAACATGTTGTTTAGTATTTTGCTGTGAGAACATGACTTGTTATGTATGCTGATTTGTGTTTGGTGATTGTATGACAACTAAAACATGATGACATTGTTGTTTAGTTGTACTCATATTTGGCTGTGAAACATGAATTTGATGACATAGTTTGCTGTTGGACTGCAATTTGCTCGACGTCTTCGAATGAGAACAAAGCTGACCCGACAGGGCCTCTGCTATTTATTTATTTATGAGCAAAAGGGGATACCCCCTGATTTCCGTTAATAGAAATCATTAGATGTTCACAACACTACGCCCAGCCTGCTACACAGGTTTCATTCATTACTAGTTTCAGCAAAGTGCTCATGCCGTAGGCACTGAATACATCACGAATGCTACATACACTGCAAATAAAGAGATAATCATCCTACAGAGCACATCGATTTTGCCCATTATCTTCACAAGCTCTTTCATCTCCTCATTGCTGTCAAGGCCGTTCAGCAGCTGTTGCTTGACCATGATCAGAGGAACTGCATCTTTAACCTTCTGCTCTGCATCTTCCTCTTCTGCCATTCCTTCAGTTACTTGTCCAACACCCCAACCTGCTGGTATTGGGATTCCTCGGCTAACCAAATAATCAACATAGTTTCATTCCCCCACATCAGCAACTTCCCAGAAATACAAATCACACAAATCTTCCCTTTTCTGCACGAATCAAATTGGAAGAGCATCAACCAAACTATTAAAAAAATCAGCAACTGAAAGCAGCAGAACAACACTTAAACACATTATTACCCCATGATTCGGGCATTTGTAGAAGACTTGGCCAGGGTTGAGGATTGTGGTTGAGATGCGACGGATGACTCTGCATGATTTGCATCAGTGGCACCACACCAACGGCAGCGGGTTGCGATGAGCAATCGGCTGCGGTGCGCATGCCAGCGGGGGTGTGATGAGACTCACATGCGATGGTACGGGTGGCGACTTGGCGCATATCTGGTTGCTGCCTGCTGAAGAGCAGGTGGACTAGTGCTACATCTTGAGCTTGTGTTGGTTTTCCTTGAAGAGGAAAGGGTGATGCAGCAATAGTAGCGTAAGTATTTCCCTCAGTTTTTGAGAACCAAGGTATCAATCTAGTAGGAGGCTCCTCAAAACTCCCACGCACCTACACAAACACACAAAGAACTCACAACCAACGCAATAAAGGGGTTGTTAATCCATTCACGGCCACTTGCGAAAGTGAGATCTAATAAAGTTAGTATGATAAGATAAATATATTTTTGGTATTTTATAATATAGATGCAAAAAGTAAAGATGCAAATAAAAGTATATTGGAAGCAAATATGATAAGAGATAGACCCCGGGGCCATAGGTTTCACTAGTGGCTTCTCTCAAGATAGCATAAGTATTACGGTGGGTGAACAAATTACTGTCGAGCAATTGATAGAAAAGCACATAGTTATGAGATTATCTAGGCATGATCATGTATATAGGCATCACGTCCATAACAAGTAGACCGACTCTTGCCTGCATCTACTACTATTACTCCACACATCGACCGACTCCTGCCTGCATCTAGAGTATTAAGTTCATAAGAACAGAGTAACGCATTAAGCAAGATGACATGATGTAGAGGGATAAACTCAAGCAATATGATATAAACCCCATCTTGTTATCCTCGATGGCAACAATACAATAGGTGCCTTGCAACCCTTTCTGTCACTGGGTAAGGACACCGCAAGATTGAACCCAAAGCTAAGCACTTCTCCCATGGCAAGAAAGATCAATCTAGTAAGCCAAACCAAACTGATAATTCGAAAAGACTTGCAAAGATAACTCAATCATACATAAAAGAATTCAGAGAAGATTCAAATATTATTCATAGATAAACTTGATCATAAACCCACAATTCACCGGATCTCAACAAACACACCGCAAAAAGAGTTTACATCGAATAGATCTCCACGAGAGAGGGTGAGAACATTGTATTGAGATCCAAAAAGAGAGAAGAAGCCATCTAGCTAATAACTATGGACCCGAAGGTCTGTGGTAAACTACTCACAACTCATCGGAGGGGCAAGGATGTTGATGTAGAAGCCCTCCATGGTCGATTCCCCCTCCGGCAGAGTGCCGGCGAAGGCTCCAAGATGAGATCTCGCGGATACAAAAGGTTAGGGTGGTGGAAATTGTGTTTCGTTGGCTCCCTGGATGTTTTTGGGGTACATAGGCTTATATAGGAGGAAGAAGTACGTCGGTGGACGCCCGAGGGGCCCACGAGACAGGGGGCACGCCCTATAGGGGGGGGGGAGCCCTCCTATCTCATGGAGGCCTCGGCTACTTCTTGACTTGCACTCCAAGTCCTCTGGATCACGTTCGTTCCAAAAATCACGCTCCTGAAGGTTTCATTCCGTTTGGACTCCATTTGATATTCCTTTTCTTCGAAATACTGAAATAGGCAAAAAACAGCAATATGGGCTGGGCCTCCGGTTAGTAGGTTAGTCCCAAAAATGATATAAATGTGTAAAATAAAGCCCATAAACATCCAAAAGGGGTAATATAATAGCATGGAACAATCAAAAATTATAGTTACGTTGGAGACGTATCAAGCATCCCAAAGCTTAATTCCTGCTTGTCCTCGAGTATGTAAATGATAAAAAGAGAATTTTTGATGTGGAATGCTACCTAGCATAATTCTTAATGTAATTTTCTTTATTGTGGATTGAATGTTCAGATCCAAATGATTCAAAATAAAAGTTCATATTGATAAAATAAATAGTAACACTTCAAGCATACTAATCAAATTAATCATGTCTTCTCAAAACAACATGGCGAAAGAAAGTTCATCCTTACAAAATCATATAGTTAGGCTATGCTTTATTTTCGTCACACAAAGATGTTCCCAACTTCTATACCCCCGATGACAAGCCAAGGAATTTTTTCATACTTAAATAATCTCAAACTTTTTCAACCTTCACGCAATACATGAGCGTGAGCCATGGATAGCACTACGGGTGGAATAGAATATGATGATGGGGATTGTGTGGAGAAGACAAAAAAGGAGAAAGTCTCACATTGACAAGGATAATCAACGGGCTATGGAGATGCCCATCAATTGATGTCAACATGAGGAGTAGGGATTGCCATGCAACGGATGCACTAGAGCTATAAATGAATGCTCAACAAAAGAAAACTAGTGGGTGTGCATCCAACTTGCTTGCTCACGAAGACCTAGGGCATTTGAGGAAGCCCATCGTAGGAATACACAAGCCAAGTTCTATAATGAAAAATTTCCACTAGTATGAAAAAGACAACTTATGAGACTCACTATATGAAAAACATGGTGCTGCTTTGAAGCACAATATATGAGACTCACTACATGAAGAACAATGTGCTACTTTGAAGCACAAGTGTGGAAAAAGAGATAGTAACATTGCCCCTTTTATTTATTTTCTTTTTTCTTTTTTTCTTCCTTTTTCCCTTTTTTGGGCCTTTTTCTCTTTTGGCCTTTCTTCTTCTTTTTTACTTTTTTTACTTTTTGGGCAATGCTCTAATAATGATAATCATCACACTTTCATTGATTACAACATATGAATTACAACTCGAAGCTAGAACAAGATATGACTCTATATGAATGCCTCCGGCGGTGTACCGGGATGGTGCAATGAATCAAGAGTGACATGTATGAAAAATAATGCATGGTGGCTTTGCCACAAATACGATGTCAACTACATGATCATGCGATGGCAATATGACAAAAGTAAAGTATGTCATGAAGATGATGAACGGAACGGTGGAAAGTTGCATGGCAATATATCTCGGAATGGCTATGGAAATGCTATAATAGGTAGGTATGGTGGCTGTTTTGAGGAAGATATAAGAAGGTTTATGTATGATAGAGCGTATCGTATCACGGGGTTTGGATGCACCAGCGAAGTTTGCACTAACTCTCAAGGTGAGAAAGGGCAATGCACGGTACCGAAGAGGCTAGCAATGGCGGAAAGGTAAAAGTGCGTATAATCCATGGACTCAACATTAGTCAAAAGAACTCATATACTTATTGCAAAAATTTAGAAGTCATTAAAAATCAAGTACTACGTGCATGCTCCTTGGGGGATAGATTGGTAGGAAAAGACCATCGCTCGCCCCCGACCGCCACTCATAAGGATGCACAAGCCAGGTACACTTCATGTTTCAAATTTGTTACACAACTTTAACCATACGTGCATGCTACGGGACTTGCTAACTTCAACACAAGCATTCTTTAAATTCATAGTCACCCAACTAGCATGACTTTAATATCACTACCTCCATATCTCAAAACAATTATCAAGTATCAAATTGATCATAGCATCCAATTCACTTCCTATGATAGTTTTTATTATACCCAACTTGGATGCCTACCATTCTAGGACCAATTTTATAACCATAGAAAATACCATGCTGTTATAAAAGACTCTCAAAATAATATAAGTGAAGCATGAGAGACTAGCAATTTCTTCAAAATTAAGTCACCACCGTGCTCTAAAAGATATAAGTGAAGCACTAGAGCAGAAACTATCAAGCTCAAAAGATATAAGTGAAGCACATAGAGTATTCTAGCAAATTCTAATCAAGTAGGATTCTCCCAAAAGGTGTGTACAACAAGGATGATTGTGGTAAACTAAAAAGCAAAGACTAATATAATACACGACGCTCCAAGAAAAACACATATCATGTGGCGAATAAAAATATAGCTCCAGGTAAAGTTACCAATGAACGAAGACGAAAGAGGGGATGCCTTCCCGGGGCATCCCCAAGCTTAGGCTTTTGGCTATCCTTGAATATCTTGGGGTGCCTTGGGCATCCCCAAGCTTAGGCTCTTGCCACTCCTTATTCCATAGTCCAGAAAAGCTTTACCCAAAACTTGAAAACTTCACAACACAAAACTCAACAGGAAATCTTATAAGCTCCGTTAGTGAAAGAAAACAAAACCACGACATAAGGTACTGTAATGAACTCATTATTTATTTATTTTTGTGTTTGAACTACTGTATTCCAACTTCTCTATGGTTTATAAACTATTTTACTAGCCATAGATGCATCAAAATAGGCAAACAACACATGAAAAACAGAATCTGTCAAAAACAGAACAGTCTGTAGCAATCTGTAACTAGTGCAAACTTCTGGAACTCTAAACATCCTACCAAAATAGGAAGTCCTGGACAATTTGTTTATTGATCAGAATCAAAAATAATCGATGCAAAAGCACGTTTCTGTGATTTAACAAAACTAAATTCATGCGCTCAAAGTTTCTGTTTTTCAGCAGAATCAAATCAACTATCATCATAGGTTATCCTATAAGTTCTACTTGGCACAAACACTAATTAAAAGATAAAAACACATATAAACAGAAGGTAGATTCAAGATTTATTACTAAACAGGAGCAAAAACAAAAAACATAAAGAAAATTGGGTTGCCTCCCAACTAGCGCTATCGTTTAACGCCCCTAGCCAGGCATAAAAGCGAAGATAGATCTAAGTAGTGCCATCTTTGGCACTAAATTCATAAGTAGCCCGCATGATAGATTCATAAGGTAATTTGAATTTATTTCTTGGAAAGTGCTCCATGCCTTTCTTTAACGGAAATTGGAATCTAATATTCACTTCCTTCATATCAATAATCGCGCCAATTGTTCTAAGGAAAGGTCTACCAAGAATAATAGGGCAAGAAAGATTGCAATTTATATCAAGAATGATAAAATCCACGGGCACCAAATTTCTATTTGCGACAATGAGAACATCATTGATCCTTCCCATTGGCTTTTTAATGGTGGAATCCACAAGGTGCAAATTTAAAGAGCAATCATCAAGATCATGGAAACCTAGAATATCACATAAAGTTTTCGGGATCGTGGAAACACTAGCACCCAAATCACACAAGGCAAAACACTCATGATCTTTAATTCTAATCTTTATAGTAGGTTCCCACTCATCATTAAGTTTTCTAGGTATAGAAACTTCCAAATTAAGTTTTTCATCATAAGATTGCATCAAGGCATCAACATTATGTTTGGTAAAAGCTTTATTTTGACTATAAGCATGAGGAGAATTAACAACGGATTACAACAAGGAAATACAACCTTCTAAAGAACAATTATCACAATCAAAATCCTTGAAATCCGAGATAGTGGGTTCAATGCTATTTAAAGTTGTGACCTCTCCAATCCCACTTTTACCAAATTTAGCATCCAGATCTAAAAACTCCGAATTCTTAGGATGCCATCTAGGTAATGTTGACTCATCATCAGTCCATAATTATCAAGATTCATATTGCAAAACATAGATCTAATAGGAGACGCATCAATAACTTTAAGATCCTCATCATTAGTTTCATGGAAACTAGAAGAACACGCTTTTATAAAGCTATCTTTTTTAGCACGCAATCTAGCGGTTCTTTCCTTACACTCATCAATGGAAATTCTCATTACTTTGAGAGACTCATTGATATCATGCTTAGGAGGAGAAGATCTAAGTTTAAGAGAATCAACATCAAGCAAAAGTCTATCAACGTTCCTAGCCAAATCATCAACTTTGAGCAATTTTTCTTCAAGCAAAGCATTAAAATTCTTTTGAGAAATCATAAATTCTTTCACACTATTCTCAAAATCAGAGGGCATATTATTAAAATTATCATAAGAATTATTGTAGGAATTTCCATAATTATTAGAGGAATTACTAGGGGAGTTTCCTCTATAAGCATTGTTTCCAAAACTATTCCTACCAACAAAATTCACACCATAGATTCATTATTATTCTCAATCAAAGAAGACAAAGGCATATCATTGTGATCAAGAGGAGTATTTTTAGTAGCAAACAATTTCATAAGTTCATCCATCTTTCCACTCAAAACATTGATTTCTTCTATAGCATGCACTTTTTTACTAGAAGATCTTTCGGTGTGCCATTGAGAATAATTAGCCATAATATTATCAAGAAGTTTTGTAGCATCTCCTAACATGATTTCCATAAACGTGCCCCCCGCGGCCGAATCTAAGAGATTTCTAGAAGCAAAGTTCAAACCGGCATAAAATTTTTGTATGATCATCCATAAATTCAAACCATGAGTAGGGCAATTGCGAAGCATCAATTTCATTCTTTCCCAAGATTGGGCAACATGCTCATGATCAAGTTGTTTAAAATTCATAATATCATTCCTAAGAGTGATAATCTTAGTGGGAGGAAAATACTTAGAGATAAAAGCATCTTTGCACTTGTTCCAAGAATCAATACTATTTTTAGGCAAAGACGAAAACCAAACTTTAGCACGATCTCTAAGTGAAAACGGAAATAACTTCAATTTGACAATATTGTTATTCGTATCTTTATTCTTTTGCATATCACACAAATCAACAGAGTTGTTTAGATGAGTAGCGGCATCTTCACTAGGAAGGCTGGCGAATTGATCTTTCATAACAAGATTCAGCAAAGCAGTATTTATTTCACAAGACTCAACATCATTAAGAGGAGCAATCCGAGTACTAAGGAAATCATTATTATTGGTATTCGAGAAATCACACAATTTGGTATTATCTTGCGCCATGGCAACAAGTAATCCAACACACAAGCAAACAGAAAAAGGAAAGCGAAAAGAGAGGAGGAGATTGTGAAAGAGAGGGCGAATAAAATGGCAAGGGTGAAGTGGGGGAGAGGAAAACGAGAGGCAAATGACAAATAATGTAAATGCGAGGGAGATGGGTTTGTGATGGGTACTTGGTATGTCTTGACTTGAGCGAAGACCTCCCCGGCAACGGCGCTAGAAATCCTTCTTGCTATGTCTTGAGCTTGCGTTGGTTTTCCTTGAAGAGGAAAGGGTGATGCAGCAATAGTAGCGTAAGTATTTCCCTCAGTTTTTGAGAACCAAGGTATCAATCCAGTAGGAGGCTCCTCAAAAGTCCCACGCACCTACACAAACAAACTGAGAACTCGCAACAAACGCAATAAAGGGGTTGCCAATCCCTTCACGGCCACTTGCGAAAGTGAGATCTAATAAAGATAGTATGATAAGATAAATATATTTTTGGTATTTTATAATATAGATGCAAAAAGTAAAGATGCAAATAAAAGTAGATTGGAAGAAAATATGATAAGAGATAGACCCGGGGGCCATAGGTTTCACTAGTGGCTTCTCTCAAGATAGCATAAGTATTACGGTGGGTGAACAAATTACTGTCGAGCAATTGATAGAAAAGCGAATAATTATGAGATTATCTAGGCATGATTATGTATATAGGCATCACGTCCGCAACAAGTAGACCGACTCTTGCCTGCATCTACTACTATTACTCCACACATCGACCGACTCCTGCCTGCATCTAGAGTATTAAGTTCATAAGAACAGAGTAACGCATTAAGCAAGATGACATGATGTAGAGGGATAAACTCAAGCAATATGATATAAACCCCATCTTGTTATCCTCGATGGCAACAACACAATATGTGCCTTGCAACCCTTTCTGTCACTGGGTAAGGACACCGCAAGATTCAACCCAAAGCTAAGCACTTCTCCCATGGCAAGAAAGATTAATCTAGTAGGCCAAACCAAACTGATAATTCGAAGAGACTTGCAAAGATAACTCAATCATACATAAAAGAATTCAGAGAAGATGCAAATATTATTCATAGATAAACTTGATCATAAATCCACAATTCATCGAATCTCGACAAACACACCGCAAAAAGAGTTTACATCGAATAGATCTCCACGAGAGAGGGGGAGAACATTGTATTGAGATCCAAAAAGAGAGAAGAAGCCATCTAGATAATAACTATGGACCCGTAGGTCTGTGGTAAACTACTCACAACTCATCGAAGGGGCAAGGATGTTGATGTAGAAGCCCTCCGTGGTCGATTCCCCCTCCGGCAGAGTGCTGACGAAGGCTCCAAGATGAGATCTCGCGGATACAGAAGGTTACGGTGGTGGAAGTTGTGTTTCGTTGGCTCCCTAGATGTTTTTGGGGTACGTAGGCTTATATAGGAGGAAGAAGTACGTCGGTGGATGCCCGAGGGGCCCACGAGACAGGGGGCGCGCCCTATAGGGGGGGCGCGCCTTATAGGGGGGGGCTTCTATCTCGTGGAGGCCTCGGCTGCTTCTTGACTTGCACTCCAAGTCCTCTGGATCACATTCGTTCCAAAAATCACGCTCCTGAAGGTTTCATTCCGTTTGGACTCTGTTTGATATTCCTTTTCTTCGAAATACTGAAATAGGCAAAAAAAAAACAGCAATACGGGCTGGGCCTCCGATTAGTAGGTCAGTCCCAAAAATGATATAAATGTGTAAAATAAAGCCCATAAACATCCAAAAGGGGTAATATAATAGCATGGAACAATAAAAAATTATAGATACGTTGGAGACGTATCAACGAGCAGCCAACAGACATGGTTGCTGCGGCCAGAGCTTCTAATGCTAGGCAGAGTAAGTAGAGAAGAGGAGAAGCGAATGTTGTAATATGTGAGTTTCATTACTTGCAGAGTAGCATAGCACCATATATAATCATAGCCTAGGTTTGGATTCGAACCAGCTACAGGAGCACGTCTCTCTTTTTTCTAAAACTCGGCAATGTCTCTTTACTGGTACACTAGCTTGTTCTGTACGCCTTCCCAAGTCTTTGATTTTCTTTCCCTTTTTTTGCGAGGAAGGAAGGAGGACAAAATTGAGAGTTCCTGGGACTCGAACCCAAGACCTCTTGGTTGAAAACCAAGGGTGCTAGTCACTTATGTGGCGAACGTTCCCTGTGAGGAGGACGGCAGACGAACACATTTTCCTCGCAGTTTTCTTCCTATATATAAAAAAGTATGCTACTTGGTGTCCGCTTAGTCAACAAACGATTGTGCCAACCTTGACCGTTGGATTGACATTCAACGTCTGTCGTGTTTCTTCAGTCTCTTCTTCATCGAGCCGCCAAAGCCAAACTAGCGCCGGCGGGACCGCCTGCTCCCGCCTCCCACGGTTGGCTGTGATCTTCCCCGGCTCCTGTTCGTTCCCGTCCGAGGCCTCACCATCGTCCTCCGCCTTGGTTCGCTCGCCGCGGCGCCGCCCTCCGGTGTTGTCAACATGGTCAACAACCGAGAGGAATAAGGAGATGACTGTACATGGTGAGGATGACAGTAGGGACCCAGCAGCGCACCAATTATTTTGTTTTTTCGGGATGGAGAAGGGTATCAACTGGGTTGTGCGGGACCCGTGGCCCGTCTAGCCCACTCTTTTATTTCATATGTTTAGCACATGACCAGCCCAGTTTGTTTTTTCCTTTCTAAAAAATGGCTAGCCAGCTATTTTGTTTTTTGCAGAATAACCAACATAGGCCTACTTGCTTTTCTACGCCCTGCTGGGCCGGAAATCTTTCAAGACGAGGAGGGATGCATTTTGCCCAGAAAATGGGCTATAAGTAATACGAAATGGGCTATAAGTAATAATAAATGGGCTGTAAAATGAAAAAATACAGCAAACAGGCAATTAGTTCCAAAATACTGTTTTTTTCGGATTTTGATATTTTATATTTCATTGTTTTTATGCGTGTAAAATTTCATTGAATTTAAATTAAGGTATATTTAGATTTAAAATTAATTTGAATCTGGCTAGAAATTTTGGGCTGTATGCTGTTTGGGACAGATTTGGAGGCTGACTTGTGGGTCTACTAGGTTGACGTGTACTTTGGCTTTGTCAACTTAGTCCACAAACGATTCTAGCAACAGTGACCATTGGATGTTAATCCAACGGCCGTGCTGCTTCTTCAATATCTGATCTTCTTGCTCCAGCCTCCCAAACCAGCTCCGGTGGGACTGCCTGCTCCCGCCTCCCGTGGCCGGTTGTGCTGCCGCACAGGCCACACCGCCCCACCCTACTTCATTGCTGGCCAGGCCATTCCTCTACTCACCCACACCTCTTGCTATTTTCCGGCGACGACAGCCGGACCAGTAAACCCTTGTACTCCCCATCGCGTGGGCAACTATTGCCGAGTCTTCCCCGGTGATACGTCTCCAACGTATCTATAATTTTTGATTGTTCCATGCTATTATATTACCCCTTTTGGATGTTTATGGGCTTTATTTTACACATTTATATCATTTTTGGGACTAACCTACTAACCTGAGGCCCAGCCCATATTGCTGCTTTTTTGCCTATTTCAGTATTTCGAAGAAAAGGAATATCAAACGGAGTCCAAACGGAATGAAACCTTTGGGAGCGTGATTTTTGGAACGAACTTGATCCAGAGGACTTGGAGTGCAAGTCAAGAAGCAGCCGAGGCCCCCACGAGATAGTAGGGTGCGCCCCCCTGTAGGGCGCGCCCCCTGTCTTGTGGGCCCCTCGGGCGGCCACTGACGTACTTCTTCCTCCTATATATACCTACATACCCCGAAAACATCCAGGGGCACCACGAAACACAATTTCCACCACCGTAACCTTCTGTATCCGCGAGATCTCATCTTGGATCCTTCGCCGACACTTTGCCGGAGGGGGAATCGACCATACAGGGCCTCTACATCAACATCCTTGCCCCTCCGATGAGTTGTGAGTAGTTTACCACAGACCTACGGGTCCATAGTTATTAGCTAGATGGCTTCTTCTCTCTTTTTGGATCTCAATACAATGTTCTCCCCCTCTCTTGTGGAGATCTATTCGATGTAAACTCTTTTTGCGGTGTGTTTGTCGAGATCCGATGAATTGTGGGTTTATGATCAAGTTTATCTATGAATAATATTTGAATCTTCTCTGAATTCTTTTATGTATGATTGAGTTATCTTTGCAAGTCTCTTCGAATTATCAATTTGGTTTGGCCTACTAGATTGATCATTCTTGCCATGGGAGAAGTGCTTAGCTTTGGGTTCAATCTTGCGGTGTCCTTACCCAGCGACAGAAAGGGTTGTAAGGCACGTATTGTATTGTTGCCATCGAGGATAACAAGATGGGGTTTATATCATATTGCTTGAGTTTATCCCTCTACATCATGTCATCTTGCTTAATGCGTTACTTTGTTTTTATGAACTTAATACTCTAGATGCAGGCATGAGTCGGTCGATGTGTGGAGTAATAGTAGTAGATGCAGGCAGGAGTCGGTCTACTTGTTATGGACGTGATGCCTATATACATGATCATGCCTAGATAATCTCATAACTATGTGCTTTTCTATCAATTGCTCGACAGTAATTTGTTCACCCACCGTAATACTTATGCTATCTTGAGAGAAGCCTCTAGTGAAACCTATGGCCCCCCGAGTCTATCTCTTATCATATTTGTTTTCAATCTACCTTTATTTGCATCTTTACTTTTTGCATCTATATTATAAAAAACCAAAAATATATCTATCTTATCATACTATCTTTTTTAGATCTCACTTTCGCAAGTGGCCATGAAGGGATTGACAACTCCTTTATTGCGTTTGTTGAGAGTTCTCAGTTTGTTTTTGTAGGTGCGTGGGACTTTTGAGGAGCCTCCTACTGGATTGATAACTTGGTTCTCAAAAACTGAGGGTAATACTTACGCTACTATTGCTGCATCACCCTCTCCTCTTCGAGGAAAACTAACACAAGCTCAAGACGTAGCAAGAAGGATTTCGGGCGCCGTTGCCGGGGAGGTCTTCGCTCAAATCAAGACATACCAAGTACCCATCACAAACCCATCTCCCTCGCATTTACATTATTTGCCATTGGCCTCTCGTTTTCCTCTCCCCCACTTCACCCTTGCCGTTTTATTTGCCCTCTCTTTCCCAATCTCCTCCTCTCTTTTCGCTTGCCTTTTTTTTGTTTGCTTAGGTTCTTGTTTGTCCTTATGGCTTCGCCTAAGGTTCCTGACCACCTTCTCAGAAGGATGGAAGAGATTGAATCAAATATTAGAAGCTTTATGAATTTGCAATTTGAGCATAATAATTTCTTTGGAAAAGAGCTTAAGGAACAAAAAGGTTTTTAGGGGTTTATGAACAAAGAGCTTGATGACATGAATAAAGAATTTCTTGGTGTTAATGCTCAAATTACCCGTCTTGAAAATGCTATAGCCAAAATTTCTGATAAGCAAGCCACCTTAGTCAATAAGATGGCCGCTAAACCAGAAAAGTTAGAAGAAAATAATGATAAGGATCTTAAAGTTATTGATGCGTCTCCTATTAGATCTATGTTTTGCAATACGAATTTTGATGATTATGGGACTGATGATGAATCAACTTTGCCTAGTAGGCGTCCCAAGAATTTGGAATCTTTAGATTTTAATGCTAAATTTGGTAAAAGTGAGATTGGAGAATCCTCAACTTCTAATAATATTGAACCTACTATCTCGGATTTCAAGGAATTTGATTATGATAATTGCTCTTTAAAAGGTTGTATTTCCTTGTTGCAATCCGTTGTTAATTCTCCTCATGCTTATAGTCAAAGTAAAGCTTTTACCAAACATATCGTTGATGTCTTAATGCAATCTTATGATGAAAAACTTAATTTGGAAGTTTCTATACCTAGAAAACTTAATGATGAGTGGGAACCTACTATAAAGATTAGAATTAAAGATTATGAGTGTTTTGCTTTGTGTGATTTGGGTGCTAGTGTTTCCACGATTCCGAAAACTTTATGTGATATCCTAGGTTTCCATGATCTTGATGATTTCTCTTTAAATTTGCACCTTGCGGATTCCACCATTAAAAAGCCTATGGGAAGGATCAATGATGTTCTTATTGTTGCAAATAGAAATTTGGTGCCTGTAGATTTTATCGTTCTTGATATAGATTGGAATCTTTCTTGCCTTATTATTCTTGGTAGACCTTTCCTTAGAACTATTGGTGCGCTTATTGATATGAAGGAAGGGAATATTAGATTCCAATTTCCATTAAAGAAAGGCATGAAGCACTTTCCAAGAAAGATAGTCAAATTACCTTATGAATCTATCACGCGTGCTACTTATGAATTTAGTGCCAAAGAGGGCACTCGTTAGATTTATCTTCGCTTTTATGCCTAGCTAGGGGCGTTAAACGATAGCGCTAGTTGGGAGGCAACCCAATTTTCTTTATGTTTTTTGTTTTTGCTCCTGTTTAGTAATAAATCTTGCATCGACCTTCTGTTTAGATGTGTTTTTATCTTTTAATTAGTGTTTATGCCAAGTGTAACTTATAGGATAACCTACGATGATAGTTGATTTGATTCTGCTGAAAAACAGAAACTTTGCGTGCATGAATAAAATTTTGTTATTCACAGGAACGTGATTTTGCATTGATTCTTTTTGCTGATGTTCAATAAACAAATTTTCCAGGACTTCCTATTTTGGTAGGATTTTTAGAGTTCCAGAAGTTTGCATTAGTTACAGATTGCTACAGTCTATTCTGTTTTTGACACATTCTATTTTTCGTGTGTTGTTTGCTTATTCCAATGCATCTATGGCTAGTAAATTAGTTTGCAAACCATAAAGAAGTTGGAATACAGTAGGTTTAACACCAAAATAAATAAATAATGAGTTCATTGCAGTACCTTATGTGGTGGTTTTGTTTTCTTTCACTAACGGAGCTTATAAGATTTCCTGTTGAGTTTTGTGTTGTGAAGTTTTCAAGTTTTGGGTAAAGCTTTTATGGACTATGGAATAAAGGGTGGCAAGAGCCTAAGCTTGGGGATGCCCATGGCACCCCAAGATATTCAACAATAGCCAAAAGCCTATGCTTGGGGATGCCCCTTGAAGGCATCCCCTCTTTCGTCTTCGTTCATTGGTAACTTTACTTGGAGCTATATTTTTATTCGCCACATGATATGTGTTTTGCTTGGAGCGTCGTGTATTATATTAGTCTTTGATTTTTAGTTTACCACAATCATCCTTGCTGTACACACCTTTTGGGAGAAGCCTATTTGATTAGAATTTGCTAGAATACTCTATGTGCTTCACTTATATCTTTTGAGCTTGATAGTTTTTGCTCTAGTGCTTCACTTATATCTTTTAGAGCACGGTGGTGTATTATTTTGAAGAAATTATTAGTCTCTCATGATTCACTTATATTATTTTGAGAGTCTTTTAGAACAGCATGGTATTTGCTATGGTCATAAAATTGGTCCTAGAATGGTAGGCATCCAAGTTGGGTATAATAAAAACTATCATAGGAAGTGAATTGGATGCTATGATCAATTTGATACTTGATAATTGTTTTGAGATATGGAGGTAGTGATATTAAAGTCATGCTAGTTGGGTGATTATGAATTTAAAGAATGCTTGTGTTGAAGTTAGCAAGTCCCTTAGCATGCACGTATGGTTAAAGTTGTGTAACAAATTTGAAACATGAAGTGTACCTGGCTTGTGCATCCTTATGAGTGGCGGTCGGGGACGAGCGATGGTCTTTTCCTACCAATCTATCCCCCTAGGAGCATGCGTGTAGTACTTGGTTTTTGATGACTTCTAAATTTTTTCAATAAGTATATGAGTTCTTTTGACTAATATTGAGTCCATGGATTATACGCACTTTTACCTTTCCGCCATTGCTAGCCTCTTCGGTACCGTACATTGCCCTTTCTCACCTTGAGAGTTGGTGCAAACTTCACTGGTGCATCCAAACCCCGTGATACGATACACTCTATCACACATAAACCTCCCTACATCTTCCTCAAAACAGCCACCATACCTACCTATTATGGCATTTCCATAGCCATTCCGAGATATATTGCCATGCAACTTTCCACCATTCCGTTCATCATCATCATGACATACTTTACTTTTGTCATATTGCCATTGCATGATCATGTAGTTGACATCGTATTTGTGGCAAAGCCACCATTCATTATTTTTCATACACGTCGCTCTTGATTCATTGCACCATCTCGGTACACCGCCGGAGGCATTCATATAGAGTCATCTCTTGTTCTAGTTTCGAGTTGTAATTCTTATGTTGTAATCAATAGAAGTGTGATGATCATCATTATTAGAACATTGCCCAAAGAAAAAAAAAGAAAAAAAAGAAGAAAGGCCAAAAAAGGCCCAAAAAAAAGAAAAAAAAGAGAAGAAAATAAATAAAAAGGGTAATGTTACTATCTCTTTTTCCACACTTGTGCTTCAAAGTAGCACCTTGTTCTTCATGTAGTGAGTCTCATATATTGTGCTTCAAAGTAGCAGCATGTTTATCATATAGTGAGTCTCATAAGTTGTCTTTTTCATACTAGTGGGAATTTTTCATTATAGAACTTGGCTTGTATATTCCTACGATGGGCTTCCTCAAATGCCCTAGGTCTTCGTGAGCAAGCAAGTTGGATGCACACCCACTAGTTTTCTTTTGTTGAGCATTCATTTATAGCTCTAGTGCATCCGTTGCATGGCAATCCCTACTCCTCATGTTGACATCAATTGATGGGCATCTCCATAGCCCGTTGATTATCCTCATCAATGTGAGACTTTCTCTTTTTTTGTCTTCTCCACACAATCCCCATCATCATATTCTATTCCACCCATAGTGCTATATCCATGGCTCACGCTCATGTATTGCGTGAAGGTTGAAAAAGTTTGAGATTATTTAAGTATGAAACAATTGCTTGGCTTGTCATCGGGGGTATAGAAGTTGGGAACATCTTTGTGTGACGAAAATGAAGCATAGCCTAACTATATGATTTTGTAGGGATGAACTTTCTTTTGCCATGTTATTTTGAGAAGACATGATTACTTTTTTTAGTATGCTTGAAGTGTTACTATTTCTTTTATTAATATGAACTTTTATTTTGAATCATTTGGATCTGAACATTCATGCCACAATAAAGAAAATTACATTAAGAATTATGCTAGGTAGCATTCCACATCACAAATTCTCTTTTTATCATTTACATACTCGAGGACGAGCAGGAATTAAGCTTTGGGATGCTTGATATGTCTCCAACGTAACTATAATTTTTGATTGTTCCATGCTATTATATTACCCCTTTTGGATGTTTATGGGCTTTATTTTACACATATATATCATTTTTGGGACTAACCTACTAACCGGAGGCCCAACCCATATTGCTGTTTTTTTGCCTATTTCAGTATTTCGAAGAAAAAGAATATCAAACAGAGTCCAAACGGAATGAAACCTTCGGGAGCGTGATTTTTGGAATGAACGTGATCCAAAGGACTTGGAGTGCAAGTCAAGAAGTAGCCGAGGCCCCCACGAGATAGGAGGCTGCGCCCCCCCTGTAGGGCGCCCCCTGTCTCGTGGTCCCCTCGGGCGGCCACCGACGTACTTCTTCCTCCTATATATACCTACGTACCCCGAAAACATCCAGGGGCACCACGAAACACAATTTCCACCACCGTAACCTTCTGTATCCGTGAGATCTCATCTTGGAGCCTTCGCCGACACTTTGCCGGAGGGGGAATCGACCATGCAGGGCCTCTACATCAACATCCTTGCCCCTCCGATGAGTTGTGAGTAGTTTACCACAGACCTACGGGTCCATAGTGATTATCTAGATGGCTTCTTATCTCTTTTTGGATCTCAATACAATGTTCTCCCCTCTCTTGTGGAGATCTATTCGATGTAAACTCTTTTTGCGGTGTGTTTGTCGAGATCCGATGAATTGTGGGTTTATGATCAAGTTTATCTATGAATAATATTTGAATCTTCTCTGAATTCTTAATGTATGATTGAGTTATCTTTGCAAGTCTCTTCGAATTATCAGTTTGGTTTGGCCTACTAGATTGATCTTTCTTGCCATGGGAGAAGTGCTTAGCTTTGGGCGCAATCTTGCAGTGTCCTTACCCAGTGACAGAAAGGGTTGCAAGACACATATTGTATTATTGCCATTAAGGATAACAAGATGGGGTTTATATCATATTGCTTGAGTTTATCCCTCTACATCATGTCATCTTGCTTAATGCGTCACTCTGTTCTTATGAACTTAATACTCTAGATGCAGGCAGGAGTCGGTCGTTGTGTGGAGTAATAGTAGTAGATGCAGGCAGGAGTCGGTCTACTTGTTATGGACGTGATGCCTATATACATGATCATGCCTAGATAATCTCATAACTATGCGCTTTTCTATCAATTGCTCGACAGTAATTTGTTCACCCACCGTAGTACTTATGCTATCTTGAGAGAAGCCTCTAGTGAAACCTATGGCCCCCGGGTCTATCTCTTATCATATTTGCTTTCAATCTACCTTTATGTGCATCTTTACTTTTTGCACATATATTATAAAATACCAAAAATATATCTATCTTATCATACTTTCTCAAGTGGCCGTGAAGGGATTGACAACCCCTTTATTGCGTTGGTTGCGAGTTCTCAGTTTGTTTGTGTAGGTGCGTGGGACTTTTGAGGAGCCTCCTACTAGATTGATACCTTGGTTCTCAAAAAGCGAGGGAAATACTTACGCTACTATTGCTGCATCACCCTCTCCTCTTCGAGGAAAACCAACGCAAGCTCAAGACGTAGCAAGAAGGATTTCTGGCGCCGTTGCCAGGGAGGTCTTCGCTCAAGTCAAGACATACCAAGTACCCATCACAAACCCTTCTCCCTCGCATTTAAATTATTTGCCATTTACCTCTCGTTTTCCTCTCCCCCACTTCACCCTTGCCGTTTTATTTGCCCTCTCTTTCCCAATCTCCTCCTCTCTTTTCGCTTGCCTTTTTTCTGTTCGCTTGTGTGCTTGTTTGTCCTTATGGCTTCGCCTAAGGGTCCTGACCACCTTCTCAGAAGGATGGAAGAGATTGAATCAAATATTAGAAGCTTTATGAATTTGCAATTTGAGCATAATAATTTCTTTAGAAAAGAGCTTAAGGAACAAAAAGGTTTTTTGGGGTTTATGAACAAAGATCTTGATGATATGAATAAAGAATTTTTTGGTGTTAACGCTCAAATTAACCGTCTTGAAAATGCTATAGCCAAAATTTCTGATAAGCAAGCCACCTTAGTCAATAAGATGGCAGCTAAACCAGAAAAGTCAGAAGAAAATGATGAGGATCTTAAAGTTATTGATGTGTCTCCTATTAGATCTATGTTTTGCAATATGAATTTTGATAATTATGGGAATGATGATGAATCCACTTTGCCTAGAAGGCGTCCCAAGTATTCGAAATCTTTAGATCTTAATGCTAAATTTGGTAAAAGTGAGATTGGAGAATCCTCAACTTCTAATAATATTGAACCTACTATCTCAGATTTCAAGGAATTTGATAATGATAATTGCTCTTTAAAAGGTTGTATTTCCTTGTTGCAATCCGTTGTTAATTCTCCTCATGCTTATAGTCAAAATAAAGCTTTTACCAAACATATCATTGATGCCTTAATGCAATCTTATGATGAAAAACTTAATTTGGAAGTTTCTATACCTAGAAAACTTAATGATGAGTGGGAACCTACTATAAAGATTAGAATTAAAGATTATGAGTGTTTTGCTTTGTGTGATTTGGGTGCTAGTGTTTCCACGATTATGAAAACTTTATGTGATATCCTAGGTTTCCATGATCTTGATGATTGCTCTTTAAATTTGCACCTTGCGGATTCCACCATTAAAAAGCCTATGGGAAGGATCAATGATGTTCTTATTGTTGCAAATAGAAATTTGGTGCCCGTAGATTTTATCGTTCTTGATATAGATTACAATCTTTCTTGCCCTATTATTCTTGGTAGACCTTTCCTTAGAACGATTGGTGCGACTATTGATATGAAGGATGGGAATATTAGATTCCAATTTCCATTAAAGAAAGACATCGAGCACTTTCCAAGAAAGAAAGTCAAATTACCTTATGAATCTATCATGCGTGCTACTTATGAATTTAGTGCCAAAGAGGGCACTCGTTAGATCTATCTTCGCTTTTATGCCTAGCTAGGGGCGTTAAACGATAGCGCTAGTTGGGAGGCAACCCAATTTTCTTTATGTTTTTTGTTTTTGCTCCTGTTTAGTAATAAATCTTGCATATACCTTCTGTTTAGATGTTTTTTTATCTTTTAATTAGTGTTTGTGCCAAGTGGAACCTATAGGATAACCTACGATGATAGTTGATTTGATTCTGCTGAAAAACAGAAACTTTGCACACACGAAAATAAGTTTGTTAAATCACAGGAACGTGATTTTGCGTTGATTCTTTTTGCTGCTGTTCAATAAACAAATTTTCCAGGACTTCTTATTTTGGTAGGATTTGTAGAGTTCCAGAAGTTTGCGTTAGTTACAGATTGCTACAGACTGTTGTGTTTTTGACAGATTCTATTTTTCGTGTGTTGTTTGCTTATTCCAATGCATCTATGGCCAGTAAATTAGTTTGTAAACCATAAAGAAGTTGGAATATAGTAGGTTTAACACCAAAATAAATAAAGAATGAGTTCATTGCAGTACCTTATGTGGTGGTTTTGTTTTCTTTCACTAACGGAGCTTATAAGATTTCCTGTTGAGTTTTGTGTTGTGAAGTTTTCAAGTTTTGGGTAAAGCTTTTATGGACTATGGAATAAAGGGTGGCAAGAGCCTAAGCTTGGGGATGCCCATGGCACCCCAAGATATTCAAGGATAGCCAAAAGCCTAAGCTTGGGGATGCCCCGGGAAGGCATCCCCTCTTTCGTCTTTGTTCATTGGTAACTTTACTTGGAGCTATATTTTTATTCACCACATGATATGTGTTTTGCTTGAAGCGTCATGTATTATATTAGTCTTTGATTTTTAGTTTACCACAATCATCCTTGCTGTACACACCTTTTGGGAGAAGCCTATTTGATTAGAATTTGCTAGAATACTCTATGTGCTTCACTTATATCTTTTGAGCTTGATAGTTTTTGCTCTAGTGCTTCACTTATATCTTTTAGAGCACGGTGGTGTCTTATTTTGAAGAAATTATTAGTCTCTCATGATTCACTTATATTATTTTGAAAGTCTTTTGGAACAGCATGGTATTTGCTATGGTCATAAAATTGGTCCTAGAATGGTAGGCATCCAAGTTGGGTATAATAAAAACTATCATAGGAAGTGAATTGGATGCTATGATCAATTTGATACTTGATAATTGTTTTGAGATATGGAGGTAGTGATATTAAAGTCATGCTAGTTGGGTGATTATGAATTTGAAAGATTCTTGTGTTGAAGTTAGCAAGTCCCTTAGCATGCACGTATGGTTAAAGTTGTGTAACAAATTTGAAACATGAAGTGTACCTGGCTTGTGCATCCTTATGAGTGGCGGCCGGGGATGAGCGATGGTCTTTTCCTACCAATCTATCCCCCTAGGAGCATGCGCGTAGTACTTGGTTTTGATGACTTCTAAATTTTTGCAATAAGTATATGGGTTCTTTTGACTAATGTTGAGTCCATGGATTATACACACTTTTACCTTTCCGCCATTGCTAGCCTCTTCGGTACCGTGCATTGCCCTTTGTCACCTTGAGAGTTGGTGCAAACTTTGCCGGTGCATCCAAACCCCGTGATGCGATACGCACTATCACACATAAACCTCCCTATATCGTCCTCAAAACAGCCACCATACCTACCTATTATGGCATTTCCATAGCCATTCCGAGATATATTGCCATGCAACTTTCCACCGTTCCGTTCATCATCATCATGACATACTTTACTTTTGTCATATTGCCATTGCATGATCATGTAGTTGACATCGCATTTGTGGCAAAGCTACCATGCATTATTTTTCATACATGTCGCTCTTGATTCATTGCACCATCCCGATACACCGCCAAAGGCATTCATATAGAGTCATATCTTGTTCTAGTTTCGAGTTGTAATTCTTATGTGGTAATCAATAGAAGTGTGATGATCATCATTATTAGAACATTGCCCAAAGAAAAAAAAGAAAAAAAGAAGAAAGGCCAAAAAAAGGCCCAAAAAAAAGAAAAAAAGAGAAGAAAATAAATAAAAAGGGCAATGTTAATATCTCTTTTTCCACACTTGTGCTTCAAAGTAGCACCTTGTTATTCATGTAGTGAGTCTCATATATTGTGCTTCAAAGTAGCACCATGTTTATCATATAGTGATTCTCATAAGTTATCTTTTTCATACTAGTGGGAATTTTTCATTATAGAACTTGGCTTGTATATTCCTATGATGGGCTTCCTCAAATGCCCTAGGTCTTCATGAGCAAGCAAGTTGGATGCACACCCACTAGTTTTCTTTTGTTGGGCATTCATTTATAGCTCTAGTGCATCCGTTGCATGGCAATCCCTACTCCTCATGTTGACATCAATTGATGGGCATCTCCATAGCCCGTTGATTATCCTCGTCAATGTGAGACTTTCTCTCTTTTTGTCTTCTCCACACAATCCCCATCATCATATTCTATTCCACCCATAGTGCTATATCCATGGCTCACGCTCATGTATTGCGTGAAGGTTGAAAAAGTTTGAGATTATTTAAGTATGAAACAATTGCTTGGCTTGTCATCGGGGGTATAGAAGTTGGGAACATCTTTGTGTGACGAAAAGGAAGCATAGCCTAACTATATAATTTTGTAGGGATGAACTTTCTTTTGCCATGTTATTTTGAGAAGACATGATTACTTTGATTAGTATGCTTGAAGTGTTACTATTTCTTTTATCAATATGAACTTTTATTTTGAATCATTTGGATCTGAACATTCATGCCACAATAAAGAAAATTACATTATGAATTATGCTAGGTAGCATTCCACATCAAAAATTCTCTTTTTATCATTTACCTACTCGAGGACGAGCAGGAATTAAGCTTGGGGATGCTTGATATGTCTCCAACGTATCTATAATTTTTTATTGTTCCATGCTATTATATTACCCCTTTTGGGTGTTTATGGGCTTTATTTTACACATTTATATCATTTTTGGGACTAACCTACTAACCAGAGGCCCAGCCCATATTGCTGTTTTTTTTGCCTATTTCAGTATTTCGAAGAAAAGGAATATCAAACGGAGTCCAAACGGAATGAAACCTTCGGGAGCGTGATTTTTGGAACGAACGTGATCTAGAGGACTTGGAGTGCAAGTCAAGAAGCAGCCGAGGCCCCCACGAGATAGGAGGCCGCGCCCCCCTGTAGGGCGCGCCCCCTGTCTCATGGGACCCTCGGGCGGCACCGACGTACTTCTTCGTCCTATATATACCTACGTACCCCGAAAACATCCAAGGGCACCACGAAACACAATTTCCACCACCGTAACCTTCTGTATCCGCGAGATCTCATCTTGGAGCCTTCGCCGACACTTTGCCGGAGGGGGAATCGACCATGCAGGGCCTCTACATCAACATCCTTGCCCCTCCGATGAGTTGTGAGTAGTTTACCACAGACCTATGGGTCCATAGTTATTAGCTAGATGGCTTCTTCTCTCTTTTTGGATCTCAATACAATGTTCTCCCCCTCTCTTCTGGAGATCTATTCAATGTAAACTCTTTTTGCGGTGTGTTTGTCGAGATCCGATGAATTGTGGGTTTATGATCAAGTTTATCTATGAATAATATTTGAATCTTCTCTGAATTCTTTTATGTATGATTGAGTTATCTTTGCAAGTCTCTTCGAATTATCAATTTGGTTTGGCCTACTAGATTGATCATTCTTGCCATGGGAGAAGTGCTTAGCTTTGGGTTCAATCTTGCGGTGTCCTTACCCAGCGACAGAAAGGGTTGTAAGGCACGTATTGTATTGTTGCCATCGAGGATAACAAGATGGGGTTTATATCATATTGCTTTAGTTTATCCCTCTACATCATGTCATCTTGCTTAATGTGTTACTTTGTTTTTATGAACTTAATACTCTAGATGCAGGCAGGAGTCGGTCGATGTGTGGAGTAATAGTAGTAGATGCAGGCAAGAGTCGGTCTACTTGTTATGGACGTGATGCCTATATACATGATCATGCCTAGATAATCTCATAACTATGCGCTTTTCTATCAATTGCTCGACAGTAATTTGTTCACCCACCGTAATACTTATGCTATCTTGAGAGAAGCCTCTAGTGAAACCTATGGCCCCCGGGTCTATCTCTTATCATATTTTCTTTCAATCTACCTTTATGTGCATCTTTACTTTTTGCATCAATATTATAAAATACCAAAAATACATCTATCTTATCATACTATCTTTATTAGATCTCACTTTCGCAAGTGGCCATGAAGGGATTGATAACCCCTTTATTGCGTTGGTTGCGAGTTTGCAGTTTGTTTGTGTAGGTGCGTGGGACTTTTGAGGAGCCTCCTACTGGATTGATACCTTGGTTCTCAAAAACTGAGGGAAATACTTACGCTACTATTGCTGCATCACCCTCTCCTCTTCGAGGAAAACCAACGCAAGCTCAAGACGTAGCACTCGGCTCCGTGTCGTTCACTTCCTAGGCCTCGCCGTCGTCCACCGCCATGGTGCTCTCGGCGCGGCCTGGTCAACGTGGTCAACGAACGACATCCATCGGCCGTGGACTGTACGTGGAGAGGCTGACAGCTGGGTCCACGGCCGCACACAAGGAAATGCCTCCTTATTACGCGCAAAATAATGATTCCTCCACCTGACAGCTGGGACCCACCAGAAGGGCCTCTGTATTTCGTGAAAAAACGTTCCCCCCGCTGACATGTCGGACCCACCAGCTATATCTTCGCACGCAAGGAAGTGCCTCCTTATTACGCACAAAAAATGAATACCCCCTGCTAGCTGGGACCCAACATAGTGGGAGGATGACTTGTGGGCCAACTAAGTTGACGGGGACGGAGGGCTTTGTCAACTTAGTCAATATGAACGATTCTAGCTCCAGTGACCATACGATGTCCATCCAATAGCCGTAGTGCTTCTTCAACCTCTGGTCTTCTTGCTCCAGCCGCCCAAAGCAGCGCTGGTCGTGCCGCAAGATCCTGCATCCCGTGGCCGGCTGTGCTGCCGCGGAGGCCTCACCGCCCCCTACTATTCCCACCGCTGGCCAGGCCCTATGGCGACGGCAGCCTCACACCGCAATCGAACCAGTGAACCCTCGTACTCCTCTCCGCGCGGTCTTCCACTGCCGCGTCTTCCCCGGCTCCGCGTCGTCCCCTTCCTAGGCCTCGCCGTCGTCCACCGCCGTGGTGCTCTCGGCGCGGCCTGGTCAACGTGGTCAAGGAACGACTTCCATCAGACGTGGACTATACGTGGAGAGGCTGACAGCTGGGTCCACGGCCGCAGCAAGGAAGTGCCTCCTTATTACGCGGAAAATAATGATTCCTCCACCTAACAGCTGGGACCCACCGGACGGGCCACTGTATTTCGCGAAAAAAACTTTTCCCCCTGACTACTGGGACCCACCAGCTACATCTTCGCACGCAAGGAAATGCGTCCGGGCAAAAAAAACGATTCGCCCCCCTGACTACTGGGACCCACCAGCTACATCTTCGCACGAAAGGAAGTGCGTCCAAAAAAACGATTCGCCCCCCTGACTGCTGGGACCCACTAGCTACATCTTCACACGCAAGGAAGTGCGTCCTGGCAAAAAAAATGATTCGCCCCCTGACTGCTGGGACCCACCAGCTACATCTTCGCACGCAAGGAAGTGCGTTCGGGCAAAAAAAATGATTCGCCCTCGTGACTGCTGGGACCCACCAGCTACATCTTCGCACACAAGGAAGTGCATCCGGGCGAAAAAATCGATTCGCCCCCCTAACTACTGGGACCCACCAGCTACATTTTCGCATGCAAGGAAGTGCATGACAGTCAGGACCCACCTGGTCGAAGCGTACGTAGCGTTGTCATTCTGGTCGCGAACGTGTACGTACATATATACTGGTCGATGTAGAGGCGCGCACGTGTCATAGTAGAGGCGCGTACGTGTTGTAGTAGAGGCGCGCACGTAGCATGTACACGTACGTACAACAGCTAGTGTGCAAGAAAGAAAATAAGGCCACGTATGTGTACATACGGGCGGAGTCTCGAACGCCTACTCGCGCATACGTACGGCCAGGGCTCATGTACATGGCTGGGTCAGAACAGAGAAACAACGTCGTTGTCGTGTTCATGGGAAGCCAACCGGCTGGGTCGGAATAGAATGCGTCGTCGTGTTCATCGGGAGGGCTTGGACGAAACAGGTGATGGAAACGAGGCCTGGTGTACCGCAGATCGGAGGAAACGGCCTTGTGTTCAACCGGCCATGTTAAAAACGGGGGTCCTATTGATCGGGAGGGGTCTGGCGTACCGCAAAACGGAGGAAACGGACCTCCTACGGTCGAAATGGGGGTCCTGTTGATCGGGAGGGGTGTGGCATACCGCAAAACAGACGAAACGGACCTCCTACAGTCGAAACGGGGGTCCCATTGATCGGAAGGGGTGTGGCGTACCGCAAAACGGATGAAACGGACTTGTGTTGGAGCGCTACGGTTGAAACGAGGGTCCTGTTCATCGGGAGGGGTGTGGCGTACCGCAAAACGGGACTCCACGAGATACTGTTCATCTCCACCGTCGACCTCCTCCAGCCTCCACGGGCTATCGTCAACCTCCTCGAGCCTCCACGGGCTCCTGTTCATCTAGCCTCCACCGCGTGCTACTCCACCGACTACTATTCAACCACCCCTCCATGGGCACCCCTCCATCGTCTACTGTTCATCCAGCCCTCCACGGGGTCGTCCTGTTCATCCAGCCCTCCATAGCACAGGGTCATGTTCATCCAGAGGCAACGCCACCGCTCACTGTTCATCCACCCCCCCGCAACACTCACTGTTCATCCAGAGAGGCAGCATCGATCGGCTTCAGTTAGCAGCAGTAGCGAAGGAATCGCTCGATCGGGTTCAGTTAACATCCATCAATCAATCGCTCGGGTTCAGTAACGCGTAGCCTGCAGTGCAATCGCTCGGGTTCAGTTAGAGCCAACGCCTCGCACACACACGCGTACGTGTACAAGAGAAACGCACATCGCTCACCCCCTGACCTCCCACCGTAACCGGGAACTCCCCGAAATTTTCCTCGCCCTCGCTTCTACCATGGTTTTTTCCGTCATGGACAGCCCAAAGATTGTCATGCGGCTGCGTCTCCGGCCCGCCCAGGATGAAAATCCCATTTTCTGTCATGATTTTTTGTCATAGAAGTAGGAGCCCACCACATCTATGATGATACCGGGTTTTGTCACAATTATCGTCATAGAAGTGTCATATGTATGACAGAAAAAAAATTCGTTCGGCCCAAAATGTCACGGATGTGTCTTTTTTTTGTAGTGACGGTCACCAGAAATGTTCGGGGGTATACCGGTATTGTACCGGGACCACCGGAGGGGTTTCAGGGGTCCACCGGGAGGGTCCACCTGCCCTGGAGGGCCTTATGGGCTGTAGGTGGAAGGGAACCAACCCCTAGTGGTCTGGGCGCCATCCCCCCCTTAGGGCCCATGCGCCTAGGGTTGGGGGGGGACCCTAAAGGGGGCGCCCCCTTGCTTGGGGGGCAAACCCCCTCCCCTTTGGCCGCCGCCCCCCTCTAGATCTCATCTAGAGGGGTCGGCCCCCTTCCCCCTTCTCCCTATAAATAGAGGGGTGGAGGGAGGGGTGCAGCACCACATCCAAGGCGCAGCCCCTCCCCTCCCCAACACCTCTCCTCCTCCGCAAGAGCTTGGCGAAGCCCTGCCGGAGAACTGCCACTCCATCACCACCACGCCGTCGTGCTGCTGTTGGAGCCCTCTTCCTCAACCTCTCCCTCCTCCTTGCTGGATCAAGGCGCGGGAGATGTCACCGGGCTGCACGTGTGTTGAACGCGGAGGCACCGTTGTTCGGTGCTTAGATCGGATTCGGCCGTGATCTGAATCGCTACGTGTACGACTCCTCCAACCGCGTTCTTGCAACGCTTCCGTTTCACGATCTTCAAGGGTATGAAGATGCACTCCCCTCTCTCTCGTTGCTAGTTACTCCATACATTGATCTTGGTGATGCGTAAATTTTTTTAATTTCTACAACGATCCCCAACATAAGTGTTCTCCCTGAGTATGCACCATTGCTACAATTCTTCATGCCGATACACCACGTGATGATCGGGTGTGATAAGCTGTACGTTCACATACAATGGGTGCAAGCCAGTTTTGCACACGCATTATACTCGGGTTAAACTTGACGAGCCTACCATATGCAGATATGGCCTCGAAACACTGAGACCGAAAGGTCGAACGTGAATCATATAGTAGATATGATCAACATAGTGATGTTCATCATTGAAAACTACTCCATCTCACATGATGATCGGACATGGTTTAGTTGATTTGGATCACGTGATCACTTAGATGATTAGAGGGATGTCTATGTAAGTGGGAGTTCTGAAGTAATATGATTAATTGAACTATAATTTATCATGAACTTAGTCATGATAGTATTTTGCAAATAATGTTGTAGATCAATAGCTCGCGTTGTTGCTTCCCTATGTTTTTATATGTGTTCCTAGAGAAAACTAAGTTGAAAGATGATAGTAGCAATGATGCGTACTGGGTCCGTGATCTGAGGTTTATCCTCATTGCCACATAGAAGAATTGTATCCTTGACGCACCACTAGGTGACCTATTGCAGGAGCAGATGCAGACGTTATGAACATTTGGCTAGCTCAATATGATGGCTACTTGATAGTTTAGTGCACCATGCTTAACGGCTTAGAATCGGGACTTCAAAGACGTTTTGAACGTCATGGACCATATGAGATATTCCAGGAGTTGAAGTTAATATTTCAAGCAAATACCCGAGTTGGGAGATATGAAGTCTCCAACAAGTTCTATAGCCAAAAGATGGAGGAGAATAGCTCAAGCAGTGAGCATGTGCTCAGATTGTCTAGGTACTACAATCGCTTGAATCAAGTGGGAGTTAATCTTCCAGATAAGATAGTGATTGACAGAGTTCTCTAGTCACCATCACCAAGTTACTGGAACTTCATGATGAACTATAGTATGCAAGGGATGATGAAAACGATTCCCAAGCTTTTCATGATGTTGAAATCGATGAAGGTAGAAATCAAGAAAGAGCATCAAGCGTTGATGATTGACAAGACCACTAGTTTCAAGAAAAGGGCAAAGGGAAAGAAAGGGAACTTCAAGTAGAATGGCAAGCAAGTTATCACTTCCGTGAACAAACCCAAAGCTAGACTAAAGCCTGAAACTAAGTGCTTCTACTGCAAAGGAAATGGTCACTCGAAGCGGAAATGTCCTGCATATTTGGCGGATAAGAAGGATGGCAAAGTGAACAAGGGTATATTTGATATACAAGTTATTGATGTGTACCTTACTAGTGTTTATAGTAGCCCCTGGGTATTTGATACTTGTTCAGTTGCTAAGATTAGTAACTCGAAACAGGAGTTACAGAGTAAATAGAGACTAGTTGAGGGTGAAGTGACGATGTGTGTTGGAAGTGGTTCCAAGATTGATATGATCATCATCGCACACTCCCTATACTTTCGAGATTAGTGTTGAACCTAAATAAATGTTATTTGGTGTTTGCGTTGAGCATAAATATGATTCAATTATGTTTATTGCGATACGATTATTCATCTAAGATAGAGAATAAATTGTTATTATTTTTACATGAATAAAACCTTCTATGGTCATACACCCAATGTTGATGGTTTATTGAATCTTGATCGTAGTGATACACATATTCATAATATTGATGCCAAAAGATGCAAAGTTGATAATGATAGTGCAACATATTTGTGACACTGCCGTTTGGGTCATATTAGTGTAAAGCGCATGAAGAAACTCCATAAAGATGGATTTTTATTATGAATCATTTGATGCTTGCAAACCGTGCCTTATGGGCAAGATGACTAAAACTCCGTTCTCCGGAACAATGGAACGAGCTAGTGACTTATTGGAAATAATACATACCGATGTATGCGGTCCAATGAGTGTTGATGCTCATGGTGGGTATTGTTATTTTCTGACCTTCACAGATGATTTGAGAAGATATGGGTATATCTACTTAATGAAACACAAGTCTGAAACATTTGAAAGGTTCAAGGAATTTCAGAGTGAAGTGGAGAATCATCATAACAAGAAAATAAAGTTTCTACGATCTGATCGTAGAGGAGAATATTTGAGTTACGAGTTTGTCATTTAAAACAATGTGGAATAGTTTCACAACTCACGCCTCATGGAACACCATAGCATAATGCTGTGTCCGGACGTCGTAACCGCACTTTATTGGATATGGTGCGATCTATGATGTCTCTTACCAGGTTACCACTATCGTTTTGGGGTTATGCATTAGAGACAACTACATTGACGTTAAACAAGGCACCATCAAAATCCGTTGAGATGACGCCTTATGGAACTATGGTTTGGCAAGAAACCGAAGTTGTTGTTTCTTAAAGTTTGAGGTTGTGATGCTTATGTGAAAAAGCTTCAACCTGATAAGCTCGAACCCAAATCGGAGAACTCCGTCTTCATTGGATACCTAAAGGAAACTGTTGGGTACACCTTCTATCATAGATCCGAAGGCAAGATATTCATTGCTAAGAATGGATCCTTTCTAGAGAAGGAGTTTCTCTTGAAAGAAGTGAGTGGGAGGAAAGTAGAGCTTGATGAGGTAATTGTACCTTTTCCCAAACTGGAAAGTAGTTCATCACATAAATCAGTTCTAGTGATTCCTACACCAATTAGTGAGGAAGCTAATGATGATGATCATGAAACTTCAATTCAAGTTACTACAGAACATCGTAGGTTTTCCAGAGTACGGTCTGCACCAGAGTGGTACGGTAATCCTATTCTGAAAGTCATGTTACTAGACCAGGATGAACCTACAAACTATGAAGAAGCAATGATGAGCCCAGATTCCGCGAAATGGCTTGAGGCCATGAAATCTGAGATGGGATCCATGTATGAGAACAAAGTGTGGAATTTGGTGGACTTGCCCGATGGTCAGCAAGCCATATTAAATAAATGAATCTTCAAGAAGAAGATGAACACTGATAGTAGTGTTACTATCTACAAAGCTCGGCTTGTCGCAAAAGGTTTTCGACAAGTTCAAGGTGTTGACTACAATGAGATTTTCTCAACTATAGCGATGCTTAAATTCGTCTGAATCATGTTAGCAGTTGCCATATTTTATGAAATCTGGCAAATGGATGTCAAAACAACATTCCTTAAATGGATATTTCTTAAAGAAGAGTTGTACATGATGCAACCGGAAGCTTTTGTCAATCCTAAAGGTACTAACAAGGTGTGCAAGCTCCAGCGATCCATCTATGGACTGGTGCAAGCATCTCGGAGTTGGAATATACGCCTTGATGAGTTGATCAAAGCATATAGTTTTATACAGACTTGCAGTGAAGCCTGTATTTACAAGAAAGTGAGTGGGAGCTCTGTAGCATTTCTAATATCATATGTGGATGACATATTGTTGATTGGAAATAATATAGAATTTCTGGATAGCATAAAGGGATACTTGAATAAGAGTTTTTCAATGAAAGACCTCGGTGAAGCTACTTACATATTGGGCATTAAGATCTATAGAGATAGATCAAGATGCTTAATTGGACTTTCACAAAGCACATACCTTGGTAAAGTTTTGAAGAAGTTCAAAATGGATCAGTCAAAGAAAGGGTTCTTGCCTGTATTACAAGGTGTAAAGTTGAGTAGGACTCAAAGCCCGACCACGACAGAAAATAGAAAGAGAATGAAAGTCATTCCCTATGCCACAGTCATAGGTTCTATATAGTATGCTGTGCTGTGTACCAGACCTATTGTGTACCTTGCCCTGTGTTTGGCAAGGGAGTACAATTTTGATCTGGAGTAGATCAATGGACAACGGTCAAGGTTATCCTTAGTGAGGACTAAGGAATATTTCTCGATTATGGAGGTGATAAAAGAGCTCATTGTAAAGAGTTACATCGATGCAAGCTTTTACACCGATCCAGATGACTCTAAGTCTCAATCTGGATACATATTGAAAGTGGAGCAATTAGCTAGAGTAGCTCCGTGTAGAGCATTGTAGACATATAATATTTGCAAAATACATACGGCTCTGAATGTGACAGACCTGTTGACTAAACTTCTCTCACGAGCAAAACATGATCACACCTTAGTACTCTTTGGGTGTTAATCATGTAGAGATGTGAACTAGATTATTGACTCTAGTAAACCCATTGGGCATTGGTCACATGATGATGTGAACTATGGGTGTTAATCACATACAAATGTGAATATTGGTGTTAAATCACATGGTGATGTGAACTAGATTATTGACTCTAGTGCAAGTGGGAGACTGAAGGAAATATGCCCTAGAGGCAATAATAAAGTTATTATTTATTTCCTTAATTCATAATAAATGTTTATTATTCATGCTAGAATTGTATTAACCGGAAACTTAGTACATGTGTGAATACATAGACAAAACTTATAGTCGCTAGTATGCCTCTACTTGACTAGCTCGTTAATCAAAGATGGTTATGTTTCCTAACCATTGACATGTGTTGTCATTTGATGAACAGGATCACATCATTAGGAGAATGATGTGATGGACATGACCCGCCCATTAGCTTAGCATTATGACCGTGTCAGTTTCATTGCTACTGCTTTCTTCATGACTTATACAAGTTCCTCATACTATGAGATTATGCAACTCCTGAATACAGGAGGAACACTTTGTGTGCTACCAAACGTCACAACGCAAAAGGGTGATTATAAAGGTGCTCTACACGTGTCTCTGAAGGTGTTTGTTGGGTTGGCATATATCTAGATTAGGATTTGTCACTCCATGTTTCGAAGAGGTATCTCTGGGCCCTCTCGGTAATACTCATCACTATAAGCCTTGCAAGCATTGTAGCTAATGAGTTAGTTGCGGGATGAAGTATTACAGAACGAGTAAACAGACTTGCCAGTAACAAGATTGAACTAGGTATAATGATACTGACGTTCGAATTTCGGGCAAGTAACATACCGATGACAAAGGGAACAACGTATGTTGTTATGCGGTTTGACCGATAAAGATCTTCGTAGAATATGTAGGAACCAATATGAGCATAAAAGTTCCGCTATTGGTTATTGACCGGAGACGTGTCTCGGTCATGTCTCCATAGTTCTCGAACCCGTAGGGTCCGCACGCTTAACGTTCGATGATGATAGGTATTATGAGTTTATGTGATATGATGTACCAAAGTTTGTTCGGAGTCCCGGATGAGATCACGGACATGACGAGAAGTTTCAAAATGGTCGAGACATAAAGATTCATATATTGGAAGGTTGCATTTGGACATCGGAATGGTTCTGAGTGGTTTGGGCATTTTTCTTGAGTACCGGGAGGTTACCGGACCCCCCCGGGAGAAGTTATGGGCCTTATGGGCCATAAGAGGGAAGCACACTAGCCCACAAGGGGTTGGTGCGCCCCCCTTTGGGCAGGAGACTGAATTGGACTTGGGAAGGGGGCTGTCGGTGTCAAAACCGGCGGATCTCGGGTAGGGGGTCCCAAGCAGTGCGTCTTAGGATCAATGGTAACAGGAGACAAGGGACACAATGTTTTACCCAGGTTCGGTCCCTCTTGATGGAGGTAAAACCCTACGTCCTGCTTGATTGATATTGATATTGTGGGTATTACAAGAGTAGATCTACCACGAGATCGTAGAGGCTAAACCCTAAAAGCTAGCCTATGGTATGATTGTCATTGTATATCTATCGACTAGCCTAGCCTCGGTTTATATAATGCACCAGAGGCCTAGGATAACAAGAGTCCTAGCCGAATACGCCGGTGGGGGAGGGGTCCATGTCTTGATCGCCAAGTCTTGTGGAATCTTCCTTGTATGCAGCAACTGTCCGGACTGGCCCATGAGTATACGACCATGGGGATCCTCGGCCCAATCCAACTGATCGGGAGTCGACATGGTGAGTACCCCCTAGTCTCGGACACCGTTAGTAGCCCCCTGAACCGGCCTTCAAGTTGGGGACGCTCCTCGATTCTTCCGAACTGTTCTTCATCTTCAGTCATCGGTCTTGAAAACTGGTTCAACAAATCTTCTCATCTTCGATCTTGAGGATCGTCGAAATGCATTCGACGAGTTTATACGTCGGGTATCCAAGGAGCCCCTTTAAGTTTCCGGCCTTTATCAATGCCTTGTTATTTTTATGCCACACCTCGGGTTTGAAGTTGTTCCCGGGCGGCAACGTCCTCTTGCGTCCAAGCTCCAACGCCGGACTGCATTCGAGGTATCTTTTGCAGCCGAGCACCAATGCCGGACTGCTTCCCAGCTCTAACGCCGGACTATGTATCCGAGCTCCAACGCCGGATGGTATCCGAGCTCCAACGCCGGACTATGTATCCGAGCTCCAACGCCGGACTATGTATCCGAGCTCCAACGCCGGACTGTATCCGAGGTGTCGTAAATCACCTTGGTTCAAAGAAATTTGAAGGAGTTTAGCCGAGCTTAATGCCGGAAGTGCCCTCTATGGAGCCAGCCACTAGCGCCCGAGCTTTACGCCGGACTGCTTCTGAGGTGGTGCACCACCCTGAATGTGGGCCGATTTTTGTCAATATTTTTGATTGGTGCCAGTAGCCCTCAAGGTGGGTATCGGTCTAAAACCCGAGATGCACATGAAGGATGACATAAGACCGCTGATCCCCGTAGCCGCTGAGACTCAGGTTGATTTGCAAAATCGGTCTGAGGATCAAGTCCTAGCTCGGCAGAATACTTTGGGACACAAAAAGCGGTGTGCTCAGTCCTCGAGACTCAGGTTGGGTGCGGCCGACCAACCTGAGGATCAAAATCTCCTCGGAAACTGTATTGCACTTAAAATTTTCTGCATAGAACATGCAATGCAGTAGCCCCCGAGACACTGGTCGGGTGGCAACACCAGATCAGGGGATTGATGTGCCCCTTTAATATTTGTAAATAATAAGCCCGAAGCCCAGTAGCCCCCGAGCCTTAATGCGGGCACGGGAGGCCGAATTGAGGATCGATATCCATAGTAAAATCACAAATTATGTGTAATGACTCTATGTATCCAAGTACTTTACGTCATTAATGCTCGGATCCGCATTGTACAAAACTTTGTTGACCGACCATCGGCTTCCACCTCCTCAGCCAATAGCCGAGGAGTGTTTGTCCTACTTTATAAAGCCTTTATGAGGGCAAAGATTTACAACAAACAAGGCAATCTGGCCATACGGTTTTATAAACAAAGGTATGCGGAGAGACATGTTATATTACTGTTTAACAGAAGAAATGTCTTCCAAAGAAAATAGTCCCGCTATCGGTTCCTTTCTTTGGGTTGTCATGCTAAGCATGATCATGAAACCTCTGCTCCAATGTAAGAGCAAAACATCGAGGATTTAGTTTGGGAGGCCAGTTAATAGCCCCCGATAGTGTTCGGCGATAGTCGAGGTCAAGCCAGAAACACTTCGGCCAATGAATGGCCCGTCATTTAATGTAGTCATCGGATCGCTGACCAGTTTACACCTATTGTGACAGTCAATTTTCGGCTTTCTCCACTGAGGTGCTTGACCATGCGAGCTGGAAGCACAATCGCAGTGGTTCTCCCTTTGCACACCTAGCCGAACAAAGCGGAACGTAGGAGGCAAGCGCGGGAGCCGGGCAACCCAACTATTGACCAAAGATACAATTCGAAACTGATGCATATATAGCAATATCCGAGAATGTTTTTGCCGAATCTCAAAAGGTGTCCGGCGTTGCACTGTGAGACTTGTGCTGAAAACACACAAATGGTTTAAAAAGTGCCATGGGCTCGAAAAGCCAAAAAAGTTATTCAAAAGATTAATGTCCGAACTAGATCAAGTGTTCAGTGCCAATCCGAAAATTGGACTTTAGAAAAAAAAGGTGCTTCTGTCGTGCTTTAACATGACACATCCTATCTCAAAACTTCAAGCGGGTCAGCCTACGGCTTCTTTGAGAGAGAAATTAGGCTCCCCGGCTAGTGACCGCACACTTGTGTCGAAGGAGTGATAAATAATAATAAAAACTTTGCAGCGACTAAGAAGAAAAACACTTATCATAAAACGGCTCATATAAATTTAAGAGCCCCCAAGTGACTTGGGTAAAAGTTGATAATGTAAGGTGACATGTAGAATGCCTTCTAGCCGGATTGTAGATCGTTTGTCGTAGCGGACCTTTTCGCTTCAACCTCTGGACCCAATAGTCCGGAGTGTGTCCGAATACCCTCGCGGTTATAAAAACCGGGGCATGCGTGGAGACCAGGCGTAGGGGTCATTAGTGCTTTATCAGACAAGTGCCCAACTAGTTATGTTATATTACATGGTTAGTAAGAAACATCTTCCAGGGAGAATAGTTCCGTTAGGGGTTCCTTTCCCTGGGAGGCATGCCCTAAAGTGCATGTCCGGACTGCGAAAAGAGCAGAAAAACATCTGGGGGCAGGTAAATAAATGGGTAAGAAATCATCTTTTAGTTCACCGACCGAGTATTCCCTTAAGAACGCTAGCTTTCGGCTTCACCCAGTCTGAGGTACACATCCGGCTGACCCGGCAGTAACAATCGCAGAGGTGCTCCCTTTACCACCTAGCCGAACAATCGGGAACGTAGGGGTAAGCACAGGAGCCAGGCAACCCAGCTTGGCCAAAACTTAAGTCATATCGATGCATATAATGGTGAATAAAAGGTACATGCGGAAGTGTGACACATGTGTTGGGCATAAAGCCCGAATTAATAAGCTTCTGTTAAAGAAGCCCCCAGGTATAATGAGCGCGGGTAGCGCGTCAAGTGTGTGCGAACAAAGTTTCGACGAGGAAGATTTTTACAAGCAACTTTTTTCCGAGAAAGTATAATGCTTGGTCGAACCGAACACAAGTTAGAAATTTTAAAACTTTGAGCATGAAGGCAACTTAGCTGGTTAATGTGTTCGGTATTGACGATGCGGTCCGAGCTTGACGCGGGACAAGGTTCCATCCCCCAAGCCGGTCCCGAGGTGGCGGAGCAAAGAGCTCGGCACTGTGAAGTGGTGACATAGCATGGTCAATGCAGGACGGCAGAGTGATGCCGAAGTCCCTGGCATGGGGTAATGAAGTGTTGACGAAGCCCCCTGTCCAGCCGAGGTGACGTCAAAGGATATAGTCCGACTGGATCATTTTCCTGTGCACAAAAAATAGTGCAGACCGAGGATAATAGTAATAATAGGAATTAAAAAAAAATCTTGCATAATAAATAATTTATGCAAAGTGAGTAGTAAAAGAAATATGGCCTGGCGCCGGAGTTGATGTCGATGCAGGTCGTCGGCGTAATGCAATAAAGGCGTGGCAAAGCCTGGATTCACTGGTCGGTCCGAGTTCCGGGTGCGGCGTTCGCCGAACTGTGTACGGAAACTGATCGAACCATCATGCGACCGTCGATAATGCGGCCACCATTTGATAGACCTGTGTACATATGCAGGACTAACCAGAGTAATAATTCCTTGGGAAAAATTTAACCCAAACGAGCAAAAAGAAATACTAGGATTAATAGCACCTGATTTATTTGTTGTAGCAATCCGAAGGAAGGTGATTCCCAAAATTGGGACTCGATCCGCGCACCCATGTCTGGTCGGCTAGTGACGCCGAAGTGTCCGGAGTAGGTTGATGAAGAGATGGCGAAGCCCCCGGTCCAGCCGAGATGTCGAAGTAGGTCGGCGTGATGGACACCAGCTTGAAGAAGCAATAGTGCGGCCCTGCCGATGCAGGTCGTGACATGGTCGATGCCGGCTTGATGAAGCGACCGTGCGACGATGCCGGTATGCCCGCTCCGTGTAATCCGTGGGGCGGCGATGTTGGTGATGATTTATCCGTCGCGATGCTAGACTCTTGTTCGGCTTGCCAAGATGATGATACGAAGAAGTTGAGCTTGGCTCAACAAAGTGACGACGTGTCTAGCGCAGGTCGGCCGCCGTGGAGCAATATTGCCGGACTGGTTTGACACCAGCAATGATGTTGAAGATCATATTCAAAAGATCTTAAGGTTAGTGGGATGTGTTTGGGAACAATACACAATATCCCATACAAAACTTCCTTCAAAAAGGATGTCCGAAATCCCGTTCATAAAAAAGATGAATTCGGGTCGGATTCGTTCTCGCGCAGAAAACAGATCCGAAAAGTCATGCACTAATCGGAAGGTTCCCGGAGTTCTGACGGTCGGATCGAGCTAAAATTTGGAGGGGTGGTAGATATAGAAATTCCGCAGCCGATCAACGGTTAGATCTTCCAAAGGACGTCCGAGCTAGAAGCTGGACACCACGCCCTAAACTCGTCCAGATTCCCGTCCAGATTTGACAGGGCTCCGGTATATCATGGATTGCGAGAGATTCCTCCATCGGAATTCGACGAAATTTTCTAGGGTTGTTGTAGACTCAATTCCGCACAATTCCACCAAAGCGATCGTCAAAGTGATACTCGAGGAGGTGGTGGCAGCAGATACGAGTTCGCTGTCCAGAAAAACAGCACGGTCGCTTGAGGGCAATGTTGGTGTTGAGCCCCCGAGCTCCATGGATGATTCCTCCGTGATCTTGATAGAGATTGGAGTTGATGTTTGATGAAGGCCCTCGTCCGAACATGGTGATCCGAACACGGGGCGCAATTCTTGGTTGAACCAAGGTGACCAGTCGAGCTGGTGACGAAGGTGCCGAAGTCGCAGTTGATCTGCAGGCGAGCCATCGATCCTTTTGTCGATCACACTGGGGAACTCTCAATGAAAGCACCAATGTCAGTGTCAAAACCGGCAGATCTCGGGTAGGGGGTCCCAAGCAGTGCGTCTTAGGATGAATGGTAACAGGAGACAAGGGACACGATGTTTTACCCAAGTTCGGGCCCTCTTGATGGAGGTAAAACCCTACGTCCTGCTTGATTGATATTGATATTGTGGGTATTACAAGAGTAGATCTACCACGAGATCAAGGAGGCTAAACCCTAGAAGCTAGCCTATGGTATGATTGTTGTTGTATATCTATCGACTAGCCTGGCCTCGGTTTATATAATGCACCAGAGGCCTAGGATAACAAGAGTCCTAGCCGAATACGCCGGTGGGGGAGGGGTCCTTGTCTTGATCGCCAAGTCTTGTGGAATCTTCCTTGTATGCGGCAACTGTCCGGACTGGCCCATGAGTATACGGCCATGGGGATCCTCGGCCCAATCCAACTGATCGGGAGACGACGTGGTGAGTACCCCCTAGTCCCGGACACCGTCAGGGGCACCACCCCCCTTTCCCTCTCCTACTCCCTCTCCTTCCCTTCCCCCCCCCGGTAGAAGGAAAAAAGGGTGGGGCCGAATCCTACTAGGACTGGAGTCCTAGTAGGACTCCCCTCTCGCTGGCGTGCCCCTTGTTGGCCGGCCTCCTCTTCCCCTCCTTTATATACGGGGGCAGGGGGCACCCCAAAGGCACAACAGACAATCTCTTAGCCGTGTGCGGTGCCCCCCTCCACAGATTTACACCTCGGTCATATCGTCGTAGTGCTTAGGCGAAGCCCTGCGCTGGTAACTTCATCATAACCGTCACCACGCCGTCGTGCTGACGGAACTCTCCCTCGGCCTCAGCTGGATCTAGAGTTCGAGGGACGTCACCGAGCTGAACGTGTGCAGATTGCGGAGGTGTCGTGCGTTCGGTACTTGATCGGTCGAGTCATGAAGACGTACGACTACATCAACCGCGTTGTCATAACGCTTCTGCTTTCGGTCTACGAGGGTACGTGGCAACACTCTCCCCTCTCGTTGCTATGCATCACCTAGATAGATCTTGCGTGATCGTAGGAAGTTTTTTTAAATTACCGAGTTCCCCGACAAACTTAACCATCTTTGATTAACGAGCTAGTCAAGTAGAGGCATACTAGGGACACGGTGTTTTGTCTATGTATCCACACATGTGTCAAGTTTCTGGTTAATACAATTCTAGCATGAATAATAAACATTCATCATGAAGTAAGGAAATATAAAATAACAACTTTATTATTGCCTCTAGGGCATATTTCCTTCACTCCCCCTCCCACCTGTATATATGTGGGAGGGGGGCGCCTAGCACAGAACAGACAATGGCCTAGCCGTGTGCAACGCCCCCTCCACTGTTTATACCCCCCGGTCATATTTACGTAGTGCTTAGGCGAAGCCCTGCTGTCGGTGTCAAAACCGGCGGATCTCGGGTAGGGGGTCCTGAACTGTGCGTCTAAGGCTAATGGTAATAGGAGGCGGGGACACGATGTTTACCCAGGTTCGGGCCCTCTCGACGGAGGTAATACCCTACTTCCTGCTTGATTGATCTTGATGATGTGAGTATTACAAGAGTTGATCTACCACGAGATCGTAGAGGCTAAACCCTAGAAGCTAGCCTATGATTTTGATTGTTGTTGTCCTATGGACTAAACCCTCCGATTTATATAGACACCAGAGGGGGCTAGGGTTACACAGAGTCGGTTACAGAGAAGGAGATCTACATATCTGAATTGCCAAGATTGCCTTCCACACAAAGGAGAGTCCCACCCGGACACGAGACGAAGTCTTCAATCTTGTATCTTCATAGTCCAACAGTCCGGCCAAAGTATATAGTCTGGCTGTCCAAGGACCCCCTAATCTAGGACTCCCTCAGTAGCCCCTGAACCAGGCTTCAATGACGACGAGTCCGGTGCGCAGATTGTCTTCGGCATTGCAAGGCGGGTTCCTTCTCCGAATACTCCATAGAAGATCTTGAATATGAGGGTCGTGTCCGGTTCTGCAAAATGATTCCCACATACCACCGTAGAGAGCACAATATTCCACAAATCTAATCTGCTGACAACTTTTCATAGCGTGACATCACGCCATTGCCCGGTCACTATTCGAACCATTTTTCTCAACCAGCTACTGCACATATTGCGAGGCGGTTTCCTTGGCACGTCTTGTCGAAGCAGAGACCATGTCCCCTTATCACATGATTCTCATCAATACGGGTGTGGAAAACCCAACCGCGCCATCAATCACGGCGCTTGGGGAATAAGCGATTTTACGGGGCAAGTGGGGAGGCACACAGTTTCTACTGCCTTTATAAAGAGATAGGGATTCCTCTTTTTCACCCATGCCTTCTTCTTCCCCTGCCCATCCATTCTTGCATGCTCGAGCTCCAGTGCCCAAGTTCTCGCCTTCTCCGTAAAGCCATTCCAGACATGTCCGGAGAAGGAGGCAAGTGGATGGTCTCCTCCGTTACGGAGGAGGACATCACGAATCTCCGGGAGGCCGGATACCTGGGCGCTGACATCGCGCATCGGCTCCCAGATGCAGGGAAGATCGTCCCTACTCCAGAACCCCACGAGAGGGTTGTATTCCTTGCCCACTTCATCCGCGGACTAGGATTTCCTCTCCACCCATTTGTTCGCGGGCTCATGTTTTACTATGGGCTAGATTTCCCTGATCTGGCCCCCAATTTCATCCTCAATATCTCGGCGTTTATCGTCGTGTGCAAGGCCTTCCTCCGCATCAAGCCCCTCTTCGGCCTATGGCTAAAGACCTTCAACGTGAAGCTGAAGATAGTGGTCGGCCAGCAAGCGGAGTGCGGAGGCGCCATGGTGGAGAAGATGCCCAATGTCATCTGGCTCGAAGGCTCCTATGAGGAGACCGTGAAGGGGTGGCAATCGGGGTGGTTCTACATCACCGAGCCGCGCGACACCAACTGGGCGGCGGCCCCCGAATTTTGATCTGGCATCCCCATGCGGCTCACCTCCTGGAAAAGAAGGGAATAGCTTGGGGCGCGCCTGCGGAGCTGACCGGACTCCAGAACTGTGTCAAAAACATGATAAGCAAGAAAATCAAGCTTGTCAACATGGTCCAGGTCATGCTCTTCCACCGGATCCTCCCATGTCAAAAACGGGCATTCAATATGTGGGAGTTCGATCCGGCCAAACACGAGACGCTGCGAGAGCTCTTCGACATGACACACAAAGATGTCTGGAAGGTGCTGTTCAAGGACGCCGAAGTACCTCCTCCCATCACCGAGGATCGTGGACTCAGTGTAAAGCACCCTGCCAATCCGGTAAGCTCTTTATATTTCACAAGATGTGCCTTGCCCCAGTATATTCATGGGAGTAATCTAAGCCTCCACGCCAACTTAACAGGACCGGGCAGCGACAACGGAGCGGATCGACTGTCCGGCTCCGCTACCTGAAGATCCAACAACGACTCTCCTTAAGGAGATGCCGTTTCCGGCGCCCTATGAGGTCCCGGAGAAGAAGGCCAAGAAGAAGGCTATGGGGACCAGGAAAGGTCTCCGGCGCAAGGTTGTGTCACACTCATCGTCCGAAGACACCAAGGTGCACTCCTCCAACGAAAACGAGGAGGAGGAGGAAGAGGAAAACCTCCCCCCCCCCAGCCCGGGGGGGGGGGGGAGAAAAGGAAGGCCGCCCTGTCCGGGGAGGCTGAAGGGTCCAAGAAAGGAAGGACCCTCCCTCCGGACAACTCCACAACAGCCGTCTACAGCGACGAGGAGTGGTTGCCCAGGGACAAGCCCCTGGCAAAGTCGTAAGTATCCGGAAACTATAATACTTCCGATGTGTTTTGCTTTATTGCTTCTTATCATGTCAAATATGATTGTGCAGTCCGTCCAAAGCCCACATCAACATATCCTCCTCGGATGGGTCTTTGAGTTAGTCCGCGATGAACAACAATTCACTCCCGACGGCCTCCACCCCCCGGCCCGCGGATGACACCGAGGTGTTGTCCCAGAGGATACCGGACCAGGGGGAGATGGTTCTAGAGATGCCCCAAGGCGAAATCCCAGACGCCGGGCACATGGGAGGGAAGACCCCCATGGATTCTGATGAAGGGGGCAGCAGCAAGTCTGGCCCCCAGCCGGATACCGCGCCGGAACCTCCAGTGGTTCTGGATTTAGGTAGGCAGCCCCTCGCTAAGGAAGGCGAGCCGCCTGTGCCAATGACCTCTGTCCATCCTGAGGCATCGGACAACCTGATGGAAGCGCTTCACGATGCTTCCACTGACGAAGAGCACCGCACCGTCATGAGTGCGGTGATTGAGAAGGTTCGGTCCGCCAAAAGGAGATTGATCGAAGCCTGCGCCAGCCTCCTAACAGGCTTTGAGGTAAGTAATCAAATTATCACAGTATAGACAGTAGCCCCTAATGCTCTGTTTGGTGTTCGGAAAGAAAGGCCGAACAGAGGATCAAATAACATCCACAGGAGTCTGATCATAGTATGTCTATGTGAACAAGCAGGCATCACTACTGGCCGCTGCCGATCGTACCGAGGAAGTCTCCGGATTGAAGCGGGACCTGGAGCGGTCCGAGGAAGAGCTCGTCCTCACGAAGAGGCAGCTCGAGGAGAACAAAGGTAAGTGATACCCCGTCTGCATATTGATAAAGAAAAAATGGTTTTAGCTCATACAATCATTATGAACTTTAATAGGGACCACGACAGAAGTGGCGGCCCTGAAGAAGGCACTGTCCGAGGCCGAAGACAAAGCGGCCAAGGAGCGCACCGAGCACGAGAAACAAGAGGCTTGGGTTGATGAGGTCCAGCAAGAGCTCCAGAACTTCGTCAAAAAATTTGAGTCCTTGGAGCGTGACTCTAAGACGCGAGAGTCTGAGCTTGCGAAGGCCCTCCAAAGCGCACAAGACACCAAGGCCGAAGCCCAAAAGGCCCTTCAGGAGATTCATGCAGCCAAGAAGATAGCGGCGGGTAAGGCATTCATTATGCAAAGCAAGCATGTGAAGGAGATCTGCCGCGCAACATATCGGATGCCGCGGAGTTCTACCAGGCCGAAGAAGGGAGCTCCACGGAGAAGTTGTTCTGGTCCCAGTATATTGGGGCCGAACACCCGATGCCCTTGAGCGACCAGCTAAAGCAACTGGTCGAGCTTCACAAGGCGGCCAAACTGGCCATGAAGGATCTCATAGTCGGGATGTGGCCCGGTGAGCCCCTACCCAGCAGCTACTTCGGCCTGGTAAAGCGGCTTGTGAATGCCTGTCCGCGTCTTGAAGCCATTAAGCGGTCAGTCTGCATCGAAGGTGCGCGCAAGGCCTTCGCCCATGCGAAAGTGCACTGGGCGAAGATGGATGCCGAGAAGTTGGTGACAGAGGGGCCGCCGGAGGGCAAGGAGCATCGCCACCCCAAAAATTATTATGATAGTGTCCTGAAGGGTGCCCGCCTTGTGGCGGAGGAATGTTCTAAGGATGTAATATTTGAAGGAATGTACTCATGTCATCCTGTAATATGAAAATGAGTTCATGTGCACTATATAACGCTTGTTGGTTTAAAATATTACCTTCTATGCGGCCGTTTATAAAAATCTGAAAGTTGGCCAGTCGTCGGCTTCTGCCCCCATGTAACTAGTACTGGGGTGTTCGGGATAAATCTAAACACCCTTTATCCAAATTTCTGGTCCTTTAAGGAGGTGTTTAGCGCAGCGAACAAGGCAATCGGACTATATAGCTTTATCACTCTCACTTAGCCATAGAAGTCTACAATTTTAAACTTTGGCGAAGCCCCTAGTATTTGGAAGGCCGAACTTGGGGCGCTATACACGCCTAAATCGGACAAGGCCGATTCCTCGCCCGAAGCAGAAAAAATCTTTAAGGATTTGAGACCTCTCGAATAGCGACCAGCTCTCGCCGCATCATGACAGTCAGTTTTCGGCTTTCTCTACTGAGGTGCTCGTCCGGATGAACCGGGACACAATCGCAGTAGTTCTCCCTGTGCTACCTTAGCCGATATAGCGAAACGTAAGCCACCAAAACATGGGAGCCAGGCAAACCCAACTATTGACCCAAGACATGATTCAGAGCTGATGCATATAATGCTATAAGTTCGGGGTGCCGCACTGTCGAAAGTGTTCGGACTTTCTTGCCGTGTTATGGGGTACACTAAAGCCCCTGGCGAGCTGGACGTACCAAAAATGTACGGGTGCAATTTGTAATAAATAAGCTATCTTGGAAAAGAGATAAAGAAATATAATAATAAGCTGACGCTGTACATTATTTTCCATTGTTATTTAGATAATACGTCAAAGCGTATGTATACAAGTAGTGCGATAAGCAAAATAGGACTATTTGACATGTCCTAGCCAAGGGTAAGCTGCGTGTGGGTATGTAAAACAGGTATAACGATCGTTATCAGAGACCACCTGGGTATTCCCTTATACGTCAAAGCTTTTTGCCTCCTTGGTGTTTCCTTCCCGTGATGGGTCCTATAATCAGGCTATCTCAAAGAGCTCCCCGAGAATAGGGTCCTGAAAGAAAGAAAATTATGAAGGTATACGGGTCCTGAGGTGGTTGAGCCGCATTGTGGACCGCAATATGGCCGTTCCTCCGCCTATGCCCATGGTATTTTAAGTGCATAATTATGTACGCGCGACACAAATTTCATCGCTTGACTGGGACCAGGACAGAGGCTGAATTGCTAGGCGAGCTCTGGACGTGCAGGACGATCCTGTTGCAGGGAACTTCGGACTCGGTTGACGGTGTTCGAAGGCTTTATTGCCGAGTTAGAGGTCTGCCTAAAAAGGCTGCTCTATACTTCAGCTGCGAGGGCCGCAGTGTGCTCCTCCGTACGGAGCGAGCACTCTGTGTTTCCATTAACTGTTATAACCCCGCGAGGTCCTGGCGTTTTGAGCTTGAGGTATGCATAATGCGGTACCGCATTGAATCTAGCAAATGTGGTTCGTCCAAGCAGTGCGTGGTAGCCACTGCGGAAAGGGACGATATCGAAGATTAAGTCCTCGCTTCGGAAGTTGTCCGGAGATCCGAAGACTACTTCCAGTGTGATTGAGCCCGTGCAATAGGCTCTACACCTGGTATGACACCTTTGAAGGTGTTTTTTGTGGGTTTGATCCTTGAGGGGTCGATGCCCATTTTGCGCACTGTATCCTGATAAAGCAGGTTCAGGCTGCTGCCACCGTCCATAAGGACTCATGTGAGGTGGAATCCGTCCATGATGGGGTCGAGGACCAATGCGGCCGAACCGCCATGACAGATACTGGTAGGATGTTCCTTGCGATTGAAAGTGACCGGACAAGAAGACCATGGGTTGAAATTTGGGGCGACTGGCTCCATCGCATAGACGTCCCTTAGTGCACGCTTCCGTTCTCGCTTGGGAATATGTGTGGCGTATATCATGTTTACCGTTCTCACTTGGGGAGGAAATTTCTTCTGTCCTCCTGTGTTCGGCGGCCGGGGCTCCTTGTCATCATTGTTGTGTAACCCCTTTTCCTTGTTTTGGGCATTTAACTTGCCGGCATGTTTGAACACCCAGCATTCTATGTTGGTGTGGTTGGCTGTTTTTTCAGGGGTGCTGTGAATTTGACACGAGCGATCAAGTATGCGGTCCAGACTGGACGGGCCCGGATTGTTTCTTTTGAATGGCCTTTTCCGCTGACAGGACTTAGAGCCACTTAATCCGGTATTGATTGTCGTGTCTTTGGCGTTGTCGCCATTGTTGCAACGCTTGTGTCTGTTGCGTCATGGCTTGCCGTTGCTATCTCTGGCATCTGAAGTGCCAGGATTTCTTGATGTGCTGTTGCTACGAGCCAGCCAGCTGTCCTCGCCCGCACAAAAGCGGGTCATAAGTGTCGTGAGGGCTGCCATGGACTTCGGCTTCTCTTGGCCAAGGTGTCGGGCGAGCCACTCATCGTGGAGTTATGCTTAAAGGCCGCTAGGGCTTCGGCATCCGGACAATCGACAATTTGGTTCTTTTTAGTTATTAACCGAGTCAAGAATTTCCTAGCTGACTATCCGGGCTGTTGGGTTATGTGACTTAAGTCGTCAGCATCCGGTGGTCGCACATAAGTGTCCTGGAAGTTGTCCAGGAATGCGTCTTCCAGGTTCTCCCAACTACCAATAGACTTTGCCGGCAGGCTGTTCAGCCAATGCCGAGCCGGTCCTTTGAGTTTTAGTGGGAGGTACTTGATGGCATGTAGATCATCACCGCGGGCCATGTGAATGTGGAGAAGGAAATCTTCAATCCATATCGCGGGGTCTGTTGTACCATCATATGATTCAATGTTCATGGGTTTAAACCCTTCTCGGAATTCATGATCCATTACTTCATCCGTGAAGCATAGGGGGTGTGCGGCGCCTCTATGCGGGCTACATCATGACGCAGTTCAAATGAGTCTGGTCTGTTGTATTCGGCCCGGCCGAACTTGTTTTTAGTATATCCGACGTGACGGTCATCGTCACGCGTTGGGGCGCGTCCCTGTGATCCGTAGATCAATCTTGACTGTCCTGCTTTGTTTTCCAATACGTCTTGTAGGTCCCGCGTGTCCCCGGGCCTTAGTGTTTTTGTTAGGTTGGCGGCGGGGTGCGGGCTGGTGTTCGGGCTGATACACCTCTTTGTCTCGGCCACGAGGTGGTCGGTCAGCCGCATCATGCGCTGGTAGTGTGGGCTTTAATGCCTCCTCCTCAAGTTGAGGTAGCAACCTGCGCTTTGGGTAACTTTTGGTTGGGCGCTCGAGTCCGTATTCCTCGGCTGCTTGGACCTCAGTCCATCTATCAGTTAGCAGATCCTGATCAGCTTGAAGCTACTGCTGCTTCTTCCTCAGGCTTTTTGCAGTGGCTATAAGCCTACGCTTGAAGCGCTCCTACTCGATGGGATCCTCAGACACGATGAATTCTTCATCGCCAAGGCTCACTTCATCTTCGGAGAGGGGCATATAATTTTCATCCTCTGACTCTCCATCTGTTGCCTGTTCCTTAGGGCTAGCTTGCGCATCCTCCCGCTCGGCCTGCTCGAAGCCTGGCTGGGCGGGGTTGTTTTTTGTCTTTGGCACCATCGGGATTGCAATCGTCTCTTGCGCCGGTATCGCTATTTTTGCTATGGCGGGGCTTAGAGCGGCGCCTATGATGCCGGTGCTTAGATTGCTTCTCAAGGGGATTATCCTCCGTTTCCTCATCGCCATCGCCTTCTTTTGGCGTGTCCACCATATATATATATATATCATATGATGAGGTGGCAGTCCAGCACCCTGTGGGCAGTGGTTCCTGTTCTTCTCCGGCATCGTTGTCCATACCGTTGATGTATTCGGAGTTGAAGTCAAGCATGTCGGTTAAGTCATCGACAGTGGCTATTAAGTGGGTGGTGGGTGGGGAGCGATTTTTTTCGTCGTCCGCTTCCCACTCAAGCCGGACATAGTTCGGCCAAGAGTCTCCTAACAGAGAGAGACTTCAATGAATTTAGCACGTCGCCCAAGGGCGAGTGCTGAAAGATATCCGCGGAGGTAAACTCCATGATCGGTGCCCAATCAGATTCGATAGGCACGGACGCACGCGATTCGGAACCTATGGCCGGAGACGAGTCCGAGGGTCCGATGACACAGATTTGTTTGGAGGTGAAGTCTGTGTTCGGCTCCAGCGCTGATGAATGTACGGCCTCCATGGCGGGGTCCATCCACCCGTCCTCGGATGGCGTGATCTGCTCCAAATCAAGGGCCGGGGCAGCCGCAGGTGCGATCGCCTGCACACCGTCCGATGACAGATCTAAGTCATGCCCGTCGTGACTGTTCGGCGCTCCTGACATGGGCTCGAATCCGTCGAAGATCAAGTCTCCGCTGATGTCGGCAGTGTAGTTCAAGTTTCCAAAGCTGACCTGATGGCCAGGGGCGTAGCTGTTGATCTGCTCCAGATGGCCAAGTGAGTTGGCCTGCAATACGAAGCCGCCGAATACAAAGATCTGTCCGGGGAGGAAAACCTCACCCTGGACCATATCGTTGCAGATGATTGAAGGAGCCATCAAGCCTTATCATGACGACACAGTGGAACTCTCAATGAAAGCACCAATGTCGGTGTCAAACCGACGGATCTCATGTAGGGGGTCCTGAACTGTGCGTCTAAGGCTAATGGTAACAGGAGGCGGGGGACACAATGTTTACCTAGGTTCGGGCCCTCTCGACGGAGGTAATACCCTACTTCCTGCTTGATTGATCTTGATGATGTGAGTATTACAAGAGTTGATGTACCACGAGATCATAGAGGCTAAACCCTAGAAGCTAGCCCATGATTCTGATTGTTGTTGTCCTATGGACTAAACCCTCCGGTTTATATAGACACCGGAGGGGGCTAGGGTTACACAGAGTCGGTTACAGAGAAGGAGATCTACATATCCGAATTGGCAAGCTTGCCTTCCACGCAAAGGAGAGTCCCACTCGGACACGAGACGAAGTCTTCAATCTTGTATCTTCATAGTCCAACAGTCCGGCCAAAGTATATAGTCCGGCTGTCCGAGGACCCCCTAATCCAGGACTCTCTCACCTACAGAGATAGCTTTACCATCACCATCACCATGTCATGATGTCAGAACTCATCCACTACCTCGCGATCTTGCTGGATCAAGAAGACGCGGACATCACTGAGCTGAACGTGTGTTGAACGCGGAGGTGCCGTACGTTCGGTACTCGATCAGTTGGATTGCAAAGAAAGTTCGACTACATAAACCGCGTTGTGAAATGCTTCCGCTTACGGTCTACGAGGGTACGTAGACACACTCCCGTGCTCTAGGTTATATGCATCTCCATGAATAGATCTTGCGTGTGCGTAGAATTTTTTTCCATGCAACATTTACCAACAATGGAATCCGAGCCAGGTCTATGCGTAGATGATATGCACGAGTAGAACATAAAGAGTTGTGGGCAGTGATAGTCATACTGCTTACCACCAACTCCTATTTTGATTTGGCGGTATTGTGGGATGAAGGTGGCTGGAGGGTGTCTGTTTCTCCTACTTTATTTGAATCAAATTTGACTATGGCTGGTCCTTGAAGAATGTTAAAACAACAAACTTGATAAAACACCGTTATGGTTTTTGCATAGGTAAGAACGGTTCTTGATAGAAGCCCGTTGCAGCCACATAAAACATGCAAGAACAAAGTAGAGGACGTCCACACTACAAAAAAAAAGACACATCCGTGACATTTTGGGCCGAACATTTTTTTCTGTCATGCTTATGACACTTCTATGATGATGATTGTGACAAAACCCGGTATCATCGTAGATGTGGTGGGCTCCTACTTCTATGACAAAAAAATCATGATAGGAAATGGGCTCTTCGTCCTAGGCGGGCCGTAGACGTTCCTACATGACATTTTTTGGGCCGTCCATGACGGAAAAAATCATGGTAGAAGCGAGGGAGAGGAAAATTTCGAGGAGTTCCTGGTTACGGTGGGTGGTCGGGGCCGAGCGATGCACAGAGGGATTGTGTGTTTATCTCGTACACGTACGCGCGTGTGTGCGAGGCATTGGGCTCTAACTGAACCCGAGCAAGGTGTTCGCTTACTGAACCCGAGCGATTGCACTGGCTACATTACTGAACCCGAGCGATCGATCGATCCTTGACTGTTAACTGAACGCGATCAAGGGATTCCTTCGCTACTGCTGCTAACTAAAGCCGATCGAACCTGCTACCTCTTGATGAATAGTGAACGTGGGGGTTGGTTGAACAAGTCGAGATGTACGTGGTTGGGGTTGGATGAGCAGTTCCCGGTGGGGGTGGATGAACATGACCCCCGTGGTAGTAGTAGTAGGCCATTGTCGCTGGATGAACAGGACCCCGAGAGGAGGCTGCCATAGCCGAGCTGGTTGGGGGTGGATGAACATGACTCCGTGAAGGGCTGGTTGAATAGTAGTTGGTGGAGGGCTGGATGAACAGTAGCCCGTGGATGAACAGTAGCTGGTGGAGGTAGGAGGAAGACGCGGTGGATGAACAGTGTAGGTGGAGACCGAAGGAAGTCGATGGTGGGTGAATAGAAACCAATAGAGTCCCGTTTTGTGGTACGCCACACCCCTCCGATGAATAGGACCCCCGTTTCGACCGTAGCACTCCAACACAAGTCCGTTTCCTCCATTTTGCGGTACGCCACACCCCTCCCGATGAACAGGACCCCCGTTTCGACCGTAACGCTCCAACACAAGTCTGTTTCCTCCATTTTGCGGTACGCCACACCCCTCCCGATGAACAGGATGCCGTTTCGACCGTAGCCGGTCGAACAGAAGGCCGTTTCCTCCATACTGTGGTACGCCAGACCCCGTTTTGGTTGTTCCGTCCAAGCCGGTTGGCTCCCGTTGAACAAGACGCATTCCGACCTAGTCTGTTGCCTCCTGATGAACAGTATGCTGTTTCTCTGTTCCGAGGGCTGCCCGATGAACAGGACACCGTTGTTGCCGTCCGTTCCCTCTCCATGTACACGAGCCCTGGTTGTACGTATGCGTGAGTACGTGTTTGAGACCCTGCCCGTATGTATGTACGTGGCCATATTTTTTGGCATGTGGTTGTGCGTATGTGTACACTGTTTAGAAGGGACTGCGTGAACTACTATGTCAGGGGCTCTACTACTACACGTGTCGCTGCTTGCTCGGCCACGATTCACCGTTGCAAAGAGACCGATCGACCAGTATGTATGTACACGTTCATGACAACGCTAAGTACGCTTCGACTAGGTGGGTCCCTGCTGTCAGGGAGGATAAGAAGGCACTTCCTTGCGTGCGAAATTATTGATGGTGGGTCTGAGCTGTCAGGGGGAGGATTATTTTTTTCCCGCCTAATATGGAGGCACTTTCCTTGCATCCGAAGATATAGCTAGTGGGTCCCAGCTGTCAGGGGGAAAATTGTTTTTTCCACAAAATACAGCTAAGCCAAAATACAGAGGCCCTTCCGGTAGGTCCCTGCTGTCAAGTGGAGGGATCATTATTTTGCGTGTAATAAGAAGGCACTTCCTTGCCGCGGTCGTGGACCCACCTGTCAGCCTCTCCACGTACAGTCCTCTTCCGATGTAAGTCATTCCTTGACCACGTTGACCACGCCACGCCGAGAGCACCAAGGCAGTGGACGGCGGCGAGGCCCAGGAAGGGAATGTCCGAGGAAGACTCGGTAGTTGTTTCCCACGTGGAGGGGCGTATGAGGGTTTACTGGTTGGGTTGCACCGGAGAATAACAACAGGTCTGGGTGAGTACAGGGATGGCCAGACCGTCGATGTGAGTAGGGTGGGGCGTTGAGGCCTGAGTGGCAGCAGAGCCGGCCACGGGAGGCAAGAGCAGGCGGCATGACCGATGCTGGTTTGGGCGGCTGGAGTAAGAATACCAGAGGTTTAAGAAGCACTATGACCGTTGGATGGACATCATACAGTCACTAGAACTAGAATCGTTCATATTGATGAGTTGACAAAGCTCTCCGTCCACATCAACTTAGTAGGCCCACCAGTCAGCCTCCAACTATGGTGGGTCCCAGATAGCAGGGGGAGTACTCATTTTTTTATGCGTAATAAGGAGGCACTTCCTTGCGTGTGAAGATATAGCTGGTGGGTCTGAGATGTCAGTGGGAGGAATGTTTTTTTTCACAAAATACAGAGGCCCTTCCGGTGGGTCCCTGCTGTTAGGTGGAGGAATCATTATTTTCCACATAATAAGGAGGCACTTCCTTGCGTGCGTCCGTGGACCCAATTGTCAGCCTCTCCATGTACATTCCCCTTCCGATGGATGTCGTTTGTTGACCACGTCACGCCGATAGCACCAGGGCGGTGGACGATGGCGAGGCCTAGGAAAGGAATGACCCGGAGCCGGGGACGACTCGACAATTGTTGCCCACGCGGTGGGGAGTACGAGGGTTTAGTGGTTCAACTGCCGTCGCCGGAAAATAATAGGAGGTGTGGGTTAGTAGAGGAATGGCCTGGCTAGCGATGGAGTAGGGTGAGGCGATGCAGCATGCGCGACAGCACAGCCCACCGACGCTAGTTTGAGCGGCTGGAGCGGGAAGAGCAGAGATTGAAGAAGCTTGACGGCCATTGGATGGACATCCAACAGACACTGCTATCGTGTGTTGACTAAATTGACACGGCATTGCGTGTGCGTCAACCTTTTTTTAGGAAAGCGTACGCGTCAACCTATAGTAGGTGCACAAGTCTACCTCAAATGTGTGGAAAACATCATACAATCCATCTGCCATTATTCTAATAAGTTATAGCCCATTTGCTAATTCTTAAGGATTTTTTTGGTGCCCATATACTTTTTGTTAGCATTACAGCCCATATTGTGGCCACAGTTCAAGAATTATACGAAATTTTGCATATTTTGGTGCGGTCCCAACTGTTTTTAATCCTGAAATTTTGAGTCACATTCAAACTAATTTGAAAAATAAATTTTGTGTCAATATAAAATCCAAATAATTGTCCACGCATAAAAATCAATGGAATTTAAAATCTTGAAATGGAAAAAAAGAAATTTGAAACTAATTCTCGGTTTGATGTGCTTTAAATATGTACAACCCATTTCTCATTACTGATAGCCCATTTTCTGGGCAAGCCGAATGAAACTCTCCTCGTCTTGAAAGATTTGCAGCCCAGCAGGGCTAACAAAGCAAGTAGGCCTCGGTTGGGTATTTCTTTAAAAAAGTAGAACTGTGCTAGCCATTTTCAGCAAGAAAAAAGCACAACTGGGCTCATCATGTGGTAAACATAAAATAAAACCCTGGCTAGACGGGCCACAGCCCCGACACAGCCCCGTTGTTACCCTGATCCGTCTCTAAAACTAGTATAAATACCAACCGCTTGTTCCTAAAAAAAGTAAATAACAACTGCGCGACCTGCTGGGTCCCTGGTGTCAGCTGCTCGTTGTGTAATTCTCTCATTTATTGACTATGTTGACAATGGCGTGGGCCCTAGATGCCCAACCATTAGGAGGAACCATTTTGGGGCTTGTAATAACGAGGCACTTGCTTGCGTACTGCCATGACCCTGGTGGGTCCCTACTGTCATCCTCTCCACATACAATCATCTCCTTGTTCCTCTCGGTTGTTGACGTAATTGACAATGCCAGAGGGCAGCGCACCACGCGCGGCGAGCGAACAAAGGCGAAGGACAACAGCGAGGCCTCAAACGGAACGAACAGGAGCCGTGGAAGATGCACCAGTCTATTCGCAGGTGGAGTGGAGTACGAGGGTAGATTGGTTTGGGGTCTGGGTGCGTGTTGGGGCTGACATTACCGGAGAATAACATGACATGTGGGGGAATAGAGGGAGGGACCGGCCAACGTTTGAGGATACGGTAGGGTGGCGGAGGCGCAGCCAGCCGTGGGAGGCGGGAGCAGGCGGAACCGACGGGGTGGTTTGGTTTGGGCGGCTGGCGGAAGAAGACAAGAGATAGAAGATACACGACATATGTTGGATGTCAATCCAACGGCTGGTAGGCAGAATCGTTTGTTGACTAGTAATTAAGTGACACCACCTTGGATAGGCTTTTCCTCGTGGGTCCCAAATGTCAGAATCCAAATCTGTCACGGTCATGCATTCTTTCTTATAAAAATTTACAACCCATTTGGTGTGCTAGTTCAAAATAAGTTTGTGGGCGCTGGTGAGGGCTAATCACTTGGGTTGCACAGTGAGCTTAAGCAGCCGGCGAGAGAGATGTTATTTCCCTTGGTTTGGATTTGTTTGTCAGGACCCTGACTCAATGCCACATCGATCTAGCATGTAACACCTCATATCACTTTGCGGCCTCACGCACGGTATTCCCACGGGTGTCGCCTTACCTTTGCTCGGGACCGTTTGTGCCTTTTGGCACACGTATATGATAGTGTCGCTAGCATCCATATGATAAGGAGCCCAGGCTGACATGGCTAGTCGTAAACCCAAAGTGGCACAAACTTACAGGGACAGGCATCCATGCCCCAACATCGAACGTGTCGGTCATCAGCGAGTGAATCCAGGCTGTAGCACTGGGCTAGCAGGACTCCGGTGAACTAGGCTGTAGCGGGCTAACAGGACTCCGGTATTCATCACGTGACATTTCCCCGAAGGGACAGACACATGAACGAAGAAGGACACATGCCGGCCAGCCTAAGTGTTCTAGAGCAGTAGCAAGCTACCATGGCTCAGTGGAAGCACTAGGAGACATTTCCCGGTAAGAGAGGCTACTAAGGATAAACAACTAGATAGTCAGATCCCACACATACCAAGCATTTCAATAACATACACACAATATGCTCGATATGTGCAAATACAACATGGCATCACAACATGACTCTACAACTCAAGTATTTTATTCAATAGGCTCCGAGGAGCGAGATATTACAAACATGGGTCTCATGACCCAACACTCAGAGCATACAAGTCAAAGCATAAGCGGAAGCTTAACATTTCTGAGTACAGACATCTACAAATGAAAAAGGCTGAGAAGCCTGAATATCTACCAGATCCTGCCGAGGGCACAAGATCGTAGCTGAGGTAACAAGCTAAACGTCGAAGTCCAAGCGGAACTACTAGCGAGACTGACGTCTCTCTGCAAAACATAAAATAGGCAAATATGAGTACAAATGTACCTAGCAAGACTTACATCAGAACTAACTACATCTGCATCGGTATCAACAAAGGGGGTAGTGGAGTTTAACAGAAGCAAGCCAGCTTGACTCGGTGGCTATCCTAAACTACGACTGCAAGTAACTCTTTTGAGGTGGCGCACACGAGTCCACATATTCACCATATCAATACACCACTATGGATCCGCTCCCGTCTCCCTACGAGAATGCCATCCATAGCACTCACGCTTATCTTGCGCATTTTAGAGTATCCACTTTCACTTGTCTATGAACTGTTATAGGCAACCCAGAAGTCCTTTACCGCGGACACGACTATTCGAATAGATGATGCTAACCCTGCAGGGGTGTACTTCTTCACACACGCTCTCACAACTTACCGCCGTTTACACGACATGTACTCGGCAACCTTCAAGCGAGGAGATCCGGCCAGAGTTTCGCTCAAGTCTCTAGTCTACCTAAACACTCAAGTCTCGAAGATCCGGCCGGAGTACTCGGCAACCTTCAAACGAGGGTGTCGGCCATGGCCTACCTAAACACTCAAGTCTCTAGTCCAGGTTTATCGCCTATTCGGGTTCCATCCGCGAGGAGATCCGGCCGGAGTTTCGCTCACAGCCCCAAACGATGTGTGCAGGGTTCTCGAGACACCAAACGGGCGTCCGGTACACCGCGCCACGTGCCTACCGCAACACAGCCCACCCCTAACGTCAGCGCTGCGTGCGGCCCCCAGCATGCTACAAACACCAGAAACTACTTGCAACTCCTGGACAGAGGACAAGGGTGATTAAGAAGCCGAGAGGGTCCATTGGTTTCGGGCCCAATGCATGGTAGTAGCTGTTTCATGGATCACAAACACAGAACTCAGTTCCTGAGGACGGTTTCAGTGAGACAACCCACCATGTACTCCTACATGTCCTCTCACCGCTACCTTTACCAAATCATGTTCGCACACTTATCTCACACACACAGTAGGACATGTTCACACAACTCTGATTCATCCTCGATGAATCAGACCTGACTCAACTCTAAGCAGTGGAAGGCATGACAAACAAGCATGAATGAGTAGGCACAACAGGGCTCAAACAACTCCTACTCATGCTAGTGGGTTTCATCTATTTACTGTGGAATGACAGGTCATGCAAAGGATAAAGGGGTTCAGCTACCGCAGCAAGTAATAGATGAATCGTTGTTGTCCTAATGCAGTAAAAGAGAGCAGGAGCGAGAGAGTGGGATTGTAGCGGAATGAACAAGAGGGTTTTACTTGCCTGGCACTTCTGAAGATATTATAGTTCTTCATCGGTGCCATCGAACTCATCGTCGAAACCACGTCTATCGAGAGGGGACAATTACCGGCAATAGAGAAGGAAACACAATCAATGCAATGCACAATATGATGCATGCTCATGGTATGGCAATATGAGTGTGTTGGCCTAATGCAACTACAACCACATGGATTTGGGTCATTTTGAACCAAAAGTTCAATCCCAAACTCAAATTATGAATTTAAATAGTGCCTTATCATGTTTTGCACTAAACAGCAAGGTTAAATTGTTTAAACATGCATGAAAACACTACAGATGGATAGATTGGATTTTTCTGATCATTTTTCATATATAACTTGTTTGATTTGGAGCTACAGTTGTTTTTCTATGATTTTTTGAAGTTTGTACTATTTTCTGGAATTTCCTGTATAAGAATAATTCCAGTAATTGAATTAATGCATCAGCATTGCGTCAGGGTGACGTTAGCAGGTCAAAGGCGCCAGCCGAGGTCAAACCTGACGGCTGGGACCCACGGGTCAGTGTAATAGGGCTGGTTTGGGTGGATGACATGTGGGACCAGTCAACGGCCGCGTCAGCAAAGTCAATGCTGACGTGTGGGCCCAAGTGGGTTATGAACTAATCTAAACAGAAAATTAAATTAAACTAAACAGGCATAGGGCCCACATGGCAGTGGCACTAGGGGTGGTTTAGCTGGGTCATTAGTGGCTAACTAAACCGGGATTAGGCCGACGGCTCGTCGGCGTTCTCGGGCGATCACGGCGATCGCGGGAGAGAGAGAGACAGAGGAGGAGATGTGAACGAGGGAGAGTGTGAGGGGGTTCCAGGGGCGTGTGTGGCGGCATTGGAGATGTCCAGGCGTCGAAGACGCAGGCAAGCAGGGTGGAGGTGGCCTCACGATGGTGCGCGCGCGTCGGGCACGCGCCCGTCCTCCTAGCAGGGAGGAAGACGACAGGGAGGCTGGTGGTGGGCTGGTCCGCAGGTGGGCCAGCACAGGAGCTGGGCCGGTTGCTGGCGCCAAGTAAGTCCTTCTCTCCCTCTCTTCTAATTGTTTTTGTTTTTCTATTAATCTGTAGTCTTTAGGGCTTTATTAAAAATACTAATACTATCCCAAAAATCATGAAACTTGCTATGGCCCACTGTTTGGAAAATATCCAACAACAAACATTTAAGTTTATGATTATTTGAGCATTTAAAATATTTTATAGTATTTAAATTCCCAAATGAAAATACCATATGATTTAATTCAGAGCCCAAATATGTCATGGAAAAATGTGCATCACCTCTGGTTATTGTGTACAGCATTTCCCATAAATGATGAACATTTTTGAAAGCCATTTGGATTTACTAAAAATATTTTAGTTGAACCTAGTGAATTCCTTTGATGCTAGGGGTTTAGGCAATCCCCATTTCAAGTTTCTTTCAAGATTAAACATGATGCACACATGAGGTTAGCCTAGTGCAATGCCAGAAGTTAGGGATGTGACAACTCGCCCCCACTAAACAAGAATCTCGTCCCGAGATTCAAGACGTGAGGTAAGAAGACAGAGGGGGCACAAGACCAACACAATCTTCACGATCCAAGTTGCACTTCATAAGAACATTGATTCGATCACGATCTTTGTCTCGATGTCATGCTCCGAGAACTCCAACTATCAGGACAAGGAGGGGAAAGGGAAAACTCTAGAAGGATCGATCTTCTCGAAGATCGAACAACCGACGATCAACTCACGGAATGAGACATTGAACATTCTCGAGTTGAGACATGAAACATACATCCAGAGGGATGGAGTGTAACAGATGACGAAGGTTCACTTGGTAGACAACAATTTCACACTTAAGGAGGTGGTGATTGGTTGTCAACGTAGCGAGGAGTTGATTTGCCATGATACCATAATGGGGCACCTTAGGGAAGGTGGCTCGTAGAATTATTCCCTTAAGTGGCAAACTTTTGGTACAGAGATCATTGGAACCCTCTATACCAGCCTAGGGAAATTCACAAATGATCGTTTGAAGGAGTTCAAAAGAATGACATAATCGGACTAGAATGGATGATGTGGACTACCTTGTTGAAGACAACGCAATGGATGATTTTGCTTATCATCGGAAATGGATGGGACCCATGGTAGGACCACTTTTGACTATGAAATTGGACAGCAACTACCGAGAAGGGCAGCCCATGGGAAATTGGCACAATGGCGGTGGAGGCTGGGAACAAAATGCAACTGTTGAGAATGTTACAACCATCATATCTGCGTGAGATTCAGATCCGATTGGTGATAGGATACTTCAGACTCAGCATGTCTGAAAACAAAGGTTGCAACACAAATCGATGAGATGACGTTGCAAGATTCTCGGGAAATGAACTACGATAATAAGCTCCAAAACATGAGCTGGTTCTGCTACACACAGGTGAACACGCTGTCCTAGACAAGCATGATCACATGGTAGTCTTGCAATAAAACACTACTGAGTTCTGATTGAGAACCATCATTGAGATAACGAAGTCTTGTGCATATCCGTCCGGGCCCTTCACGATTAGCGCATGAACTTCTTTTCTTTGAACAAATCAATCAGTGCTTGGTGTGCTAGGGAATACATATGGAGTGGAGGTAATTAATCTACCAAACCATAAAATACATTCGCACATGCATAATTGACTTGGAATGGTACCAGAGGAAACAAAAACAATGTTTCTCGAACTCACGGCGACAACTTGAGCCAAATGCACATAAATTCGAGGAAGTCACTTCTTCCATCCAAGCATAAGCTTCATGAACGGAGCACGAAGGCATTGCTTATAAAATTTTCAACACTAGGTTGATGTTCAGCATGAATCATGGGGGAGACAAAATGCTTCTGATGGGTTCAACAACAACTCATCGGAATTTTCCATATCACTGGACTTCCACCATCATGTGAACATGGTGATAGCATTGGTCAGACCAAAAGATATAATGGTGTATGCCCGAGGGACAACCGCGAGTAAGACAACATTACGAATACCGTTGGTTCTGATTTGATTTGATGATGGCCCATACTCAAATCAAAGTTTTGACAAGGCAATAGATCCAACAACTGATCATGAGGACCAATCGATGGAGATATCATCTTTTTTCAACACACACACACACACAAAAAGATATCCCTTAACATGAACTAAGTCAGACAAGCTTTTATCTTCCAACTCTCCAAGTTGTTGTTTGGCTGAACCAACTAGCTCAGGGGTATCCAACACAGATTCTTGGAGAATGGGTGGTTTGGAGGAAAACCAACATGATCACGAACTCAACATAGCGGTCAGGTGACAACCTGGTAATACTTCCGAGAAGATATAAGGAACATCACCAACCACCGGTATGTTACTAAGCTCGAGAACAACCTTGCTTTTCAGGGCAAGATGATATGACCAAAAGTGTGAGTGATTGACACAATCCTAACTCATTGATCGAAGAGTGCACCAGAAATAAGGACTAGGTAGCACGATCAATCTTAGGATGATGATTTAATAACCAACACGCTAAGAATGAGAATATTGTCCATTTACTACCAAGCAATGAGTTGCTCGGAGTATTGATTTCACACATCACCATTCACTTGTCGGCATTCCGGTTACAACAACACGAGGACCGAGGAATGAATGATGATGGTGAGAAGTATCACTACGTCAAGAATTCATGAGAGTTGGTGTAGTTCTCATGACAATTCTGACATAAAGGGGGTAATACTCCGAGGTAGAACAGAATCAAAAGCTGGATTGGCATTTGATTTTCGGATTACAACTGCTTTGACCAATCCTGGATATGGATGAGGTACTGGAGTTTGTTTTTCCTAGTCATTTTGAAATAGAATGGCTTAACGGACCACAAGAATAATAAGCATTGATAACACGGATGCACAATTACTCCTGACTATCAATTGATAGACGATGGTCGGAATACAAATGAAGAGGGACAACTCAAGGGGACATATATCCTTTTGAGTTGTGGATGCATAGATTAATATGTCGAACCAAGTTTAACAGGTTTCTTCCAGATAACCCATGCAGAAAGGTAGAACTGGCAGAATCACAATTATGAATGGAGAACTCATCGAGGGCACTCCTGTTGTGATCTTTCGATCCAACAAGCTTCTGCCATAAGTGGTTCATAGTATTTGGTAGAAGGAAATACCACGGACCTCGAGGACTAATGCAAAGGTTACTAATAACCTAAAGGAACGAGCAAACACTATCAACATGAAGTAAGTAGGGTGAATCTCGGGTTCAAAACCCAACAATAGAATACCTACTCCTAAGTAGCATCACGATATGCTTTCGAGAATGATGGCTAGAATATTCACACTGGGAACAAAAAACATTGCTAGATTACTAGGTGACTCCCTAAAACACCTAGGGTCATAATAATAGCTCCAACATATATGTCAAGGCAATAAATTACCTCAACGCACCGGTTAGTGTGCTTATTCTGACCATAAAGGACATCGAGAACGGAAAGAAAGGATTTGCAAATGCATCAGAGTATTTAGAAACCTGGAATGACTCGGACAGCATAACAGCTGTAAATGCTCAAAAAAGGTTTGAGACATTCACAAGGATTTGCATAGTCACTTAACAACATCATATCAAGGTTCTGGTTCAACTAAGATCATACTAAAAGTAGTAGAAACTGAATTGAGGCTTGAACTATCAATCCTTTAAGTCTCTAACATAGTAACTCGTCATCCTAGTAGAAAGATGAGAAGCCTAGTTCCTAAACCCCGTAGAATAGAACAGGATGACTCAGATCAGAAGGCCATGAGGTATAAGGAGTAAAAAGAGCCTTACGTTCCCTTCCACAATCAATTCCCTTACATAACTAAAGCATTTCTAGACACAACTTCGACCAGTTTGGCTTGGTAATCCTACAGGCAGTCAGGCTCTGAAAAAGCTGTCAGGACCCCGACTCAATGCCACATCGATCTAGCATGTAACACCTCATATCACTTTGCGGCCTCACGCACGGTATTCCCACGGGTGTCGCCTTACCTTTTCCTGGGACCATTTGCGCCTTTTGGCACACGTATATGATAGTGTCGCTAGCATCCATATGATAAGGAGCCCGGGCTGACATGGCTAGTCGTAAACCCAAAGTGGCACAAACTTATAGGGACAGACATCCATGACCCAGCATCGAACGTGTCGGTCATCAGCGAGTGAATCCAGGCTGTAGCACTGGGCTAGTAGGACTCCGGTGAACCCTGCTATAGCAGGCTAACAGGACTCCGGTATTCATCGCGTGACATTTCCCCGAAGGGACAGACACATGAAGAAGAAGGACACATGCCGGCCAGCCTAAGTGTTTCGGAGCAGTAGCAAGCTACCATGGCTCAGTGGAAGCACTAGGAGACATTTCCCGGTAAGAGAGGCTACTAAGGATAAACTACTAGATAGTCAGATCCCACACATACCAAGCATTTCAATAACATACACACAAATGCTCGATATGTGCAAATACAACATGGCATCACAACATGACTCTACAACTCAAGTATTTTATTCAATAGGCTCCGAGGAGCGAGATATTACAAACATGGGTCTCATGACCCAACACTCAGAGCATACAAGTCAAAGCACAAGCGGAAGCTTAACATTTCTGAGTACAGACATCTACAAATGAAAAAGGCTGAGAAGCCTGAATATCTACCAGATCCTGCCGAGGGCACAAGATCGTAGCTGAGGTAACAAGCTAAATGTCGAAGTCCAAGCGGAACTACTAGCAAGACTGACGTCTCTCTGCAAAACACAAAATAGGCAAACGTGAGTACAAATGTACCCAGCAAGACTTACATTAGAACTAACTACATATGCATCGCTATCAACAAAGGGGGTAGTGGAGTTTAACAGCAGCAAGCCAGCTTGACTCGGTGGCTATCCTAAACTACGACTGCAAGTAACTCTCTTGAGGTGGCGCACACGAGTCCACATATTCACCGTATCAATACACCACTATGGATCCGCTCCCGTCTCCCTACGAGAACGCCATCCATAGCACTCACGCTTATCTTGCGCATTTTAGAGTATCCACTTTCACTTGTCTATGAACTGTTATAGGCAACCCAGAAGTCCTTTACCGCGGACACGGCTATTCGAATAGATGATGTTAACCCTGTAGGGGTGTACTTCTTCACACACGCTCTCACAACTTACCGCCGTTTACACGACATGTACTCGGCAACCTTCAAGCGGAAGCCCAGCGAGGGTGTCGGCCACGGCCTACCTAAACATTCAAGTCTCCAGTCCAGGTTTATCGCCTATTCGGGTTCCATCCGCGAGGAGATCCGGCCGGAGTTTCACTCACAGCCCCAAACGATGTGTGCAGGGTTCCCGAGACACCAAACGGGCGTCCGGTACACCGTGCCACGTGCCTACCGCAACACAGCCCACCCCTAACGTCAGCGTTGCGTGCGGCCCCCAGCATGCTACAAACACCAGAAACTACTTGCAACTCCTGGACAGAGGACAAGGGTGATTAAGAAGCCGAGAGGGTCCATTGGTTTCGGGCCCAATGCGTGGTAGTAGCTGTTTCATGGATCACAAACACAGAACTCAGTTCCTGAGGACGGTTTCAGTGAGACAACCCACCATGTACTCTTACATGTCCTCTCACCGCTACCTTTACCAAATCATGTTCACACACTTTGCTCACACACACAGTAGGACATGTTCACACACCTCTGATTCATCCTCGATGAATCAGACCTGACTCAACTCTAAGCAGTAGCAGGCATGACAAACAAGCATGAATGAGTAGGCACAACAGGGCTCAAACAACTCCTACTCATGCTAGTGTGTTTCATCTATTTACTGTGGAATGACAGGTCATGCAAAGGATAAAGGGGTTCAGCTAACGCAGCAAGTAACAGATGAATCGTTGTTGTCCTAATGCAGTAAAAGAGAGCAGGAGCGAGAGAGTGGGATTGTATCGGAATGAACAAGGGGGTTTTGCTTGCCTGGCACTTCTGAAGATATTATAGTTCTTCATCGGTGTTATCGAACTCATCGTCGAAACCACGTCTATCGAGAGGGGACAATTACCAGCAATAGAGAAGGAAACACAATCAATGCAATGCACAATATGATGCATGCTCATGATATGGCAATATGAGTGTGTTGGCCTAATGCAACTACAACTAGATGGATTTGGGTCATTTTGAACCAAAAGTTCAATCCCAAACTCAAATTATGAATTTAAATAGTGCCTTATCATGTTTTGCACTAAACAGCAAGGTTAAATTGTTTAAACATGCATGAAAACACTACAGATGGATAGATTGGAGTTTTTGATCATTTTTCATATATAACTTGTTTGATTTGGAGCTACGGTTGATTTTCTATGATTTTTTGAAGTTTGTACTATTTTCTGGAATTTCCTGTATAAGAATAATTCCAGTAATTGAATTAATGCGTCAGCATTGCGTCAGGGTGGCGTCAGCAGGTAAAAGGCGCCAGCCCAGGTCAAACCTGACGGCTGGGACCCACGGGTCAGTGTAACAGGGCTGGTTTGGGTGGATGACATGTGGGACCAGTCAACGGCCGCATCAGCAAAGTCAATGCTGACGTGTGGGTCCCAGTGGGTTATGAACTAATCTAAACAGAAAATTAAATTAAACTAAATAGGCATAGGGCCCACATGGCAGTGGCACTAGGGGTGGTTTATTTGGGTCATTAGTGGCTAACTAAACCGGGTTGAGGCCGACGGCTCGTCGGTGTTCTCGGGCGGTCACGGCGATTGCGGGAGAGAGAGACAGAGGAGGAGATGGGAATGAGGGAGAGTGCGAGGGGGTTCCAGGGGCGTGCGTGGCGGCGTTGGAGACGTCCAGGCGTCGAGGACGCAGGCAAGCAGGGTGGAGGTGGCCGCACGGCGGTGCGCGCGCGTCGGGCATGCGCCCGTCCTCCTGGCTGGGAGGAAGACGACAGGAAGGCTGGTGGTGGGCTGGGCCGCAGGTGGGCCAGCACAGGAGCTGGGCCGGTTGCTGGCGCCAAGTAAGTCCTTCTCTCCCTCTCTTCTAATTTTTTTGTTTTTCTATTAATCTGTAGTCTTTAGGGCTTTATTAAAAATACTAATACTATCCCAAAAATCATGAAACTTGCTCAAGCCCACTGTTTGGAAAATATCCAACAACAAACATTTAAGTTTATGATTATTTGAGCATTTAAAATATTTTATAGTATTTAAATGCCCAAATGAAAATACCATATGATTTAATTCAGAGCCCAAATATGTCATGGAAAAATGTGCATCACCTCTGGTTACTGTTTACAACATTTCCCATAAATGATGAACATTTTTGAAAGCCATTTGGATTTACTAAAAATATTTTAGGTGAACCTAGTGAATTCCTTTGATGCTAGGGGTTTAGGCAATCCCCATTTCAAGTTTCTTTCAAGATTGAACATGATGCACACATGAGGTTAGCCTAGTGCAATGCCAGAAGTTAGGGATGTGACAACTCGCCACCACTAAACAAGAATCTCGTCCCGAGATTCAAGACATGAGGTAAGAAGACAGAGGGGGCACAAGACCAACACAATCTTCACGATCCAAGTTGCACTTCATCAGAACATTGATTCGATCACGATCTTTGTCTCGATGTCATGCTCCAGGAACTCCAACTATCAGGACAACGAGGGGAAAGGGAAAACTCTAGAAGGATCGATCTTCTCGAAGATCGAACAACCGACGATCAACTCGCGGAATGAGACATTGAACATTCTCGAGTTGAGACATGAAACATACATCTAGAGGGATGGAGTGTAACAGATGACGAAGGTTCACTTGGTAGACAACAATTTCACACTTAAGGAGGTGGTGATCGGTTGTCAACGTAGCGAGGAGTTGATTTGCCATGATACCATAACGGGGCACCTTAGGGAAGGTGGCTCGTAGAATTATTCCCTTAAGTGGCAAAAGAATTACTTTTGGTACAGAGATCATTGGAACCCTCTATACTAGCCTAGGGAAATTCACAAACGATCGTTTGAAGGAGTTCAAAAGAATGACATAATCAGACTAGAATGGATGATGTGGACTACCTTGTTGAAGACAACGCAATGGATGATTTTGCTTATCATCGGAAATGGATGGGACCCATGGTAGGACCACTTTTGACTATGAAATTGGACAACAACTACCGAGAAGGGCAGCCCATGGGAAATTGGCACAATGGCGGTGGAGGCTGGGAACAAAATGCAACTATTGAGAATGTTACAACCATCATATCTGCCTGAGATTTAGATCCGATTGGTGATAGGATACTTCAGACTCAGCATGTCTGAAAAGAAAGGTTGCAACACAAATCGACGAGATGACGTTGCAAGATTCTCGGGAAATGAACTACGATAATAAGCTCCAAAACATGAGCTGGTTCTGCTACACACAGGTGAACACGCTGTCCTAGACAAGCATGATCACATGGTAGTCTTGCAATAAAACACTACCGAGTTCTAATTGGGAACCAACAGCAAACATTTAAGTTTATGATTATTTGAGCATTTAAAATATTTTATAGTATTTAAATGCCCAAATGTAAATGCCATATGATTTAGTTCAGAGCCCAAATATGTCATGGAAAAATGTGCATCACCTCTGGTTACTTTTACAGCATTTCCCATAAATGATGAACATTTTTGAAAGCCATTTGGATTTACTGAAAATATTTTAGGTGAACCTGGTGAATTCCTTTGATGCTAAGGGTTTAGGCAATCCCCATTTCAAGTTTCTTTCAAGATTAAACATGATGCACACATGAGGTTAGCCTAGTGCAATGCCAGGAGTTAGGTATGTGACATTGTTACAATATTTCACTCTTAATTAAACAAATGGCAAGCCATTTGCCTTGTTTCAAAAAATATGACAGTCACAACCGAGTTGAAAAGGGCAACAACATCTAACTCCAACTTACAAACTGTACAAAAGCACGATGGTTAATTGTTCATCAGGTTTAGACAAAACCCAGATTGAAAAGGGCAACAACATCTAACTCCAACACTGTTTTCGGCAGTCACAATCAAATGGATCGGTCAGGTCCATAGAATGAACATCCTGGGTCGTAAAATTTGTTGGATTATGACTACAAGATGTTGTAAATACAAGCCCGACACGTTCAGAAGCCCTTTTGTCCACCTGAAACTCCTTTTTTTGCTCTTCGACATACCCATCCATCGAAACCATGCTGCTGATAAACTTAAGCCTGATGGACAATACTCCCCCCGTTTCTTTTTAGTTTGCATATAAGATTTGGTTAAAGTCAAACTTTATAAAGTTTGACTAGCTTTATAGGAAAAGAGATCAACACTCACACTATGAGATCAACATTATTAGATGCATGATGAAATTAGCTTTCATAATGTATAACTTTAATATTGTAGATGTTGATATATTTTTCTATAAAGTTAGTCAAACTTTACAAATTTTGACTTTGACCAAATCTGATATGCAGACTAAAAAGAAACGGAGGGAGTAGTAACCTCGCATTCAGCACGAAGAATGTGACAAATCTAGTGTTTGCATGGTTGGCTACATATCGTTCTAGCGTTATTGTCTTCAATCGAATGTCATGAGAAGTGAGAAAATTCTGGTGCTTACGAATCCACTGATTGGTTATAACTTTCTTACCCTGTCCTGTTGCCTAAATAGACATGAAGATTGAAAACGGTTAATATCTAAAAAAAGAGTGTTGAAAGAGCAACAGCTGAACGGTTAATTCTAGTACACTATATGCGGGCTTCCAATGTGCGTGAAATTATCACCTTCATATATAACTTCTCCGGACATGGAAAGCATTGCAGCAAGCCAACAATCTTTTTCAGATCAAAACTATTCATTTGGATATATAAGATCTTGACAGAATCCATCACCATTGATAGGCTATCCATGGGGAAACTCTTCACTGAGCATAGAACATAATATTAGTACAAAATGTGTACTCCAAGATGATATATAACTTATGCGCCGAAATTTAAAATGCAGCTTATGGTTACAAGTGTAGATGATAATGTACATTACCTAAAGAATTGTGGAGCCAAACACCACAATGATCATGTATTACACCCAAAATCTCCAGTTTAGGCGCAGAGACGATGATTATTTGCAACGATGAATAACTAGAATCAAGGATCAACCTTTGAAGTGAAGAGGAAACTTTGATGATGAGATGCCTTCCGTCAAAAGAAATTCCAATTCTTACAAGGTTAGGTGACTTTATTCGGAGACAACCGATTCTAACTGTGAAAACAAGCACCAAGCACTCCAGGGCAGGGCAACTGGAGTGGATGATGCTGTGCAATGAGGCCTCCGATATACGAACCCACACAAGTGAAAGTTTTTTGAGAAATAGGAGTCGAAGGTTTAGTACCAAATTGTCTGGTAGGTAGCATAGCGCAAAGGTGGTGGTGTAGCAAGAGGAGGAAAACCATGAGATGGACATCGGTGCTGAGGGCACACGTACATGGCTTTCGGTATCTGGTAGGTGATTTCCTAGGGAATAGTAGAACTCAAGCAACCATAGTTCTATGAATTCAGGGGATTTCAGCCAGGTGTCCACCATGCAGGGCATGCTGTGCTTGCTCAAGTAGCATGACGGGATGCATAGGCTTTGAACGGAGCCCTGGTGGGAGGAGATGATGGCTCTGGGGAGTTCAAAATCATTAAAGAGAGATAGCTGACGACAGTCGAGATTAAGGGGCACGGCGGGCCATAGAGGGCGCCACTGAGTTGAGAGGACTTGGGTGCAGCAGCAATCCTTGGTGGGGAGAAGCGAGATGATCTCCCCAAGGATGACGTCCGGGAGATCGCTGATGCAGTCCACCCGAGATTCTACGGGTTCCTGGGATCCGGTGGGGGCGGGCGCTGTCGTGGATTTAACATGGTAGATGCCCTAGTGAAAGGACTTAGGTGTGGAGCCATCGCAACTAGGTTAGCTTGAAGGGGTTGAACGTGACAAAGGACACAAGGAATTTACCCAGGTTCACCCCTTCAATCTAACCTAGTTGCGATGGCTCCCCACCTAAGTCCTTTCACACTTGGCGTTAGTGAATTATACTCTGGTTTTCTGAGCCAGTTGCATACTGGTCGTGATTTGGAGGCGGATTTAGTCAAGAAATTGCGACATAAATATGAGGTGTGAACATATGTTTCCCTTGCATATATAGTCATCCAGCCCCCAAGTCTTATCCGTAGGAAAAGATATATTTGAGTAGGGTTAAGATTTGTCCATATGTTATTGTAACTCTAAAGTCATAGCCCTCATGGGCCGGCTTATCATGATAAGTATGAGCCGGATCACTTTCATTACTTCGAAATAAAAGCTCAAGACCATTGCCCTCATGGGCCAACTTATCTTGATAAAGATGAGCCGGATCATTTCCATTACTTTGAAAGAAAAAACTGCAGACCATAGCCATCATGGGCCGGCTTATCTTGATAAATATGAGCCGGATCATTAACAATATATACGACGAAAAAGAGCTTCCACACATATTAGCCCCTAAGTGTCAAGTGCTTTGCTTGCAACATGCTTGAGACTTGTATGTATATTGTGTCCTGACAAATATGTTTCTAATTGTTTAACTCTTACTTGCAGGATGCCTTAACTCAGGATGAATCCCAATTGGTCGATTTAAAGACCAGGCTTGAGCATCAAGAGCCTGAAATATGCTAAGATGACTCGAAGACTAAGCTTAGTCTGGAAGAGAACAAGAAGCTCAGAGCTAGGTTTTCCACAGAAAGAAACGCCTAGATGTCGGTGTACAAAAGTATGGGCTCTTCTGTACCCCTTACTTGTGCACGAGAAGTTGTAACCACGCCTGTGGCCGGGCCCGGCAGGACAGCAGAAGACAAAACACAAGACTACCAAGACAACAATCAAGTCAAAGAACAAACAACAGAGGACAAGCTGGACCTCCCCCGGTAACATCCTTGCCGGGATGGCTTACGTAGCCCGGGCAAGCTCCTTGCCGGGGCAACCTGTGAAGCGCCAGCAAGGCCATCACCCTTGAGGCTGAGAATTCTGACACCATCGACAACGTTAAGGCCAAGAACTTGGGAGCGCATGCATAGTAACATGCAGATCTTTGTGAAGATAGTTAGCGTGCGGGTCCACGTGGGACTAGAAGACGAATACCCGCGGCAAGACCCTTGCCGGGGATGATTGTGGGGCCGTGACCAAGCCCGCGCCCGACAAGGTTTTGCCACCTCACCACCGCTCTAGTGCGACGACTGCCGGATTTCGGGTTCCGGCAGACCCTTGAGGTTCGAACACTGGGGTGCGCGCGGAGATTCAACCCCCTACCGACTCGCTCCTCACCAAACTGCTGGGACCTAAACTACTAAATAGAACAGCACAAGAGACACAAGATTTATACTGGTTCAGGACACCATTGTGGTGTAATACCCTACTCCAGTGTGTGGTGTGTGGATTGCCTCTTGGGCTTGATGATGAATAGTACAAGGCAGAACAACCTCGCGAGGGGCTGTTCTTGGCTGGTGCGACGAACAGCTAGGAGGGGTTCGATCACTCTATCTTCCAGTTTCTTGGTGAGGATCAGGATGCCTCTACCTTGGGGGTGGCTAGTCCTATTTATAGGCTAAGGCCCTGGGTCTCTTCCCAAATATTGAGCTGGAAGGGCGCCAACAATCGGCCATTTTGAAGGGGAACATCTGGTACACATATCCTGACTAAAGTTGGTCCTCGCCTGTCAAAGGCTCTGGTGGTGACGCCGGCTTGGGCTCCACAATGACCTCCTTCCGGCCGTTGGGCTGGTCTTGTTCTTGTTGCACCGAAATGGACGCCTTTGCTTGATGCTCTCGCCCGCGCTTGCCCCCTTTGTACCAAAGAGGAAAGGAGGACACTGCGCGGGCTGCCGCCCGACTAGCGCCCTTGGTCGTCATGGCTTGCGTCATGGGCACCTCACGAGGTACCCCGCCTTGAACTCTCCGCCTCCTCATGAGCCAGCCCGACGAGGCCGTGCCTGAGGAAGCTCCTTGTCGTTCACCCCGCGAGGCTTGGCCCCTCGCGAGGGTCTTGAGCTTGCATTGATGAAGATGGGCTGTGCTGGGCCTCCTTCAAGCCACGCCGCAGGCCGCAGGCAGGCAAGTCTGGGGACCCCCGTTCCCAGAACACTGACAGTAGCCCCCGGGCCCGCGGCGCGCCCGAACTTGGCCGAGCAGAGAGGCAAAAGGGCAAGTGCGAAGCGTCGCGGGCCCTAACAACCTGCGGTATTGGGCGCCGCGTGGCGGTTGATAGGTTGGGGGCGACTCCGCTTCCCCATGATGCCTGGGTAACCGCACGAATTTGACAAGTCCCTGCATGCAAGGCGGGTCATGATTACCTGCGATCGTGGTGGTCGACGGTTGGCCTTCGCCGGCTATAAGTATGGAACGGCATGCGCCCTTCCAGCCTATCCCCCTTGCTTCTCCTCCTTCTCCATGGCTCCACCAAGGAAGTTTTCGCCGCAGAGAAAGGGAAGGCTCGCCAGGTCGAGTCTTCCTCTCCCCCGCCCAAGCGCGGTCGAGGTCACCCTCGCAAGCATCCTGTGGCCTCCATGGCGGTCCCCCGTGGTCGCGGAGGTGGCTCTCAGCACGGCGACGAGCGGCTGACCATGGTCGGCGGGCGTGCTCTGGCCGTGCGACCCCCGAGGCCATGCCTTCATGCTGCGGAGGTGCTGCCGGAGTTCATGGTGTGGGCGGTAGAGCCGTCCGGCGTCCGGCTTCAGCTCCCTCGCTTCCTCCTAGGCGAGCTCCCAGCTGGCGCCCTAGGCGGCCTCTGGCTCCAGGCGGATGGCTGCTGCAGCCGGGCTTTGTGGGCTTCTCTGGAGGTCTCTGCTACAAGGAACCTGTTCCTGACCCGCGGCTGGCAGATGTTTTCCCGCGCGCGTGGTCTCCGCCGCTGGTGCTCCCTCCACTTCAAGTACGACGGCGACACCACCCCCTACGTGAGGGTGTTTGGGGAAGATGGTCGCCGCATGGGGTGCTGTCCTAAAGACGACGACCGCGGCCGGGGACTCAGCCCCGGCGCGGACGGAGAGGGCAGCGCGCGGGCGGCTGGCGATGCCCGTGACTCCTCAAGCTTCACCATCTCTTCTTCGGGTGGTGACTCCTCCAGCAGCGGCCGCGGCTAGCCCCCACGCCGCCGCGCCTGCTTGGAGGGTGGCAGCGGGTCTGCTCGCCGCCGCGCCCCGGTGAAGTGCGAGAGGGAGTCCGCTTGAGCTCCAGAGGCGGCTCGAGTCTTCCAAGAAGGCCGGCATGGAACGTGCTTCACCTGCTTTTGTTCTTGTCCTTTCTTTTCTCCTGCGCAAAAAAGACAGCAATGGGCGTGTTTGGGTTAACGCCATTTAATCATTGTACTGCTTTTGTTATCCCGATACTGTTTTTTTTCTGTTGTTCGCCCATTCGCAAGTACTCCCTGGCCTCGGCCGCGGGGGCGACCGACCCATGCCCTGTGTTCGCGTCGTGGTGCCCGTGAGGCATGGTCCGGAGGGGTGCTCCGGCTGTGGACCCGGGTCATGAAAACTTGAGCGATAGGGGTAGGAACGCTCGCGAGGGCTTCTGGGGCTTCTGCCTCGCGAGCCCCCGTGCAAGAGAAATCGAGGCAGGAGAGCGAAAAAGGTCGAAGAACCACGGACAAAAAGATGGAGATAGTTTCGATAAAAACTCCAAATGGGAATAACTAGTCAACTGTAGAAAGCAAATGAAAAAGCCGCGTCCGGCACCTAGTCTAGTCTTCGACGTCTTCTCACCAGCGCGGAGCTAAGTGCTACCACTGGGCGTGGGAGGGAGCCCCAGGGCCTGAGGCCGGCACCCCTGAGACTCCGGGGCGTGTACAGCCCCAACTCATTATTACGTGAGAGTGTCACGGGCGGCAAGCTTCATAGGCGTTGGCCTTCTTCACAGGCTCCGGGCCTTTTCCAAAACGCGACAGCTTCATAGGCATTGGCCCTCTTCACAGGCTCCGGGCCTTTTCCAAAACACGACAGCTTCACAGGCATTCGCCTTCTTCACAGGCTCTGGGCCTTTTCCAAAACGCGACAGCTTCACAAGCATTGGCCCTCTTCACAGGCTCCGGGCCTTTTCCAAAACGCGACAGCTTCACAGGCATTCGCCTTCTTCACAGGCTCTGGGCCTTTTCCAAAAAGATAAGCTTCACAGGCATTCGCCTTCTTCACAGGCTCTGGGCCTTTTCCAAAAAGATAAGCTTCACAGGCATTCGCCTTCTTCACAGTCTCTGGGCCTTTTCAGGGGTAAAACCTCCGGAGGTGCTGGATGTTCCACGCGTTCTGTATAGGTACTCCCTCCCGAGTCTCCAAGTGCACGGAGCCGGGCCTGGAAACATGAACAACCTTGAACGGGCCCTCCCACATGGGAGAGGGCTTATGCAGTCCCTCCCTGGAGAGGACCCGCCGGAGCACAAGGTCTCCTACCTTGAGAGTCCTGGGGCGGATGTTGCGGCAGTGGTATCGCCGGAGCGCCTGCTGGTACCTTGCCGCCCGTAGCGCAGCTTCTCGATGACGCTCCTCCCCCAGCACGAGGTCTGTCCCCCGCATGGCGTCCTGCAGCGTCTCATCGAACGCCAGGACCCGTGCGGATCGACGCTTGACCTCGTGAGGGAGGATCACTTCGGCTCCATAGACCAGGAAGAAGGGGGTCTCTCCAGTCGGCTTGGTCGCAGTTGTGCGGATGGACCACAGCACGGACTGAAGCTCGTCATACCAGCCTCTGCCGTAGGCCTCCAGTTTCTTCTTGAATGTCCTGGTCTTGAGGCCCCTCAGCACCCCTGCGTTGGCCCGCTCGGCCTGGCCGTTGCTTCGGGGGTGCGCCACTGAAGCGTAGCATATCTGTGTCCCAAGGTTAGCACAATACGTTTTGAAGAGGTTACTGGTGAACTGCGAACCATTGTCAGTGATGATGCGGTTCGGCACTCCGAACCGGCTCACGATGCCCTTGATGAACTTGACCGCAGAACCCGCTGGGATGGTGCGGACGGCCTCGACTTCGGCCCACTTGGTGAACTTGTCTACGGCGATGTAGAGGTAGCGATAGCCCCCTGGCGCCTGAGGAAAAGGGCCCAGGATATCCAGCCCCCAAACCGTGAATGGCCACGTGAGGGGTATGGTTTGCAGGCCTCCTGCCGACTGATGGATCTGCTTGGCATGGAATTGGCAGGCCTTGCAAGCCTTCACGAGCTCAACAACGTCATTGAGCGCAGTGGGCCAATAGAATCCGCTGCGGAACGCCTTGCCGACGAGGGTCCGCGACGATGAATGATGCCCACAGTCTCCACCGTGTATGTCTGCCAGCAGTTCCTTCCCTTGTTCCCTGGTGATGCATCACAGGGACACATCGTTCGGTCGTTTCCGGTAGAGCTCTCCATCCATGATGCAGTACGTTGTGGCTTGCCGCGCCACACGCTCTGCCTCCTCCTCCTTCTCCAGCAAGGTCCCTTGCGTTAAGTAGCTCCTAAGCTCTGTGATCCAGCACCCCTCCTGAGGTTCCATCGTCAGGAGCAGGCATGCTCCTGAGGCGGGGCCACAGGGTGGGGCTCCCGAGGCAGGTGGCTGGGGAAGCTCCATGCGAGGCTGTGTTGTGCTCGACAATGGTGGCAGGGCTGAAGGCTTGAAGAGCCGTTCCTCAAAGACGCCCGGCTCCTCGGGCAACCTCCTGGAGGCTCGTTTGGCGATGTCGTCGGCCTCTTGATTAGTGCCGCAGGGCACATGCTGTAGTTTCAGCCCCCAGAACTGCTTCTCCATCCTGCGGACCTCCGCAAGGTAGGCCTCCATGTGCTCATCTCTCGGTTCGTATACCTTGTTGGAGTAATTGACAAGGAGCTGCGAATCGCCCTTGATAGTAAGACGCTTCACTCCCAGGGCAGCAGTGGCCTTCAGGCCCGCTATCAGTCCCTCGTACTCTGCTATATTGTTGGAGACCTTCTCGCCTTGCTGGAAACAGAGCTGCACGACGTAGTAGATCTTGTCTAGAGTGGGAGATATGAGCACTGCCCCAGCCCCAGCGCCCCGCCTGGAGAATGCCCCGTCGAAGTACATGACCCAGCCTTCGGGCGCCTCGCTTCCTAGGTAGAGGGATCGATCCTCGCCGGCCCTGAGGCCCGGTGCCTCTGTCCATTTGGCCACGAAATCTGCCAGCGCGGCCCCCTTGATGACTCTAGTCGTGCTGAATTCGAGCTGGAATGCTTGCAGTTCAATGTTCCACTCGGCGACCCTTCCGGCTGAGTTAGGGCTCCTGAGCACCCTTTCCAAGGGGTATGCCGAGACAACCTTGATTGGATGACCCTGGAAGTAGTGCCATAGCTTGCGCGAAGCCACCAGCAGCGCGAGGAGGAGCTTCTACGGCATGGGGTACTGCGCCCTCACATCCCTTAACACCGTGCTGACGAAGTACACCGGTGCTCGACGAGGCTTGGGGCGTCGGTGCTGGTGGCGTCCTCCGGAAGCCGCGGTGCCTCCTGAGGTGGTGGAGCCTCCAGAAGCTGGTTGCCTGGAGAGAGGGCCTCCCCCGCCTCTGGTGCGCTCCGCTGCGGTGGTTGATCTCCCTCCGTCATGGTGGTGACTTCCGCGAGTTCCTTTTGATCCAGCTTTGCCTTGGCTCGGGTGGCCGCCGCGGCCCTGGATCGATGCTCCTCTCTAACTGCCACCAGGGCTGCGCTAGCGGAGTAGGGAGTGGCGGCGAGGTAGAGTACCAAGGGCTCTTGAGGGCGCGGGGCCACCATCACCGGAGGGCTGGTTAGGTATCTCTTGAGATCTTGGAACACCTTGTCGGCCTCCTCAGTCCATTCAAAGGGACCCTTTTTCTTCATCAGCTGGAAGAAAGGCAGCGCCCGCTCCCCCAATCGAGAGATGAAGCGCCCCAGGGCCGTCACGCGCCCCGTGAGCTTATGCATTTCCCTGAGGGTCTTTGGTGGGCTCATGTCCTCAACTGCCTTGACCTTTTCTAGGTTGGCCTTGATGCCTCGGTGGGATACGAGGAAGCCCAAGAGCTTGCCCGAGGGGACCCCAAACACACACTTCTCCGGGTTGAGTCGTAGGCTTACTGCGTTGAGGCTCGTGAAGGTGTCCTCCAGGTCTTGTATCAGGGTCCTGGCCTCGCGAGACTTCACTACAATGTCTTCGACGTAAGCTTCCACGTTCTTCCCGAGCTGCGGGCCCAAGGTGATGTGCATGAGTCGCCGAAAGGTTGCCCCTGTGTTGCGCAGTCCGAATGGCATGCATGTGTAGCAGTACACCCTGCATGGGGTTAGGAAGGCCGTCTTCTCCACATCTTCCACCACCATCTTGATCTGGTGATACCCGGAGAAGGCATCCAAGAAGCATAACAGGTCACACTCAGCGGTGGAAGCGACGATCTGGTCGATGCAAGGGAGCGGGAACGGATCTTGCGGGCATGCTTTGTTGAGGTTGGTGAAGTCGACACACATGCGTTCCTTTCCTCCATTCTTCGGCACAACCACGGGGTTGGCCAACCAGTCCGGGTATCGGACCTCGCGAATAACCCCCGCAGCCTCTAGCTTGCGTGTCTCTTGGATGATGAAGGCCTGCTTTTCAGTGGACTGCCTCCTCGCTTTCTGCTTCACGGGACGCACGTTGGGGCACACGTTGAGGTGGTGCTCGATTACGCCTCGTGGGATCCCTGCCAGCTGATCGGGCTCCCAGGCGAACACCTTCTTGTTTGCACGCAGGAACTTGACCAGGGCTTCCTCCTGCTCTGGCTCGAGGTTGGCGCCTATGGTGAAAGTGGCGTCAGTGGACCCGTCCTCGTCGATAGGTACCTGCTTGGTTTCTGTCTTGCCTTGGGTGAACAACTGCTTCTTCTTGGTCGGCGCAGCCCCCTTGGGCTTGGAGGTTTCCGCATCGACGGGCCGCGCCGCTGCCGCCGTCTTGAGGGCGAGCTTGAGCACTCGTAGCGCACCTTCGGTGTCCCCGGGCACGGTGAGGACGCCGTTGCTCCCGGGCATCTTCATGAGGTTGTACCCCGGGTGAGTTGCGGCCATGAATTTGGCCAATGCTGGATAGCCGAGAATGGCATTGTAGGGGAGGCCGATGGGGTGATGTCGAAATCGACCAGTCCCATGCGGAAATTGTCGTAGGTGCCGAAAGTCACCGGGAGTCGGATCTACCCCAAGGAGCTGGCCGACCCGCCTCCGACGCCCGAGAAAGGCCGACTGGGTTGCAGCCGCTCCCGGGGTATGCAGAGGAGGTTGAAGGCCTCCAATGAGAGCATGTTGAGGACCGCGCCACCATCGATGATGGTCCTTGTGACGGCCACCTAGCAGATGGGGGTGTGCAGAGCATGGGGAGCGCGCCCGAGGAGGCTGAGTTGGTGGGGTGGTCCTCAGAGTCGAAGGTCAGCCCGGCCGACGGCTCTGTCCGGCCCAAGGGAGCCCCCTGCCGCATGGAGGCGGCGCCGACCCGGCGGACGAATGCCTTGACATGGCGGCTGGAGGGCGGTGCCTGCGAGCCGCCCAGGAGGACCGCGATGACCGAAGGAGCGGCGCGACGGGGCGGGTGGGGAAGAAGCTGCGCGGCTCCTCCCTAGAGGTCACTGGGGGATGCAGAGGCGATGCTTGCCGCCCGTTCCCCGCTGGGCCAGTGGCGGTGTCAACGGCGGGCAACGGGGAACGACGGGAGCCGCTCGGACGTAGGCAGCAAGGGCGGCTCTGCGCCCGGCGCGAGCCCGACGAGCGTCGGACATGGATGCGGTGGTCAGGGAAGAACGAGATGACGGAAGGCAGATTCCGGCACACCCCTACCTGGCGCGCCAAATGTCGGATTTTGGGTTCCGGCAGACCCTTGAGGTTCGAACACTGGGGTGCGCACGGAGATTCAACCCCCTACCGACTCGCTCCTCACCGAACTGCTGGGACCTAAACTACTAAACAGAACAGCACAAGAGACACAAGATTTATACTGGTTCAGGCCACCATTGTGGTGTAATACCCTACTCCAGTGTGTGGTGTGTGGATTGCCTCTTGGGCTTGATGATGAACAGTACAAGGCAGAACAGCCTCGCGAGGGGCTGTTCTTGGCTGGTGCGACGAACAGCTAGGAGGGGTTCGATCGCTCTATCTATCGGTTTCTTGGTGAGGATCAGGATGCTTCTACCTTGGGGGTGGCTAGTCCTATTTATAGGCTAAGGCCCTAGGCCTCTTCCCAAATATTGAGCGGGAAGGGCGCCAACAATTGGCCATTTTGAAGGGGAACATCTGGTACACATATCCTGACTAAAGTTGTTCCTCGCCTGTCAATGGCTCTGGTGGTGACGCCGGCTTGGGCTCCACAATGACCTCCTTCCGGCCGTTGGGCTGGTCTTGGTCTTGTTGCACCGAAATGGACACCTTTGCTTGATGCTCTCGCCCGCGCTTGGCCCCTTTGCACCAAAGAGGAAAGGAGGACACTGCGCGGGCTGGCGCCCGACTGGCGCCCTTGGTCATCATGGCTTGCGTCATGGGCACCTCACGAGGTACCCCGCCTTGAACTCTCTGCCTCCTCATGAGCCAGCCCGACGAGGCCGTGCCTGAGGAAGCTCCTTGTCGTTCGCCCCGCAAGGCTTGGCCCCTCACGAGGGTCTTGAGCTTGCGTTGATGAAGATGGGCTGTGCTGGGCCTCCTTCGAGCCACGCCGCAGGCCACAGGCAGGCAAGTCTGGGGACCCCCATTCCCAGAACGCCGACAACGACCAACTTGCCAACTAGGCAGACGCTTGCGTGTTGACATGCAGATCTTCGTGGAGGCTCTACCACTGCGCCAACACAGCAGCTAGCTAGCTAGCGTGGCACTGCATGCCTCATCATCCTGGACGCATGTCAAGGCAAGGAAGGGCGGCGACGGACGTGACGACTTCTGTTGCTGTCCCCGATAAAGTGAAGGGGTACGTAGGCAGCACATTAAATGCGTTTGTCCTACGACACCCGCGATAAACTTGTACACTGTAGATACTTTCCACCTCCTGTCTGCCACTGTGGCAACCCCTTTGACATATAAAAGGAGGCCCGAGGCATACTGAGAGAGGATTCATACTTTTTGAGCTAGGCATACACCGCGGCTAGTTCAAGAACTCAAGAACACAAAATATACACACAAGCAGGACTATGGCATTTACGCATCTTTGCGGCCCAAACCTGGGTAAAAATCCCTCGCACTGATCACTAGACCCGCTCTTCGTGCAGCTCCTCTCCCCACAAACCGTAGAAGGGATCGCCCCTGATCCCATAGGTGCTCGTTTCCCCTCGACATCTTTGGCACGCCAGGTAGGGGGTAGAAGTTGTGAGAATCTGGTCTATCAGTTAGTGCAGCAGTTTCTTCATCGCTATGGATCCGAAGAAGAAGACAATCGCAACAGTCGGTTTTTCTGGAGCCACCCCGCCCGTGCCAGCACGGACGGGCGACGTGGCAGATGCCGGTGGCGGAGGAGATCAAGATCGTCCACGCCACCCTGATATGAGAAGCCAGGCGAGCAGCATCGTCCGCAGCGGCAACGATGGTCCGCACTCCGCCGCGCCCAAGGACGGAGCTACGCTACCTACGGATGGCACGGGGACCTCCAAGGGCAGAAAGACGACCCCGCCAGCGCACACGCCGCGGTCCTCTCAACTCGTGTGCAACGAACAACGCTGCGATGTTGAGGACCCCGGGCTTCGCCGTGGCAAGAGCCCTCAGCGTCACTCTCAAGACGCGCATGACCGACATGCACGCCATGATGCTGGCGAAAAAGGCGCGCGGCCGCAGAATCGTGATGGAACTCCTTCTAACATAGTTAGAAGTCCGAGTTCCTCCCATTCCTTGCGCCTGTCGCTACCACCGACACGAGCGGTAGCATTGGCGCAAGCGCAACTACTCCTCGACTTTCCTCCTACTGTGGAGAAGCAAGAAGAGTGGAGGGCTGCCATCCAAAGCCTTATTGGCCACGCCAACAGGGATGGCCACCGGGGAGCAAGTCCCTCGCGGCGCCGGACCACCGAGCCGGCGCGTGTTGATAGTGGAAGGGTTGGAGGCACCGCAACCACAGTGCACTCCCCTCCACCATGAACGGCCCATCGGGTCGACGCCCGTGATAACGTGTCCACGGCGTCGTCTGACCCACGAGCGCGTTGCGACCAACGTCAAGTTCTTCGCGAACGGCTCAAGGAAGACGCCCAGACCACTATCGAGCGGTGACAGGAGGCGCGTCACCAATATGATAGGCGTGTTGGGCCTACCGCGTACAGGCCTGCGCCAGGGGATTCTGGCGACTTGCCCTATGCAATAACTTGTCCAGAGTTCACCCGTGAGCTGCGGCAGTTCCAGTGGCCCACCACCCGCACATTCAAACCAGAGGTCCCGGAGAAGTATGACAACAAGACCCATCCGTCTGAGTTCCTGAGCATTTACACCACCACAATGCAAGCTGCCGGAGCACGAGATGACAAGGTACTCGCCAACTATTTCCCATTAGTGCTCAAGCCAAACGTCAGGTCATGGTTGATGCACTTGCCAATAGATTCCATCTCCTCTTGGTCGGATCTGTGCCACGAGTTTGTTGGTGCCTTCACGGGCGACCACGTAGCTCCTTGCCAGGCAAGCGATTTGCATGTGATCCCTCAGAGGGACGGCAAATGCTTGCAAAGTACATACAGAGATTCAGCCGTGTGCAGTACAACATCCCCGATGTTCATCCTGCCGCTGTCATCAGCGCGTTCCATCAGAACATGCACAATCGTAAGATGCGTGGAGAGTTGGCGATGAACAAGGCTGCGGATGTTGCCGAACGGTATGTTTTGGTCGACAAATGTGCCCGAGCTGAGGAAGGAAGGAAGTACCCTGGCGAAGATGCCGATGCGGGAAGTGATTCTGAGGATGAAGACATCGTCGCCCTGGCAAGGAAGGGCCAGCGACGCAACAGGAAGTGCAAGGGTAAGACCATGCTTGCCATCGAGGAATCCGGTGACCCCGAAACTGCTAAGAAGGCCAAGGTTGACGACCCCGCAAGGAGATTGCCGGGTGTGATGCCTGCCGGACCTTAGCGGATGCCGGCAAGTCAGAGGGCTCCGACAAGCAGTATTGCAAGATCCACCGTACCAAGGGCCACGACCTCCAAAACTACCACCAAGTTGAGCAGCTGATGGAGAAGTAGAGGGCGAGTATGAGAGACGAGACAAGGAGAAGGGACAAGATGGCGCTGAGGGATTTGACAAGAACCACGGCGGCCGGGGAGGTTGCTGCGACAAGGTAAAGCAACTAGAGAGGCCTGCTCGAGGCTGCGACAAGAAATAGGAAGATGACGATCATGATGATGATGACGAGTCCACCGAGCATGAGTTTCAAAAGGCAACAGAGGTCATGTGTGTTGACGGAGGTGCCTCGTTGCATTCTTCCCACCGCCAACTTAAATAGTGGGCGCGTGAGATTAATGCGATGGAACCAATGGTCGATGCCCAGAGTCCTCTAAAGTGGTCCCACACGCCTATCAATTTCAACACCGAGGATCACCCTGATCGCACAATCGTGGTCGAGTGTTTGACGTTGTTGGTTTCACCAACGATACGCAACCTCAAGGTGACAAAAATGTTAGAAATAGTTGATAGTGGGGCCAGTCTGAACTTGATCTCGCCCAACGTGGTAAAGAGGCTGCAGATCCCTGATGAAGATCTCGAGGAAACGAGTAAGTTCCAAGGGAGTAATCCAGGGAGAAGCCAGCCCAAGGGAAAGGTCACACTGCTAGTTACATTTGGTGGCGACCTAAACTACAGGACATAGACGATCGTTTTCAATGTCGCCGAGATCCCGTTGCCATTTAACGGGATCCTTGGCCATCCGGCACTAGCCAAGTTCATGGCAGTGTCGCACTACGCATGCAACAAGCTAAAGATGCCCGGCCCAATGAGCATCATCACCGTCAGCTGCGACAAGAAGGATTCGCTCATTTGTGCTGATCAACTCTATCGAGAGGCAGTTGCAGCGTCCACCGCCAAGGTACTTTCTCCTGCCGCCGAGAAGAAGACTGGCGAGGCGTCGGCCGCTGACAAGACTCCTAGCTCCAGCAAGGGCTCCTGAATTCACCCCAGCAAACGTGCCTCTTCGGAGTGTTGAGTTCCCACTGAGGACGTGCCAGAGAGGTCTACCGACAAGAGCAAGAAGTCCAAGGCGGCCCCACCAGAAACCAAGAAGGTACCCATCAAGGAGGATGGCACGGGCGGAGCTTTTACCATAAGCTCCACCCTCGACAGCAAATAGGAAAGCACGCTCGTCGCCTTCCTGCGGGCGAATGTCGATGTGTTTGCATGGCAAGCATCCAAAATCCCCGACATTCCCAGGGAGGTGATTGAGCACCACCTTACTGTCTGTCCCCATGCGCGTCCCATCAAGCAGAAGGTCAGAAAGCAAGCTTTGGAGCGACAAGAGTTCATCATCGAGGTGATCAGAAAGTTGGAAGCGGCAGGCTTGGTCAAGGGAGTACTCCACCTGACGTGGTTAGCCAATCCAGTGGTAGTGCATAAGGCGAATGGGAAATGGAGGCTGTGTATTGACTATACTGATATCAATAAAGCCTGTCCAAAGGATCCTTCCTCGTTGCTACGCATCGACCAGATACTGGACTCCACTGCCGGGTGCGACCTGCTGTCGTTCTTTGACGCCTACTCAGGATACCATCAGATCTTCATGAAGAAGGAAGATGAAGAAAAGACCGCGTTCATCACCCCATGTGGTACATATTGTTTCGTACGAATGCCTTTCGGGTTGAAAAGCGTTGGTTCAACATTCGCCCGAGCAATCCAAATTGGTCTTGAGCTCCAGCTGCATAGAAATATGGAAGCTTATATGGATGACATAGTGGTCAAAACCAAGGACAAGGCCACGCTCGTGCATGATGTGGAGGAAATAAACCTTTGCAAATTTGCGCAAGATCAACCTCAAGCTCAACCCAGAGAAGTGTGTGTTCAGCATCCCATCCGGCAAACTTCTTGGGTTCTTTGTGTCTCAACACGGAATCGAAGCAAATCCCGGCAAGATCAAGGCGATTGAGCAGATTGAGGCGCCCAGACGAGTCAAGGATGTCCGTAGGCTTGCCGGCTGTGTTGCCTCCCTGAGTAGGTTCATATCTAAATCTGCTGATCATGCCCTCCCCTTTTTCAAGATTTTGAAAAAGGCGGGTCCAATGAAATGGACTCCGGAGGTAGAGGCAGCGCTGCAAGATTTGAAGAGGTACCTCTCCTCTATGCCAATACTAGTCGCACCCAAACTGCAAGAGCCGTTGCTGCTATATTTAGCAGCAACGAATCAAGTGGTTAGTGCTGCGCTAGTGGCGCAGAGAGAAGTTGAGGAAGAGGCAACGGTGGCGGCAAGGCCGTCAGATGAGGAACCGGGGCCGGCAGAACCCTATGCCGACAAGGCAGAACCCCCGGCAGAGCCAGGTCCCAGCAAGACGGAGTCTGCACATGTGAGCGAAGTAAGGCAGAAAAAGAAAGTGGTGCATCACCCAGTCTATTTTGTCAGCTCCCTCTTGTAGGGGGCTAGATCAAGGTATTCTGGTATGCAGAAGCTGCTTTTCGGCCTCCTTATGGCCTCGAAAAGCTGCGTCACTATTTCCAAGCACATGAGATTACCGTAGTCACTCGCCTCCCGTTGCAACAAATCTTGCACAACCCGGATGCAACTGGGAGGATCATGGAGTGGGCGTTGGAACTGTCAAGCTTTGGCCTCATGTTTGAAAGTACTTCGACGATCAAGAGTAGAGCCTTGGCGGAGTTCATAGCTGAATGGACCTCCATGCCCGACGAAGAAGTTCAAGAGACCACTCTTCCCGGCAAAGAGGCAAGCAGTCATTGGATTATGTACTTTGATGGGGCTTTCTCGCTGCAAGGTGTTGGTGCTGGTGTGCTACTCGTCGCGCCCACCGGAGAGCACCTCAAGTACGTGGTCCAGATGCATTTTCCCCGGGAAAGGTCAACAAACAATACCGCATAGTACGAGGGGCTGCTTGCCGGTCTCAAGATCGCGGCGGACCTCGAAATCAGGAAGCTCATCATCAAAGGTGATTCGCAGCTTGTCATCAAACAAGTCAACAAGGATTATCAGAGCCCGCTGATGGAGGCCTACGTGGATGAAGTGAGGAAGTTGGAGGAGCGCTTTGACGGTCTGCAAGCAGAGCATGTCCCTTGAGTAGATAACAACATTGCCGATGACTTGTCAAAACACGTTGCCCTCAAGTTGCCTGTCGAACCAGGTACCTTTGTGCTGCAATTAACCCAACCATCCATTGAACCATCAGCAGGACAGAACAAGCAAAGGAAAGCGGGCCCGGGTAAGTACTTTCCCGCTAAGCTCCCAGGAGCCGCCAGCAAGGAAGTTGTTGGGTACCCCAAGCTTGCCGGGGAGCAGCAGCCTTCGGCAGGGCCCCAAGCCCTTGCCGTAGAGACAGCTGCCCCCACGGCAGAAGACATGCCTTTAGTCCTTGCCATCGAGCCTCGGGCTCCAGCATGGGCACATCATATTGTTCTTTTCCTCCAAATAGGGGAGCTCCCTGAGGAGCAGGAAGAAGCAGAAAAAGTAGCCCGTCGATCCAGCATGTACCAGTTTGTGGATGATGTCAAATATAGAGGGAGACCGAACGACGTGAAATTGAAGTGCATTCCTCGGGAGGACAGACTGGAGTTGTTGGAAGAGATACATGGAGGCATATGTGGCTCCCACATAGTGTCAAGAGCCCTTGCCGGCAAAGCATTCCGGCAAGGTTTCTTCTGGCCCACCACTCTCCAGGATGCGACAACACAAGTAACCAAGTGTGAAGCATGCCAGTTCCATTCAAAGAAGCTTCATCAACCAGCCCAGGCCCTTCAAACAATTCCTCTTTCCTGGCCATTTTCGGTCCGGGGGCTCGACATACTAGGCCCCTTTCCCCATGCTGTCGGGGGCTTTGAGTACTTGTACACTGTGATTGACAAGTTCACAAAGTGGCCGAAAGTGGAGCCAATGAGAAAGGTGACAACACAGTCAGCCGTCAAGTTCTTAAAGGGACTCGTTTGCCATTCCTTGTGCCAAATAGAGTCCGACAACGACACATAGTTCACGAGTCGCACCTTCAAGCAGTATATCCAAGACCTTGGCGGCAAAGTTTGCTTTGCTTCTGTTGCTCATCCAAGAAGCAACGACCAGACAGAAAGGGCAAATGCTGAAGTGTTGCGAGGCCTCAAAACAAGAACTTTCGACAGGCTACACAAGTGTGGAAGGCGCTGGATTGATGAATTGCCAACGGTTCTTTGGTCAATCAGAACGACACCAAATCGAGCCACTGGCCAGACACCCTTTGCCCTGGTATACGAGGCAGAAGCAGTTCTCCCCATGGAACTCATATATGGGTCACCTAGAGTGCTCGCTTATGATGAGCTTGAGCAAGAGTAGTTGCGCCAAGATGATGCAATGCTCCTTGAGGAAGATCGTCTTTAGGCTGTTGCGTGGGCCGCTCGCTACCAGCAAGCCTTGCGCCGCTACCATAGTCGCAAGGTTCATGCCCGAAGCCTTGAGGAAGGCGACCTTGTTCTTCGGCGTGTTCAATCCGCCAAGAATTCAAACAAGTTGACGCCAAAGCGGGAAGGCCCTTATCGGGTAATACGAGTCATCAGGCCCGGCGTAGTCCACCTCAAGACCGAAGATGGCATTCCAGTGAGCAACTCCTGGAATATCGAATATCTTTGCAAGTTTTACCCGTAGGGCGCGGTTGCCGGGAGCCCCGGCAACCCCCTTTTGTACTAGCCTTGCTGGTAAGGCATGTAACCCTATGTACAGAGCCAGACGTAGACCCTGTGTGCAGTCAGATAACTTTTAGTATGCGTAGTTTCCTGTTGATTTCCATGTTTTATATATGAATATATGCATGCTTGTCCAAGATATTATACTGCCTCTGATTCCAGCAAATACTAACGGACCGTTAAGGTTCAAATGCTCCTATCCTCTCTTCCTTCCAGCCACTGTAAAGGCGCTCGACCCCGCTGTTCCTATCGTGGACTTGGCTCCGGTAAGAAGCTGAGAAGACTACCCGACACATCGTCCCCGGCAACCCAAACAGATAAAGTTCACCTCTTGTCCATCCATGTTCGTAACATGTGACTTGTGCATTAGAAAACTCCGCCACTCTTTTTAGACTTAGGTGCTCTCATCCTTGACCTAGACGCTACTTCGGTCAGAATGGTCGCAACAGCCTCTGATAAAAAGATATTGGCAGGGGGCTGGGCCCTTTGTTTGTAACCCGGCAGATGTGACTCTCAGGCATGCATATAGGGCGCCGACAAGATGACTTGCTGGGAAGACTCATTTGTTTACATTAAAGAGGCATTTCGCCTCTGCATGGATGTACACATGCATGAGTTTTTGGCAAAGCTCATCTTTTTCATTGATATGCTGATGCAAGTACAAATGTTATAGAACATAAGCATGGGCTCGAGAGATTACATTATCTAGAAAATTAAGATTTGGCAATGATGACCCACAAGTATAGGGGATCTATCGTAGTCCTTTCGATAAGTAAGAGTGTCGAACCCAACAAGGAGCAGAAGGAAATGACAAGCGGTTTTCAGTAAGGTATTCTCTGCAAGCACTAAAATTATCACAAACACTATTATCAATCTCATATTCATCATGGGGCTTAAATAATTTTTCAAGATCAAAAGAAGAATCACCCCAATCATGATCATTGCAACAAGTAGTAGACATAGCAAAACTAGCATCCCCAAGCTTAGGGTTTTGCATATTATTAGCACAATTGACATCAAGAGAATTTATAGTAACATCATTGCAATCATGCTTTTTATTCAAAGAGTTATTGTGAATCTCTTCATAAATTTCTTCATCATAATTTTCAGATTCACGAATTTCAAGCAAAGCTTCATAAAGATAATCTAGTGCACAACACTCACTAGCAATTCGTTCATCATAATTGGATCTCTTAAAAATATTAGCAAGCGGATGAGGATCCATAGATCCTAGCTTCTCTGTTTAGCAATAAATAATCAACTATTCCAACCAAACAAGCAAACGAGCCAAGTAAGACATCAAAGCAAACGAAAAGACAAACATAAGAAGGGCGAATAAAACAGCAAGGGTGAAGTAGGGGAGAGGAAAACGAGAGGCAAATGGCAAATAATGTAGTGCAAGGGAGATGAGTTTGTGATGGGTACTTGGTATGTCTTGACTTGAGCGAAGGCCTCCCCGGCAACGGCGCCAGACATCCTTCTTGCTACGTCTTGAGCTTGCATTGGTTTTCCTTGAAGAGGAAAGGGTGATGCAGCAATAGTAGCATAAGTATTTCCCTCAGTTTTTGAGAACCAAGGTATCAATCCAGTAGGAGGCTCCTCAAAAGTCCCACACACCTACACAAACAAACAAGAACTGGCAGCAAACACAATAAAGGGGTTGTCAATCCCTTCACAGCCACTTGCGAAAGTGAGATCTGATAGAGATAATATGATAAGATAAATATATTTTTGGTATTTTATGATATAGATTGGAAAAGTAAAGATGCAAGTAAAAGTAGATTGAAAGCTTATATGATAAAAGATAGACCCGGGGGCCATAGGTTTCACTAGTGGCTTCTCTCAAGATAGCATAAGTATTACGGTGGGTGAACAAATTATTGTCGAGCAATTGATAGAAAAGCGAATAATTATGAGATTATATAGGCATGATCATGTATATAGGCATCACGTCCGTGACAAGTAGACCGACTCCTTCCTGCATCTACTACTATTACTCCACACATCAACTGCTATCCAGCATGCATCTAGAGTATTAAGTTTATAAAGAACAGAGTAACGCATTAAGAAAGATGACATGATGTGGAGGGATCAACTCATGCAATATGATATAAACCCCATCTTTTTATCCTCGATGGCAACAATACAATACGTGCCTTACTGCCCCTGCTGTTACTGGGAAAGGACACCGCAAGATTGAACACAAAGTTAAGCACTTCTCCCATTGCAAGAAAGATCAATCTAGTAGGCCAAACCAAACTGATAATTTGAAGAGACTTGCAAAGATAACTTAATCACACATAAAAGAATTCAGAGGAGATTCATATATTTCTCATAGATAAACTTGATCATAAACCCACAATTCATCGGATCTCGACAAACACACCGCAAAAAGAGTTACATCGAATAGATCTCCAAGAAGATCGAGGAGAACATGGTATTGAGATCCAAAGAGAGAGAAGAAGCCATCTAGCTAATAACTATGCACCGAAGGTCTGTGGTAAACTACTAACAACTCATCAGAGAGGCCTTGGAGATGATGTAGAGGCCCTCCATGATCGATTCCCCCTCAGGCGGAGCGCCGGCGAAGGCTCCAAGATGGGATCTCGCGGATACAGAAGGTTACGATGGTGGAAATAGTTTTTCATGGTCGCCTTTGATGTTCTCGGGGTACGTGGGTATATATAGGAGGAAGAAGTAGGTCGGTGGACTCCCGAGGGTCCCACGAGATAGGGGGGCGCGCCTAGTAGGGGGGCGGGGGTGCCCTCCACCCTTGTGGCCTCCTCGATTGTTTCTTGACTTGCACTCCAAGTCCTCTGGATCATGTTTGTGCCAAAAAGATCGCTCCCGAAGGTTTCATTCCATTTGGACTCCGTTTGATATTCCTTTCCTTCGAAACACTGAAATAGGCAAAAAAAACAACAATTCGGGCCGGGCCTTCGGTTAGTAGGTTAGTCCCAAAAAATGATATAAAAGTGTAAAGTAAAGCCCATAAACATCCAAAACGGGTAATATAATAGCATGGAACAATCAAAAATTATAGATATGTTGGAGACGTATCAAGCATCCCCAAGCTTGATTCCTGCTCGTACTTGAGTAGGTAAATGATAAAAACAGAATTTTTGATGTGGAATGCTACCTAGCATAATTCTCCATGTAATTTTCTTTGTTGTGGCATGATTGTTCAGATCCAAATGATTAAATATAAAAGCTTATAAAACATAAAAATAATAATACTTCGAAGCATACTAACAAATAATCATGTCTTATCAAAATAGCATAGCCAAAGAAAGCTTATCCCTACAAAATCATATAGTTAGGCCATGCTTCATTTTCATTACACAAAATACTCCCATCATGCACAACCCCGATGACGAGCCGAGCAATTGGTTCATACTTTTTAACGCGCTTCAGCTTTTTCAACTCTTACGCAATACATGAGTGCATGCCATGGACATAGCACTATGGTGGTATATGGTGGTGGTTGTGAGGACAAAAAGGGAGAAGATAGTCTCACATCAACTAGGCATATCAACGGGCTATGGACATGCCCATCAATAGATATCAATGTGAGTGAGTAGGGATTGCCATGCAACAGATGCACTAGAGCTATAAATATATGAAAGCTCAACAAAAGAAACTAAGTGGGTGTGCATCCAACTCGCTTGCTCATGAAGACCTAGGGCATTTTGAAGAAGCCCATCATTGGAATATACAAGCCAAGTTCTATAATGAAAAATTCCCACTAGTATATGAAAGTGACAACACAAGAGACTCTCTATCATGAAGATCATGGTGCTATTTTGAAGCACAAGTGTGGAAAAGAGATAGTAGAATTGTCCCTTCTCTCTTTTTCTCTCATTTTTTTATTTGGCCTTTCTGTTTTTTTTGGTGCCCTCTTTGGCCTCTTTTATTATTATTATTAAAGTCCGAAGTCTCGTACCGACTTGTGGGGGAATCATAGTCTTCATCATCCTTTCCTCACTTGGGACAATGCTCTTATAATGAATCATCACACTTTTATTAATTTACAACTCGAGAATTACAACTCAACACTTAGAACAAAACATGACTCTATATGAATGCCTCCGGCGGTGTACCGGGATATGCAATGAATCAAGAGTGACATGTATGAAAATTATGAGGGTGGCCTTGCCACAAATACAATGTCAACTACATGATCATGCAAAGAACAATATGACAATGATGGAGCGTGTCATAATAACGGAACGGTGGAAAGTTGCATGGCAATATATCTCGGAATGGCTATGGAAATGCCATAATAGGTAGGTATGGTGGCTGTTTTGAGGAAGGTAAATAATGGGTGCATGATACCGGCAAAAGTTGCGCGGCACAATAGAGGCTAGCAAGGGTGAGTGTGCATATATCCATGGACTCACATTAGTCATAAATAACTCATATACTTATTGCAAAAGTCTACTTAGCCCTCTAAGCAAAGTACTACTATGCTTGCCCCTAGAGGGATAGATTGGTAGGAAAAGACCATCGCTCGTCCCCGACTGCCACTCATAAGGAAGACAATCAAAAGAGCACCTCACGTAACAAATTTGTCACACAACTTTTACCATACGTGCATGCTACGAGACTTGCCAACTTCAACACAAGTATTTATCAATTTCATAATTACCCACTAGCATGACTCTAGCATTACCACCTTTATATCTCAAAACAATTATCAAGCATCAAATTAATCCTAGTGTTTAATGCACTTTCTATGATAGTTTTTGTTATACCCAACTTGGATGCTCATCATTCTAGGACCAAATTCATAACCATAGAAAATACCATGTTGTTCTAAAAGACTCTCAAAATAATATAAGTGAAGCATGAGAGATCAACAATTTCTTCAAAATTAAGCCACCGCCGTGCTCTAAAATATATAAGTGAAGTACTAGAGCAAAAACTATCTAGCTCAAAAGATATAAGTGAAGCACATAGAGTATTCTAATAAATTCTAATCAAGTGGGATTCTCCCAAAAGGTGTGTACAGCAAGGATGATTGTGGAAAACTAAAAATCAAATACTAATATCATACAAGACGCTCCAAGCAAAACACATATCATGTGGCGAATAAAAATATAGCTCCAAGTAAAGTTACCGATAGACGAAGACGAAAGAGGGGATGCCTTCCGGGGCATCCCCAAGCTTAGTCTTTTGGTTATACTTGAATATCTTGGGGTGACATGGGCATCCCCAAGCTTAGGCTCTTGCCACTCCTTATTCCATAGTCCATCAAATCTTTACCCAAAACTTGAAAACTTCACAACACAAAACTCAACAGGAAATCTCATAAGCTCCGTTAGTGAAAGAAAGAAAAACCACCACATAAGGTACTGTAATGAACTCATTCTTTATTTATATTGGTGTTAAACCTACTGTATTCCAACTTATCTATGGTTCATACCACTTAATACTAGCCATAGATGCATCAAAATAAGCAATCAACACACAAAAGGCAGAATCTATCGAAAACAGAACAGTCTATAGCAATATGTAACTATTGAATACTTATGGAACTCTAAAAATCCTACTAAAATAGGAAGTCCTGGGAAATTTGTCTAAAATTATCAACACAAAAGCACGCTACTGTGAATTACTAAAATTATTTTCGTGCGCACAAAGTTTCTGTTTTTTCAGCAGAATCAAATTAACTATCACCATAGGTTATCCTATAGGTTCTACTTGGCACAAACACTAATTAAAACATAAAAACACATCTAAACAGAAGGTAGATGCAAAATTTATTGAATAACAGCAAGGAAAAATATTGGGTTGTCGCCCAACAAGCGTTTTTCTTTAAAGCCTTTTAGTTAGGCATTGATAAATTTAATGATGCTCACATGAAAGACAAGAATTGAGGCACAAAGAGAGCATCACAAAATACGTGACAAACACATCTAAGTCTAACATACTTCCTATGCATATGCATATTATAAGCAAACAAATTTGCAAGTCAAGCAAAAACTAGCATATGCAAGGAAGAAGAAAGAGACGATAGCAATCTCAACATGACGAGAGGTAATTTAGTAAGATAAAAAAAATCTACGACCATATTTTCCTCTCTCATAATAATTACATGTAGGATCATAAGCAAATTCAACAAAATAGCTATCACATAAGATATTTTCAACACGATCCACATGCATGCAAAGTTGACACTCTTCCAAGATAGTGGGATTAACATTAACTACAGTCATGACCTCTCGAAACCCACTTTCAATATTATTGCAAACACTATTATCAATCTCATATTCATCATGGGGCTTAAATAAATTTTCGAGATCAAAAGAAGAATCACCCCAATCATGATCACTGCAACAAGTAGTAGACATAGCAAAACTAGCATCCCCAAGCTTAGGGTTTTGCATATTATTAGCACAATTGACATCAAGAGAATTTATAGTAACATCATTGCAATCATGCTTTTTATTCAAAGAGTTATCGTGAATCTCTTCACAAATTTCTTCATCATAATTTTCAGATTCACGAATTTCAAGCAAAGCTTCATAAAGATAATCTAGTGCACAAAACTCACTAGCAATTGGTTCATCATAATTGGATCTCTTAAAAAGATTAGCAAGCGGATGAGGATCCATAGATCTTAGCTTCTCTGTTTAGCAATAAATAATCAACTATTCAAACCAAACAAGCAAATGAGCCAAGTAAGACATCAAAGCAAATGAAAAGACAAACATAAGAAGGGCGAATAAAACGGCAAGGGTGAAGTGGGGGAGAGGAAAACGAGAGGCAAATGGCAAATAATGTAGTGCGAGTGAGATGAGTTTGTGATGGGTACTTGGTATGTCTTGACTTGAGAGCGAAGACCTCCCCGGCAACGGCGCTAGAAATCCTTCTTTCTACGTCTTGAGCTTGCGTTGGTTTTCCTTGAAGAGGAAAGGGTGATGCAGCAATAGTAGCGTAAGTATTTACCTCAGTTTTTGAGAACCAAGGTATCAATCCAGTAGGAGGCTCCTCAAAAGTCCCGCACACCTACACAAACAAACAAGAACTCGCAACCAATGCAATAAAGGGGTTGTCAATCCCTTCACGGCCACTTGCGAAAGTGAGATCTGATAGAGATAATATCATAAGATAAATATATTTTTTGGTATTTTATGTTATAGATTGGAAAAGTAAAGATGCAAGTAAAAGTAGATTGAAAGCTTATATGATAAAGGATAGACCCGGGGGCCATAGGTTTCACTAGTGGCTTCTCTCAAGATAGCATAAGTATTACGGTGGGTGAACAAATTACTATCGAGCAATTGATAGAAAAGCGAATAATTATGAGATTATCTAGGCATGATCATGTATATAGGCATCACGTCCCTGACAAGTAGACCGACTCCTGCCTGCATCTACTACTATTACTCCACACATCGACCGCTATCCAGCATGCATCTAGAGTATTAAGTTCATAAAGAACAGAGTAACACCTTAAGAAAGATGACATGATATAGAGGGATAAACTCATGCAATATGATATAAACCCCATCTTTTTATCCTCGATGGCAACAATACAATACGTGCCTTGCTGCCCCTGCTATCACTGGGAAAGTACACCGCAAGATTGAACCCAAAGCTAAGCACTTCTCCCATTGCAAGAAAGATCAATCTAGTAGGCCAAACCAAACTGATAATTCGAAGAGACTTGCAAAGATAACTTAATCACACATAAAAGAATTCAGAGGAGATTCAAATATTTCTCATAGATAAACTTGATCATAAACCCACAATTCATCAGATCTCGACAAACACACCGCAAAAAGAGTTACATCGAATAGATCTCCAAGAAGATCGAGGAGAACATGGTATTGAGATCCAAAGAGAGAGAAGAAGCCATCTAGCTAATAACTATGGACTTGAAGGTCTGTGGTAAACTACTCACAACTCATCGGAGAGGCCTTGGAGATGATGTCGAGGCCCTCCGTGATCGATTCCCCCTCCGACGGAGCACCAGCGAAGGCTCCAAGATGGGATCTCGCGGATACAGAAGTTACGGTGGTGGAAATAGTTTTTCGTGGTCGCCTCTGATGTTCTCGGGGTACGTGGGTATATATAGGAGGAAGAAGTAGGTCGGTGGACTCCCGAGGGGCCCACGAGATAGGGGGGCGCGCCCTCCACCCTCGTGGCCTCCTCGATTGTTTCTTGACTTGCACTCCAAGTCCTCTGGACCACGTTTGTTCCAAAAAGATCGCTCCCAAAGGTTTCATTCCGTTTGATATTCCTTTTCTTCGAAACACTGATAGGGAAAAAACAGCAATATGGGCTGGGCCTCCGGTTAGTAGGTTAGTCCCAAAATGATATAAAAGTGTAAAGTAAAGCCCATAAACATCCAAAACGGGTAATATAATAGCATGGAACAATCAAAAATTATAGATACGTTGGAGATGTATCAGCCCCCCACCCTCGTGGACAGTGGGTGGCCCCCCTCTGGTGCTTTCTTCTCCCAATATTTTTAATATATTCCAAAACTAACTTTTGTGGAGTTTCAGGACTTTCGGAGTTGTGCAGAATAGGTCTCTAATATTTTGCTCCTTTTCCATCCTAGAGTCCAGCTGCCGACATTCTCCCTCTTCATGTAAACCTTGTAAAATGAGAGAGAAAAGGCATAATTATTGTGACATAATGTGTAGTAACAGCCGATTTTGCAATAAATATCAATATAAAAGCATGATGCAAAATGGATGTATCAACTCCCCCAAGCTTAGACCTCGCTTGTCCTCAAGCGGAAGCTGATATCGAAAAATATGTCCACATGTTTAGAGATAGAGGTGTCGATAAAATAAAATACGGACATGAGGGCATCATAATCATTCTTAGAACAACAACATAAATATTGTCATATGAATTCTTATGCTTAAAGTAACAATCTATTCACAATGTCAAGTATGAATCAGAAACTTCATTGAAAACTAGCAAACTATAATCTCAGTCATTGAAGCAATTGCAATTTATCATAACATCGGAAAGAGTCAAATATAAGAGCTTTACAGCAAGTTCACATACTCAACTATCATTTAGTCTTTCACAATTGCTAACACTCATGCGATACTTATGGGTATGGAGTTTTAATTGGACACAGAGAAAGATAGGGGCTTATAGTTTTGCCTCCCAACCTTTTACCTCAAGGGTAATGTCAACAATAATGCTTTATGAAAACCCACATCTAATTGGGTATATATACCAGGATCTTTCCAACATATTGTGCTTGCCAAAGGATAAAGTGTAAAAAAGTAAAGGTGAAGATCACCATGACTCTTGTATACGGTAGAAGACAAAAATAAAAGATAGGCCCTTCGCAGAGGGAAGCAGAGGTTGTCATGTGCTTTTATGGTTGGATGCACAAAATCTTAATGCAAAAGAACGTCACTTTATATTGCCACTTGTGATAGGGACCTTTATTATGCAGTCCGTCGCTTTTATTTCTTCCATATCACAAGCTCGTATAAAGCTTATTTTCTCCACACTAATAGATCATACATATTTAGAGAGCAATTTTTATTGCTTGCAACAATGAAAACTTACTTGAAGGATCTTATGCAATCCATAGGTAGATATGGTGGACTCTCATGGCAAAACTGGGTTTAAGGATATTTGGAAGCACAAGTAGTATCTCTACTTGGTGTAAAGAGTTTGGCTAGCATGAGGGGGAAAGACAAGCTCAACATGTTGGATGATCCATGATAATATAGTTTATTTCAGATATAAGAAAACGTAACCCATTACGTTGTCTTCCTTGTCCAACATCAACTTTTTTGCATGTCATATTTTAATGAGTGCTCACAATCATAGAAGATGTCCAAGATAGTATATTTATATGTGAGAACCTCTCTTTCTTCATTACTTCCTATTAATTGCAACGATGACCAAAACTATGTTTTTCAACTCTCAACAACTTTTATTCATCAAACTCTTTATATGTGAAGTCATTACTCTCCATAAGATCAATATGATCTTTTTATTTCTTTTCATTCTTTCTCTTTCTTTTATTCCCTCAAGATCATAGCAAGATAGCAAAGCCCTCAACTCAAAACTAACCTTTATTATATATAGCTCACGAACTCGATTACATAGATAGGGATCAACACAAAGACTCAAAGCTAGATCATACTAAAAATTTATTCTACTAGATCAAGATATAACTAAAAGGATCAAACTAAGAAAAATGGTAAAGATATAAGTGTGATGGTGATACGATACCGGGGAAACTCCCCCAAGCTTGGCAGTTGCCAAGGGGAGTGCCCATACCCATGTGTTTATGTCTCTTTCTTTGGGGATGGTGATGATGGAGTTGTTGATAATGTAGGCTTGTCGTCCATCTTCCAAGGCATAGGCTCACCATCATAGAAGGATGATCGAGTCTCCAGGATCCTCAAATCTGCAGCCAAACTCATCCTCTTGAATCTATATTCATACTCACAGTTTTGGTTTTGCAGGTCATACATATGGGCTTGGAGGTGCTCGATCTTCTCGTGAAGCTTGAAGATGGTCTCCCCAATGTTCTTGGCATCCAACTTGTGGTTGTTGGTGAACTCCGCAATCATCATGTGGTTGGCATTGAGTCCGCGTTCCACCATCCCTTGGCACCTAAAAACTTGTTACTCCATTACTTCGAGTCTTGTCTCCACGCTTCCGGTCCTCCTTGGTCCCTCAACATCGTGAATGTGCAGCACCCCCTCACACATCTCAATGGTTTGAGGGTGTTGCAGCACCTCCGCGAGGTAGGGGTTGATGAACTTCTCGAAAAACTTGTCCTTGGGGTGCTTGAAGACGTCATGGTGATCTAGATCTGTCACAAAAACAGCTCGAAACAAAAGCAAAGGATTTTGTCGTGGTACGGTGGTCAAAACCTTCAGGAGATTATATAATGAATTTTTACCGACCAAAAGAAGTTTCGTGCAAGAAAACAGAGTCCGGATGGCACACGAGGTGCCCACGAGGCAGGGGGCGCCCAGGGGGTAGGGCACGCCCTCCACCCTCGTGGATGCCTCGTGTCCTTTCCGGGCTACTTCTAACTTTCCTATTTTCTTAAATATTCTAAAACAGAGAAAAATTGCTATTAGAACTGTTTTGGAGTCGGTTTACTTACCGTACCACATACCTATTCCTTTTTGGAGTCTGAAATGTTCTGGAAAGTGTCCCTTATGTAGTCCTCCGGGGTATCGGTATCAATAACATTGGTTTCAACATTTATGGGATTACCTGAGATATAATGTTTGATTCTTTGACCGTTCACCACCTTCGGATTTGTGCCTTCGAAGTTGTTGATTTTTATGGCACCGGAACGATAGAACTCCTTGATAATGTAAGGACCTTCCCATTTAGAGAGAAGCTTTCCTGCAAAAAGACTTAAATGAGAGTTGTATAGAAAAACATAATCACCTACATTAAACTCACGCTTTTGTATCCTTTTGTCATGCCATCTTTTAACTTTTTCTTTAAACAGTTTGGCATTCTCATAGGCCTAGGTTCTCCATTCATCAAGTGAGCTAATGTCAAATAGCCTATTTTCACCGGTAAGTTTGAATTCATAATTGAGCTCTTTAATGGCCCAATATGCCTTACGTTCTAGTTCGAGAGGTAAGTGACATGTTTTTCCATAAACCATTTTATAGGGAGACATACCCATAGGATTTTTATATGCAGTTCTATAGGCCCATAATGCATCATCAAGTTTCTTGGACCAATTCTTTCTAGATCTATTAACAGTCTTTTGCAAAATTAATTTAGGCTCTCTATTACACAATTCTACTTGACCGCTAGACTGTGGATGGTATGGAGATGCAATTCTATGATTAACATCATACATAGCAAGCATCTTACGAAAAGGACCATGAATAAAATGTGAACCACCATCAGTCATTAAGTATCTAGGGACTCCAAACCTTGGAAAAATAACTTCTTTAAGCATCTTAATAGAAGTGTTATGATCAGCACTACTAGTTGGAATAGCTTCTGCCCACTTAGTAACGTAATCAACATCAACTAAAATATGTGTATGTCCATTATAGGAAGGAAACAGTCCCATATAATCAAAGCCCCAAACATCAAATGGTTCTATAACAAGTGAATAGTTCATAGGCATTTCTTGACGTCTACTAATATTACCAATTCTTTGACATTCATCGCAAGACAAGACAAACTTACATTCATCTTTAAAGAGAGTAGGCCAATAAAAACCTGATTGCAATACCTTATGTGTAGTTCTATCTCCAGCGTGGTGTCCTCCATATGCCTTGGAGTGACACTTGCGTAGGATCTGTTCCTGTTCATGCTCAGGTACACAACATCTAATAACACCATCTACTCCTTCTTTATAAAGGTGTGGGTCATCCCAGAAGTAATGTCTTAAATCATAGAAAAACGTTTTCTTTTGTTGGTATATGTGAAACTAGGTGGTATAAATTTAGCAACAATGTAATTAGCATAATTATCATACCATGGAGCAGTATGAGAAGCATTTATGACAACTAATTGTTCATCAAGAAAGCTATCATCAATAGGTAGTGGGTCATCAAGAACATTTTCTAACCTAGACAAGTTGTCTACAACGGGGTTCTCAGCTCCCTTTCTATCAATAATATGCAAATCAAATTCTTGTAGCAGGAGAACCCATCTAATAAGTCTAGGTTTAGCATCTTTCTTTTCCATAAGGTATTTAATAGCAGCATGATCAGTGTGAACAATTACTTTGGAATCAACAATATAAGGTCTGAACTTATCACAAGCAAACACAACTGCTAAAAATCATTTTTCAGTAGTAGCATAATTTCTCTAGGCACTGTCTATAGTTTTACTAGCATATTGGGGAACATTCAATTTCTTATCAACTCTTTGTCCTAGAACAACACCTACAACATAATCACTAGCATCACACATGATTTCAAAGGGTAAATTCCAATCAGGTGGCTGAACAATAGGTGCAGAAATCAAGGCTTTCTTAAGTATTTCAAATGCTTCTACACAATCATCATCAAAGACAAAAGGAACATCTTTTTGTAGTAGATTAGTCAGAGGCCTAATTTTTTTTAGAAATCTTTAATGAACCTCCTATAAAAATTGGCATGACCAAGGAAACTTCTTATACCTTTGATGTCCTTAGGACACGACATCTTTTCAATAGCATCAACTTTAGCTTTGTCAACTTAATTACCTCTTTCAGAAATTTTATGCCCCAAGACAATACCTTCATTAACAATAAAGTGGCACTTTTCCCAATTCAAGACAAGACTAGTTTCTTCACATCTCTGCAAAACTTGATCAAGGTTGCTTAAGCAATCATCAAAAGAAGTTCCATAAAGGGAGAAATCATCCATGAAAACCTCAACAATCTTTTCACAAAAGTTAGAGAATATAGCAGTCATACATCTTTGAAAGGTAGCAGGTGTATTACATAAACCAAAAGGCATACGTCTATAAGCAAAGGTACCGAAAGGGCAAGTAAAAGTGGTCTTATCATGATCCTCTTTTGACACAGGTATTTGAGAGAAACTAGAATAACCATCTAGAAAGCAAAAATGTGTATGTTTGGATAATCTTTCTAGCATTTGATAAATAAAAGGCAGAGGTTAATGATCTTTTCTAGTAGCTTTATTCAATTTGCGGAAATCAATTACCATTCTATATCTTGTAATAATTCTTTGTGGGATCAACTCGTCTTTATCATTAGGAACAATAGTAATACCACCCTTCTTAGGGACGCAATGGACGGGACTTACCCACTGACTGTCAGTAACAAGATAAATTATACCTGCCTCCAGAAGCTTTAGTATTTCATTTCCTACCACTTCCTTCGTCTTAGGATTTAACCATTGTTGGTGATCAACAACTGGTTTAGCATATTTCTCAAATTTTATTTTGTGCTGGCATAGAGTGGGGCTAACGCCCTTAAGATCATCAAGAGTATATCCAATAGCAGCACGGTGCTTCTTAAGAGTTTTCAATAATTTCTCTTCTACCTGCTCTGAAAGGTTAGCACTAATAATAACATGATATATCTTCTTTTCATCAAGATAAGCATATTTAAGAGTATCAGGTAACGGTTTAAGCTCAAACACGGGATCGCCCTTGGGTGGAGGAGGATCCCCTGGGATTTCAACAGGCAAGTTGTGTTTTAGAATAGGTCCATGTTTAAAGAATACTTCATCTATTTCCCTTCTTTCATTCATGAACATATCATTTTCATGTTCTAGCAAGCATTTTTCTACAGGATCATTAGGAGGCACGACAATAGAAGCAAGACCAATAATTTCATCTTTACTAGGCAATTCTTTATCGTGGGGTTGTCTATGGAATTTAGCAAAATTAAAATCATGAGACATATCCCCTAAACCAACACTAACAATATCCTTTTCGCAATCTATCTTAGCATTAACAGTATTCAAGAAGGGTCTACCAAATATAATGGGACAAAAATCATCTTGTGGGGAACCAAGAACAAGAAAATCAGTAGGATATTTAACTTTCCCACACAAGACTTCAACATCTCTAACAATACCAATTGGTGAAATAGTATCTCTATTGGCAAGCTTAATTGTAACATCAATATCTTCTATCTCAGCAGGTGCAATATCATGCATAATTTCTTTGTATAAGGAATGAGGTATTGCACTCGCACAAGCACCCATATCATATAAGCCATGATAACAATGATCTCCTATTTTAACATAAACAATAGGCATGCCTACAACAGGTCTATGTTTATTTTTAGTATCAGGTCTAGCAATTCTAGCAGCTTCATCACAGAAGTAAACAACATGCCCATCAATATTATCGACCAAGAGATCTTTAACCATAGCAATACTAGGTTCAACTTTAATTTTCTCAGGGGGTGTAGATGTTCTAGCATTACTCTTATGAACCACAATTGAAGCTTTAGCATGATCCTTTATTCTAATAGGGAAAGGTGGTTTCTCAATATAAGTAGTAGGAACAATAGGATCAAAATTATAAGTCATAGTCTTTTCTTCAACTTTAATAGGTTCTACTACTTTTACTTCAATGGGAGGATGATATTTAAACCACTTCTCCTTAGGGAGATCAACATGAGTAGCAAATCATTCACATAAAGATGCTACTATCTCAGAGTCAAGTCCATATTTAGTGCCAAATTAACGAAAAGCATCGGTATCCATAAAAGATTTAACACAATCAAACTTAGGTGTTATACCTGACTCCTTACCTTCGTCGAGTTCCCAATCTTCAGAGTTGCGTTTAATTCTTTCCAATAAATGCCATCTGAATTCAATAGTCTTCATCATAAAAGAACCAGTACAAGAAGTATCGAGCATGGAGCGATTATTGAGAGAAAGTCGAGCATAAAATTTTTGAATAATAATTTCTCTTGAGAGCTCATGATTGGGGCATGAATATAACATTGAATTAAGCCTCCCCAAGATTGAGCAGTACTTTCTCCTTCGCGAGGCCAAAAATTATATATATAATTGCGATCACAATGAACCAGATGCATAGGATAAAACTTCTGATGAGATTCCAATTTCAATCGGTTGTAGTTCCATGACCCAATATCATCACATAGCCTAAACCATGTCAATGCCTTTCCCTTCAAAGATAAAGGGAAGACCTTCTTCTTGATAACATCCTCGGGCATACCTGCAAGCTTAAATAATCCACAAACTTCATCCACATAGATTAGGTGCATATCGGGATGTAATGTTCCATCTCCTGTAAAAGGATTAGCTACCAGTTTCTCTATCATACCCGAAGGAATTTCAAAGTAAACATTTTCAGTAGGTTCAGTAGGTTGAGGAGCAACTCTTTGCTCTACTGGTCGGGGTGAAGATGCCCCGAACAAGCCCCTCAAAGGATTATTTTCCATAGTAACAAGTGACAGTAAATTTCAGCACACTATATAAATTTTTCCTTACCAAATTCCACCTACCAAAGGCGCTTCACTCCGCGGAAACGACACCAGAAAAGAGTCTTGATGACCCACAAGTATAGGGGATCTATCATAGTCCTTTCGATAAGTAAGAGTGTCGAACCCAACGAGGAGCAGAAGGAAATGACAAGCGGTTTTTAGTAAGGTATTATCTGCAAGCACTCAAATTATTGGTAACAGATAGTTTTGTGATAAGGTAATTCGTAACGAGTAACAAGTAACAAAAGTAAACAAGGTGCATAAAGGTGTCCCAATCCTTTTTGTAGCAAATGACAAGCCTGGAAAAACTCTTATATAAAGGAAAGCGCTCCCGAGGACACATGGGAATTATCGTCAAGCTAGTTTTCATCATGCTCATATGATTCGCGTTCGTTACTTTGATAATTTGATATGTGGGTGGACCAGTGCTTGGGTACTGACCTTCCTTGGACAAGCATCCCACTTATGATTAACCCCTCTCGCAAGCATCCGCAACTACGAAAGAAGAATTAAGGTAAACCTAACCATAGCATGAAACATATGGATCCAAATCAGCCCCTTACGAAGCAACACATAAACTAGGGTTTAAGCTTCTGTCACTCTAGCAACCCATCATCTACTTATTACTTCCCAATGCCTTCCTCTAGGCCCAAACAATGGTGAACTGTCATGTAGTCGACGTTCACATAACACCACTAGAGGAGAGACAACATACATCTCATCAAAATATCGAATGAATACCAAATTCATATGACTACTTATAACAAGACTTCTCCCATGTCCTTAGGAACAAACCTAACTACTCACAAATCTTGTTCATGTTCATAATAAGAGGGGTATTAATATGCATAAAGGATCTGAACAGGAAAAAGATGAGTTTCTTTAGGAAGTTTGCTTCCAAGAAGAACTCCAAGGGAGTTATTGGGGAGTCGTCGGACAATGACCTCCACACCCGGAGAATGGTGGCGGTACGGCCGTGCAAATGGCCGCATAACCCATTCATGATGGAGCCGGAATCCGCCAAGAGTTTGCATAATTTGCTACTAATGCAGGCCTCACCGACTTCATTGCAGCTGAGTGTGAATAGTATCATCTCCTCACAAATTCCTTTGTGCAAAGTTTTCATTTCTTGAGTAGGAATAGTCCTCCTGAGGTGTAGTTTAATTTATATGATGAAACCCATGAGATATCACTCACTGAATTTTGTGACATATGCTTGATCCCTTGTGACAGGGATTTAATAGAGCCTAGGCCCACAGAGTTTGATGGTTTTTACCGCACTTTGACAGTGGGGGATGATAGAAGGGTGTTGATTGTCATCGCCAGTAGCTTGCAGTTTCCTTTTGTGCATTATTTTGCTCTATTCATTGCGAAGTGTTTACTTGCTAGAAAGAAGGTAGGTGCACTCAGTGCCCCATATTTTGTTGTCCTACGTCGTGCACTTTATGGCGATAACACTTATAGCTCGGGAGCTATTGTGGCACGTCGCCTCCGCATTAACAGGTCCAAGGGTAAAATTCATGGCGGTATTTATGCTACTCGCTTAGCGAGTCACTTTAAAATTCAGATGCGCCAGCATGATTAACCCTTAGCCAAGGTTTACCTCAGGCTATGGCACATCATCAGTTTATTGGTAGTGATAATGAAAGTGCAACTAATCCCCGGGTGGTTCTGGTAATTCATAACAACATATAGCTCATTGAACTAATATCCATTCAAGTTGAATATTCCAGAAAGTTCAATGATTGGCATGGCATGGACTAGAGATGTGGACCCCTCAAAATGCTAAGGACAAATATTGGCAAAGCTCAAGACTCTTCATTTCTATTTTAGTGATCCAAGATCACATTGAGTCCATAGGAAAAGCCAATACTATTATGTAGCGACTAGACCTCAAACAGTCTAGTCTCTGTGCATCAGTGTCATCCCTGGATCGGTAATGCTGACATGTACAATACTCGAGGATTTATAACAGAGTTTCAATCACACACTTATTACATTGAATGTCTCAAAAGAGAACTTATTACAATAATATGGCTTAAGGCCATCTAAATAAGATAACAGCGGAAGGCTTGGAAGATAAAGTGAGTCCATCAACTCCAACGGCATAGTTGAGTGAACGAGAACGACCTAGCGGCACCTTACTCGTCGTCTAAAAAGTCTGCAACATGATATGTTGCAGCCCTAAACGGGTCAGCACATGGAATATGCTGGCAATGTAACACAAAAGAGCAATGAACAGAATAATTGCTATCACTACATGCATATATGACTGGTGGAAAACTCTATGGTAAATGTTTTGCATAAAGCCAATTTTTCCCTACAACAAAGGAATAAATTTTATTTAACTATCATGGTGGTTGTTAAACATTGATAAGGTTCCTCCAACTCAATCCCAATTAAGCAATATCAATTAACCCAACAAAATTAATTTAGAGTGATAAGATCCACATGATAATCCAAGAACCAGATACTCAAGATGTCCACAACCGGGGACACGTCTAACCATGATTAGTTTGTACACTCTACAGAGGTTTGTGCACTTTTCCCCACAAGACTCGATCTCCTCCGTTAGATTTCTCGCACTACAGGTGTTTGAGAAATGGATGACCGAGACACAGTCTTTCAGAAACATTAACTCTTTACTCTGGATGGACAGTTACACCCACTTTCCCCTACATCTGCTAGCCCACCACTAAAAGAGGTCATGCAACCTACTCAACTATGCTAGAGGCCATAATAGCTTGTGGCTGCACACGGAAGTTTCTAGTGTGAATAATCTTATGATCCCTTTGAGCCTGGGTGGCAAACCATAGGATGATCACACGGGTACTCCGGGATATCCTAGGACAACACTGGATTCTCCAGGTGCCGGCAACCAATCCACCCAGATGTGTATTTAAGTAGCCACCTTAAGTTAACCATTAATTAACAACTCTCACATCTGTCATGGATACAATCAACCAATCCACGTCTACAAGCATAGCATAGCAAAGTGAGCATACGTAGAAGTAACTCCCAAAGGTTTGATAATAAAAAGGCAATAGGTTCTACCTCATCATCTACTTCCCAACCCACATGTTATATCAGATCCTAACCATGCAACATTTGTGGATTGTAACTAATGCATAAAAACTGGGAAATAAAGGGATGTGATCAAAGTTTTACTTGCCTTGCTGACGATCTGCAAAACCTAGAGACTCGTAGTAGCATGCTTTGCACTCCGGGAATTCTATCGCAAACAAACAATAGCATACATAAGCACTCCATCAAGATGCATGAGTAAAACTCAAATAAGAAGATCCAAAAAGAAAGTTCAACTGAAGAGCTTTGATTTGCAAAAAGAATCAACTCAAACGGAGCAACGAAACTCAAGATATGAACGAAACAAGATTGTTTACTAATCTGGACTAAAGTCAAATTTTACAGTACCAAAACCATATTCAAGTTGGTTAAACATAAAGAGGGCTTCGATACGAAGATTTAGGCGCTAGTTTCATCTAATTTGGATAAACGAGTAAAATGTTATACTAGATTGAAGATCAGGGTAGAAATCGCGATAAAAATAATCACAGATAAATCCCTGGAAAATAAAACGAAATGAACAGACTAACGAATAAACGTTCGCTGTTTGAGCCTAACCGGCAAACAACGTTCGTTAAAATGAACGAACGGATGAATGTCTGCTAAATAACTAAACCGAAGAAAAACCGAACAGATCTATTAAAAAACAGATCTAGGGTTTAAAAAACCACCGGTTTTTACCTAAACCGAAAAACAGGCGGCGGATCCGACGAGGTCAACGGCGGGATTCCGGCGGGCGGGCGGCTCCGACGACTCCGACGGGTGGCAGGGTTGTGTGGGGCGAGGCGGGACGCGGGTGTTGGCGGCTCCGGGGCGACGGCGGGGCTGGGTGGCGATATGGGGCGGTGGTGGTGGCTATTTAAAGAGGGGGAGGGGCGAGGTGGCTTGGGGGAGGGGCCGGCGGCGGTGGAGTCCAAGGCGGCGACGACAGGCAGCATGCGCCAGCGAGGCTCCGGCTCGGGGTCGGGGACGGCAAGAGCTGGGCCGACTGGGCTTCGGCCCAGTCGGTACGAAACTTTTTTTTAAATAAATTCCGCTGAAATAGAAAAATCCTAATAAATTATTAAAAAAATTCTGAAAATGCCAAAAACAATTTTCACCGTCTAAATAAAATATTTAGAACAAAGTGAACATTTTTCTGGCCTAATAATGCTATTTTAAAAAATGCATATTTTCTAATTCAAATAAAATAGCAATAAAAATCCAAATAAAATATTTATTTGATTTTAACATTTTTCCTCCAATATTTCTTTTATTTTGGAGAAGTCATTTTATCCCCTCTCTTTTATTTTAATATCGGAAATATTTGGAGAGAAAATGATTAAAACCAAAATGATCCTCTTTTCTATATTCGAGAAAATTCAAATATGAAAATAAATGAAACCCCAACTCTCTCCGTGTGTCCTTGAGTTGCTTAGAGTTTCTAGGATCAACCAAAATGCAAGTAAAATATGATATGCATATGATGGCCTACGTATAACATTCCAAATTGAAAATTTGGGATGTTACAAACCTACCCCCCTTAAGATAAATCGAGATTCAGGTTGGCTAGAAAATAGGTGTGGGTGGTCCTTCCATAGATCTTCCTCTCGTTCCCAGGTGGCTTCATCCTCGGTATGGTGGCTCCACTGAACTTTGCAAAACTTTATAACCTTGTTGCGTGTGACTCAGCTGGCAAACTCGAGAACCTTCACTGGTTTCTCCTAGTAGGTCAAATCACTATCCAGCTGAATCGCTTCCAGTGGCACTGTATCTCTCAGAGGAATATCGGCCATCTCTACGTGGCACTTCTTTAACTGGGAAACGTGAAACACGTCGTTAACTCCTGACAATCCTTCTGGCAGTTCCAACTTGTAAGCAACTTCTCCCATACGTTCTAAGACTTTGTATGGTCCCACAAAACGTGTTGTTAACTTTCCCTTAACTCCAAAATGCTTAACTCCTTGAAGTGGTGACACACGAAGGTATACTCTATCTCCAACTTCATAAATTGTCTCCTTGCGTTTAGAATCCACATAACTCTTCTGCCTGGACTGGGTTACCTTGAGTCTGTCGTGAATCAGTTTAACCTTCTCTTTAGACTCCTTAATCAAATCTGGTCCAAACAATTGACGGTCTCCAACTTCATCCCACAATAACGGTGTCATGCACCTTCTTTCGTACAAAGCTTCGAAAGGGGCCATCTTCAAACTGGCTTGATAACTGTTGTTATAAGAGAACTCTGCATACGGCAAATTGTCATCCCAACTAGATCCATAATCTAGCGCACAAGCTCTCAACATGTCCTCCAGAATCTGATTGACTCTCTCGGTCTGTCCATCTATCTGTGGATGAAAGGATGTACTCAACTCTAGCCTATTACCCAAAGTCTCATGCAATTGATTCCAGAACATTGAGGCAAACTGGGTTCCTCTATCCGATACAATGGTCCTTCAAACTCCATGCAGACATACGATCCTGGTCATGTATATCTTTGCCAACTTAGCACTCGTATAAGTGGTCTTCACTTGAATGAAATGAGCTACTTTCATCAATCGATTGACTACAACCCATATGGAGTCATACCCTGAATGAGTCCTGGGCAATCCCGTGATAAAATCCATGCCAAGCTTGTCCCCATTCATGTATCCGCAATGGCTGTAGCAACCCTGCTGGCTTCTGATGCTCTGCCTTAACTCTCTGACATACATCACATACCGCTACATACTCGGAAATATCCTTCTTCATTCATGTCCACCAGAAACTTTCCTTCAAATCCAGATACATCTTAGTATTTCCTGGGTGAATCGAATATGGCGAATCATGGGCCTCCTGCAGAATCAACTTCCTGATCTCGGAGTCATTAGGCACATATACGCGATCCTCAAACCATAATGTATCGTGCTCATCCTCACGAAATCCTTTAGCCTTTCCTTTACTCATCCTTTCCTTTATCTCGGCAATCTCTTTGTCAGTCTTCTGGGCTTCTCTGATCTTACCCATCAAAGTGGACTAAATTTCCAATGCTGCTACATAACCTCTCTGTAACGCCCCGGATTTATCTTTCCATAATTATAAATCCAACTCTTGCCATTTCCGTCTATGTGATATGTTATTTCCTCCGTGGTTGGGTTTTTGTTTTTCATTTTGTATTTTGTTCATGTCGGGCACTTCATCTCATGTTATCATTCACATTACATCGGCATTGCTTTCTTAAAACTTGCATCCGTTCATTGTTGTTGCATTCCCCCTTGCTTTCGTTGACCGTTCCGTGATCAACCTTGTTCTTCGTTTTCCCTCTTGCCTAAACTAGAGTCTCTCTTAGACCCCTCGCGTGTGTCCGAAAGTTGTCCCGAACCAGACCCGGGCTATCGTGATCGATGGGTCCGGATCATCCGTAAAATATCTTCGGCTCTTTGTTCGGACTTCCCTAACAATTTTACCTCGGACCATTCGATTACGATCGGAGGGACCTTACCGCCCTAAACTTTTCTGTTTTGCTATATATAGTGTGCAACCCTAGTTTCTAGGGAAGATGTCCCATCCATCCTCCTGCCCATCGCCACTCTCTACCAAATCCCCCTTGGGATCCACCCCCAACATACGTGCCTCCATCCAAGATGGATCGGGAGCAGCACCACCCTGGCCCAGCTTGCTGGAGCCAAGCTCCTCCTGCCAATGCCCTCCACCACCTAGGCGAGCCCCCATCCTGCCCTCTCCTTCCTCCATTTTCCTTCTCTCTGTACCTCATCTCTCTTTCCCGTTCTCTATGTGTACCAGGATGCAGCCGCCGCCCCGGGACCATCTCTGGACGCCTCCCGAACCCCAAATTCGGCCCTCTCTGATGCCTCCTTGCCGGATCCGGTCGTCCCCGACTCGCTGAACCTCGCCGCCGCCTTGCCTGCAAGTGCCCAACCGCTCCACCTCAACCCCGCTGCACCTCCCCCTCAACTCCGGTCGGATCGGCTAGGGTCCCCGCCGCCTCCACGTCGATCCGGCAAGGAGCGGGACCATGAAGACCTCCCGTGCTTGGATCCGGACGCCACCGAGCTCCCGCGCCAACCTCTCCTCATACTGCTGCTCGCCGGAGTCCCACCTGTGTCCGCCTCGCTCGGCTGTGCCCTCTGCTTCTAGCGACAGGACGAGCATCGCTCGCGTTGACCGCGCCAAGTCCCACGACCGCACGCGCCTGGGCTGGCCTCGCCTTGGCCCAGCTAGCTCTACCTGCCCCAAGCCTTTACACCGACCTGGGCCATGGCCCCATGGTGAGAAACCCCCCAGCCCCCCCGTGCACTATTGGCCCAGCTAGATTCGGCCATAATGTTTTTTTCCGCTGCTGCGAATTTGTCTAATTATCCAGAGAGCGCATGTTTTGCAGAAAAACCCCTGTTTTTCATGCATTTAATAAATCATAAACTGTGCATCGGATTAAAATAATTTAAACATGAAAAATTCTTAGAATTTCATCTAGTTTCATATTATGCCACTTTCATCCATGTTTAAAATGGTCAAACTTGATGTTTGTTTAATTTTGCATAAATGCCATGTTAAAATGATTTATTTCATAACTAATTAACCATAGCTCCAAATTTAATAAACTTTATATGTAAATGGGGTGAAAAAAATGCATAGATTAACTTGTTGCACTTAATTTTCCTATTTAACAACAATAAAATATGATTTTAGGCAGAACAGTACCAAATTCGAATATTGCTCATGAGGATTTTCCGGAATTGTTGTTTGTTGTTTCCGGCCTCATTTAAACTTGCCTAAATAGTTAGTTTACTTTTGTTTCACCTCTTGCCATGTTTAACAACATCTAATATTGTTGAGTACCTAAACAAGAGCGAACTAAATAACTCGAATGTGGTGTTTCGTCAATATGCAACTTGTTGCATATTGAGCTCCACTTAACTTGTAGTATTGTTTGTTGGACTTTGCCATGCCATGCCTTATTACACCGGACATGCATCATACTTGTTTGTGCATCATGCCATGCTTATGCTTGTTGGTTTACCATGTTGTTTGCTTCGTTCTGGTTTGCTTCTCTCGCTGGGTTCGGTTTCGTTCCGGAGTTGTGAGGATTCGTACGACTACGTATGTTTGTCTTCTTCTTGGACTCGTTCTTCTTCCTTGCGGGATCTCAGGCAAGATGACCATTACCCTCGATATCACTTCTATCTTTGCTTGCTAGTTGCTTCGTTCTATCACTATGTTGTGCTACCTATCACTTGTTTACCATGCCTCCCATATTGCCATGTCAAGCCTCTAACCCACTTTCCTAGCAAACCGTTGTTTGGCTAAGTTACCGCTTTTGCTCAGCCCCTCTTATAGCGTTGTTAGTTGCAAGTGAAGTTGAAGATTGCTCCATGTTGGAACATGATTATGTTGGGATATCACAATATCTCTTATTTAATTAATGCATCTATATACTTGGTAAAGGGTGGAAGGCTCGGCCTTATGCCTGGTGTTTTGTTCCACTCTTGCCGCCTTAGTTTCTGTCATACCGGTGTTATGTTCCTTGATTTTGCATTCCTTACGCAGCCGGGTGTATGGGAACCCCTTGACAGTTTGCCTTGAATAAAACTCCTCCAGCAAGGCCCAACTTTGGTTTTACATTTGCCTAACAACCTATAACCTTCCCTGGGCAGGCCAACCCAAGGGTCATCTTTATTTCAACCCCCCCGGGCTAGTGATTCTCTAAGTGTTGGTCCGAACCAAGCAGCCTGCGGGGTCACCTCGAGGAAACTTGAGGGTTGGTTTTACTCGTAGCTTGTGTCATCCGTTGTGCCCTGAGAACGAGATATGTGCAGCTCCTATCGGGATTTGTTGGCACATTCGGGCGGTGTTGCTGGTCTTGTTTTACCATTATCGAAAGTTCTTGTAACCGAGATTCCGAGACTGATCGAGTCTTCCTGGGAGAAGGAATATCCTTCGTTGGTCGTGAGAGCTTACAATGGGCTAAGTTGGGACACCCCTGCAGGGTATAAACTTTTGAGAGTCGTGCCCGTGGTTATGTGGTAGATGTGAATTTGTTAATATCCGGTTGTAGAGAGCTTGACACTTGACTTAATTAAAATGCATCAACAGCGTGTATAGCCGTGATGGTCTCTTTTCGGTGGAGTCCGAGAAGTGAACACGGTCCTTGTGTTATGATTGTGTGTAAGTAGTTTCAGGATCACTTCTTGATCACTTCTAGCTTCTCGACCATTCCGTTGATTCTCTTCTCGCTCTTATTTGTGCATGTTAGCCACCATATTTGCTTAGTGCTTGCTGCAACTCCACCTCATTACCACTTCCTACCCATAAGCTTAAATAGTCTTGATCTCGTGGGTTTTGAGATTGCTGAGTCCTCGTGACTCACCAGATACTATCACAATAGTTGCAGGTGTCGATGATACTAGTGCAGGTGATGCAACCGAGCTCAGATGGGAGCTCAACGAAGATCTTGGTCGTTGCTATGTTTCGTTTCATGTTGATCAGTAGTGGAGCCCAGTTGGGACGATCAGGGATCTAGCATTTGGGGTTATCTTCCTTTACATTTGGATTTGTCTGTAGTCAGACTATGTGTGTATTTTGGATGATGTATGACTTATTTAAGTATTGTGTGAAGTGGGATTGTAAGCCATCTCTATTTATCCATTTCTTGTTCATTACATGCGATTGTGTGAAGATGACCCTTCTTGCGACAAAACCACAATGTGGTTATGCCTCTAATTCGTGCTTCGACACGTGGGAGATATAGCCGCATCGTGGGTGTTACAAGTTGGTAATCAGAGCCATCCCTGACTTAGGAGCCCCTTGCTTGATCGAATCCCTGGCGTTGTTGAGTCTAGAACAAAAAATTTTGAGTCTTAGGATTATATATATATATATATCAGAGAGTAGGATTCTTTTTACTCCCCAGTCCCTTCGTCGCTCTAGTGAGGTCTCCTGACGTAGATGTTTTGTCTTTCCTCTCCTCAATTTTCACTATTTCTTTAGGATCACATGGGTATCTTGGGATCGTTCCGATAGTTTTCTAATGAGAACATTGTTCTTGGTGCCTCCTGACATTTAGGGGTTGTGGCAGTGTCCCGGGGAGTTGAGCTCCGAGGTGTTGTCGTCATAATTTTATTGTTGCAGTTCTGGAATACCTGAGTTTCATCGACATCAAAAATCTCTTTTATGCAGTTGTTGGTGAGATAACCTTGACGCCACCTAGTACTGGGGCGGGAGTTCGGGAGTATTGCCGTAGCTCATATAATGGATGCTTTTCGAAGGTTGAGGTAAACGATTTCTGAAGGTTTCTAGGTTATGTGTTGACGGATGGATACAACTGGATGTAGGGATTGTTAGTTTTGGGTGAGATATATTGCTTCCCTTGTATCCCCAACACCAGATTGCATAACCAGAAAGTTTCGGGAGTTTTATAGGTGGGAATCAAGTAGCTCTAGTTTTCTTTTCTTTCTGACAGATGCATGATATGAGATTGGGGTTCGACGTGATCCGCCTATCCACGATCATTTTTACAGTGGTCTCGTTGTGTCTTAAAGAGCCCTTGGCTATGCTGGTTCGGGGACGCTTCGTATGTCATGTGCACTGCCTTATACATGATGGTGCTGTATGATCGAGCCCGTGTGGGCCCCACCACGAAAACTTCGGACGAAATCTCTATAGTATGTTTGTTTCCGGCTAATTCTGCAAGCCAAATCCTTTGTTTTGTTTTATTTGTGGTACTCGAGTTGCTTTGAAGTCAAATATTGAATCCATACCTTTCCTAAACTGTGTTCTCATATTGCTATGTGAATACTAATCCTTCTTGATCATCGAGGTCATCATGTTAATTCTTTTACAACTGGCGTGCTTCTCTTCAAGTGGATTCGATCATTTCAACATCCGCAAGATCAATTCTAAGTTTTCTCAATGGTATCCACTCCATCTACCCCAAGTTGCCTTTGTTTTTTTTCCTGCCCTCCCACCCTTTTCTGCAAGGACTCATATATTTTAATCAAGTATCCATTTATTCATGTGAAGTCTCTTCACTCTTTTCAATCAATGTTCTTATCTGGTGATTCTCAGGAAGATACTAACAGAGCTTCTAGTTCATTATTCTTCGTCTCTTTTCTTCTCCGGTGGATTAATTTCAAGCTTCGGTGTTGATCATATCTCTTCCTTTTGTTTCACATATATTCCCATGTGAATTTCTTATCCAAGGCTCTCTTATTTATTCACCTCTCCCAGTTCATATCTGGGGTGTTGAAGATATCTCGGAAGATTCGTGTTTCCATTCTCAATCTGTTCAAGTTATTTTGAGTTTGTTATCTCATTCAAGCCATTTAATTCTACCGGTGCAATCTCTCTTTCAAGTAATCCTTCAACGATGTTTCTTTCGAGTGGGCCCTAACCCACATGTATTTTTCCAGGATCTTACCTGACTCATTTAATTTTCCCGGAGCCATTCCAAATTCTTTTCAAAGTTTGACATAAGAATGATTTCTCATCAGTCAAATGTTTCCTACAAGATCACTTTCAAAATATTTTCATCGTTGGTTCATCATTTCTATTCTTCTTTTTTCCGAAGTGCCTCAATAGTTTTGGGGGTTCTCGTCATCATTCTCAGCATGTGAAGACCGAAGAAGTGTTTCCTCTAAATCTTGGTCCATTCTCTTGAAGATTCATGGTTCTAGCTTCATGCCATCCTCTCATAATTGTTTTCTATTGTGAGAATTACTTTCACCCATCCAGAGCATTTCAGGAGTCCTTTCAGTTTGATTATCCGGAGGCCATCATCTCAGAATGATTGTTCATCCCCAGCTTTCAGCTCTCGTTCTACAAATCTTATCGGTGCATCGTTCAAATATCCTCTAATCAATTCATGATCTGTTCGTTCTCATGTATCTAAATTGTCTGAAGTATCTTCGTTCTTTTTATAATTCTTCCCGGTGTTTCTTTATCTTTTCTTCGTTCATTTTCAATTCTTACGCTGGTTCGTTCAAGAGTTCTCTTCCTTGGTCGTCATATCAATTCATTCGTTCTTTCCAATCCTACCGGTGGTTCGTTTAAGACCTTCTCAAGTTTGCTCTTTGTCTATCCTTAATCCTCCAGGAAGAATAAGTAGTATGCCAAATCCTTTGCTTGTCGTCAATTTAAATTGGTGAAGGATACACATAACATAATTCTTATTATTGTTTCATCCAAGTGATCTAGTTTCTTCTTTCCAAAGTTGTTCATCATGTCACATTTCTTGGTTCGAGATGGTTCATCTTTTCTTTTCCGGAGTTCCAAGTTTTCCGCATTATCTCGTCGCGAAGCTCCATCTAAATCATTGCAAGGCTTCACCTTGTGTTCTCAACTTCTCTTTCTTTCTATCATCCTTTTATTACCGGAGTTCTCCATGGAGGCTCTACATGGTGGTTCGTCAAGGATTCCTTTCATTCTTCAAGTGTTCTTCAAGATTGTTCTTGGAAAAGCTCAAGTATTCTTCATCTTGCATTCCAAAGTGCAATTCCTTCTACCTTACTTTTGGAGATGGCGTTATATCATTCTTGACAATTTTCATTCATGTTTCGTGATTCACATGTTGTCAAGAATGAGGTATTTTAAATCCATCAATCTCTTCGTTGGAGTTATCTTGGTAAAGATTTCACCTAAAGCCTTCCCTAAGGAATGTTGATATTGTGGTGCTTATCAATGATCCAAGCTATCTCTCTATCATCTTGGTGGAAGAAGTTTTTCATCTCGTTGGCGTTATCAATTATATTACTTGTTTCCGTAGTGGCAGAATTTCGCCTCAATTTTGAGAAGTTTTCCATAAGCCCACTACAAGCTTATTCGTTTCGTTGTTGGTTTTCCAACAACTCCATTGTAACCTTCTTGGAAGGGTGATTTCCAAGCTCATTTGTGGCAGAAGTTGGCATTTTGTTCTCCATTCTGTTATTCCAATGATGTATCTTTTATTCTTTCTTCCGGAGGCATTGTGATGTTGCTCTTTTCACTCATCATCTCCAATTGTGAGGATCGTGTTCTTTTCGAGCCTATCCATTTAACCGGAGTGTTGTGTCATCTCTTCAAGTTCTTTTCATCTTATCAAGTCTTGCATCTCTTTTCAACCGCAGTGTTGTCCGAATTTGTTCTTCCTTGTTCCTTGTTTATCTCGTTTCAAGCAGAGCGGGTTCAATTCCTTCTTGTCCATTGTACTCGTCATTCATAGCTTTGCAACCTCCAAGGTTCGAATGGTGTTCCGTGTTTCTATTTTCTATCGCAGTGCTCTCACTTGTGTTCTACTCTATTATGTTCTTTCTTTCTACTTTTCAACCTCTCAAGGTTCTTTGGTTTCACTCATTAGTCGAAGAAGCAACTTAGTTTTACCTCTTCTATTCCTCTTCCGTTTCTCTCCGGTGCCATCCTAGATCTCGGGGCGAGATCCACTTGTAGTGGTGGAGTGTTGTAACGCCCCGGATGTATCTTTCCAGAATTGTAAATCCAACTCTTGCCATTTCCGGCTATGTGATATGTTATTTCCTCCGTGGTTGGGTTTTTGTTTTTCGTTTTGCATTTTGTTCATGTCGGGCATTTCATCTCATGTAGTCATTCGCATTACATTGACATTGTTTTCTTAAAACTTGCATCCGTTCATAGTTGCCACTTTCCCCCCTTGCTTTCATTGACTGTTTCAAGACCAACCTTGTTCTTCATTTTCCCTCTTGCCTAAACCGGAGTCTCTCTCAGACCCCTCATGCGCGTTCGAAAGTTGTCCCGAACCAGACCTGGGCTGTCGTGATCGATGGGTCCAGATCATCCGTAAAATATCTTCGGCTCTATGTTCGGACTTCCCTAACATTTTTATCTCAGGCCATCCGATTATGATCGGAGGGACCTTACCGCCCTAAACTTTTCTGTTTTGCTATATATAGTGTGCAACCCTAGTTTCTAGGGAAGATGTCCCATCCATCCTCCTGCGCGCCGCCACTCTCTACCAAATCCCCCTCGGATCCATCCCCAACCTACGTGCCTCCATCCAGGATGGATCAGCAGCAGTACCACCCTGCCCCAGCTCACCGGAGCCGAGCTTCTCCTGCCGACGCCCTCCGCCACCCAGGCGAGCCCCCGTCCTACCCTCTCCTTCCTCCATTTTCCTTCTCTCTGTACCTCATCTCTCTCTCTCCCATTCTCTCTGTGTACCAGGATGCAGCCGCCACCCCGGGACCATCTCTGGACGCCTCCCGAACCCCAAATTCGGCCCTCTCTGACGCCTCCTCGCCGGATCCGGTCGTCCCCGACTCGCTGAACCTCGCCGCCGCCTTGCCTGCAAGCGCCCAACCTCTCCACCTCAATCCCGCTGCACCGCCGCCTCAACTCTGGTCAGATCAGCTTGGGTCCCCACCGCCTCCACTTCGATCCGGCAAGGAGCAGGACCATGAAGACCTCCCGCGCTTGGATCCGGACGCCACCGAGCACCCGCGCCAACCCCTCCCCATACCGCTGCTCGCCGGAGTCCCACCTGCGTCCGCCTCGCTCGGCTGTGCCCTCTACTTCTAGCGACAGGACGAGCATCCCTCGCGTTGACCGCGCCAAGTCCCACGACCGCACGCGCCTGGGCGGGCCTCGCCTTGGCCCAGCTAGCTCTTCCTGCCCCAAGCCTCTCCACCGACCTGGGCCATGGCCCATGGTGAGAAACCCCCCAGCCCCCCTGTGCACTATTGGCTCAGCTAGATTTGGCCGTAATGTTTTTTTCCACTGCTGCGAATTTGTCTAATTATCCATAGAGCGCCTATTTTGCAGAAAAGCCCTTGTTCTTCATGCATTTAATAAATCATAAACTGTGCATCGGATTAAAATAATTTAAACATGAAAAATGCTTAGAATTTCATCTAGTTTCACATTATGCCACATTCATCCATGTTTAAAATGGTCAAACTTGTTGTTTGTTTAATTTTGCTTAAATGCCATGTTAAAATGATTTATTTCATAACTAATTAACCATAGCTCCGAATTTAATAAACATTATATGTAAATGGGGATGAAAAATTCATAGATTAACTTGCTGCACTTTATTTACCTGTTTAATAACAATAAAATATGATCTTAGGCAGAACAGTACTAAATTCAAATATTGCTCATGAGGATTTTCCGGAATTGTTGTTTGTTGTTTCCGGCCTCATCTAAACTTGCCTAAATAGTTAGTTTACTTTTGTTTCATCTCTTGCCATGTTTAACAACATTTAATATTGTTGAGTACCTAAACGAGAGCAAACTAAACAACTCGAATGTGGTGTTTCGTCAATATGCAACTCGTTGCATATTGAGCTCCACTTAACTTGTAGTATTGTTTGTTGCACTTTGCCATGCCATGGCTTATTACACCGAACATGCATCATACTTGTTTGTGCATCATGCCATGCTTATGCTTGTTGGTTTACCATGTTGTTTGCTTCTTTCCGGTTTGCTTCGCTCGTTAGCTTCGGTTTTGTTCTGGAGTTGTGAGGATTCGTACGACTACGTCCGTTTGTCTTCTTCTTGGACTCGTTCTTCTTCCTTGCAGGATCTAAGGCAAGATGACCATTACCCTCGATATCACTTCTATCTTTGCTTGCTAGTTGCTTCGTTCCATCACTATGCTACGCTACCTATCACTTGTTTACCATGCCTCCCATATTGCCATGTCAAGCCTCTAACCCACTTTCTTAGCAAACCGTTGTTTGGCTAAGTTACCGCTTTTGCTCAGCCCCTCTTATAGTGTTGTTAGTTGCAGGTGAAGTTGAAGATTGCTCCATGTTGGAACATGATTATGTTGGGATATCACAATATCTCCTATTTAATTAATGCATCTATATACTTGGTAAAGGGTGGAAGGCTCAGCCTTATGCCTTGTGTTTTGTTCCACTCTTGCCGCCTTAGTTTCTGTCATACCGGTGTTATGTTCCTTGATTTTGCGTTCCTTACGCGACCGGGTGTATGGGAACCCCTTGACAGTTCGCCTTAAATAAAACTCCTCTAGAAAGGCCCAACTTTGGTTTTACATTTGCCTAACAACCTATAACCTTCCCTGGGCAGGCCAACCCAAGGGTCATCTTTATTTAACCCCCCCCCCCCCCGGGCCAGTGTTTCTCTAAGTGTTGGTCCGAACCGAGCAGCCTACGGGGCCACCTCGAGGAAGCTTGAGGGTTGGTTTTACTCGTAGCTTGTGTCATCCATTGTGCCCTAAGAACGAGATATGTGCAGCTCCTATCGGGATTTGTCGGCACATTCAGGCAGTCTTACTGGTCTTGTTTTACCATTGTCGAAATGTCTTGTAACCGGGATTCCGAGACTGATTGGGTCTTCCTGGGAGAAGGAATATCCTTTGTTGGTCGTTTGAGCTTATAATGGGCTAAGTTGGGACACCCCTGCAGGGTATAAACTTTCGAGAGCCGTGCCCGCGGTTATGTGGCAGATGGGAATTTGTTAATATCCGGTTGTAGAGAACTTGACACTTGACTTAATGAAAATGCATCAACCGCGTGTGTAGCCGTGATGGTCTCTTTTCGGTGGAGTCCGGGAAGTGAACACGGTCTTTGTGTTATGATTGTGCGTAAGTAGTTTCTGGATCACTTCTAGCTTCTCGACCGTTTCGTTGCTTCTCTTCTTGCTCTTATTTGCGTATGTTAGCCACCATATTTGCTTAGTGCTTGCTGGAACCCCAACTCATTACCACTTCCTACCCATAAGCTTAAATAGTCTTGATCTTGCGGGTTTTGAGATTGCTGAGTCCTCGTGACTCACCAGATACTATCACAATAGTTGCAGGTGCTGATACCAGTGCAGGTGATGCAACCAAGCTCAGATGGGAGCTCAACGAAGATCTTGGTCGTTGCTATGTTTTGTTTCATGTTGATCAGTAGTGGATCTCAGTTGGGACGATCGGGGATCTATCATTTTTGGTTATCTTCCTTTTCATTTGGATTTGTCCGTAGTCGGACTATGTGTGTATTTTGGATGATGTATGACTTATTTAAGTATTGTGTGAAGTGGCGATTGTAAGCCATCTCTATTTATCCCTTTCTTGTTCATTACATGGGATTGTGTGAAGATGACCCTTCTTACGACAAAACCACAATGCGGTTATGCCTCTAATTCGTGCTTCAACACGTGGGAGATATAGCCACATGGTGGGTGTTACACTCTCGGAACTATTTCCAAACATAGCTCGCGAAGATCCTCTGCTAACTCCTTGGGTAATCCTCCGGTCATGAGTGTATTAACATAACTCTTGCGACACAATGCATCGGCTACTACATTGGCCTTTCCGGGATGATAATGCAATTTCATATCATAATCCTTAATGAGCTCCAACCATCTCCTTTGCCTGAGATTCAACTCCTTCTGTGTGAAGATATATTTCAAACTCTTATGATCCGTGTATACCTCACAATGGTTTCCGATGAGAAAATGTCTCCATGTCTTCAGCGCATGCACTACGGCTGCTAACTCCAAATCATGAGTAGCATAATTTATCTCATGAGGTTTAAGCTGTCGTGAGGCATATGAAACAACTCTTCCCTCCTGCATAAGCACTCCTCCAAGTCCTCGACGAGAAGCGTCGCAATACACTTGATAATCCTTTCGTTCATCTGGAAGAATTAGCACTGGGGCTGTAACCAAATGTTTCTTCAACTCCTGAAAACTAGCTTCACACTCTTCAGTCCATTTAAACTTGGTGTCCTTCTTCAATAACTCTGTCACGGGTTTAGAAATCCTGGAGAAATTCTCTATGAACCTCCGATAATATCCTGCGAGTCCAAGAAAACTCCTGATTTGTCCAACTGATGTGGGTGCTACCCATTTAGTTACAGATACAACCTTGGTGGGTCTGCTGCTATTCCTTCTCCGGATATAACATGTCCGAGAAATCCAACTTCCTTCAACCAAAACTCACACTTGCTGAACTTGGCATATAATTGGTGTTCCCTGAGCTTCTCGAGAACCAAACGCAAATGCTCCTTATGGTCCTCTTCATTCTTCGAGTAGACCAATATATCATCAATGAACACCACGACGAACTTATCCAAAAACTCCATAAACACCTTGTTCATCATGTTCATGAAATAGGCAGGCGCGTTAGTCAGACCAAATGACATAACGGTATACTCGTATAGCCCGTACCTTGTGGTAAAAGTTGTCTTAGGTATATCCTGCTCTCGAATCTTTAGCTGGTGGTATCCTGATCGCGGATCGATCTTGGAAAATACTTTAGCTCCTTGCAACTGGTCAAACAAATCATTGATCATCGACAGTGGGTACTTGTTCTTGATCGTCACCTCATTCAATGCACGATAATCAACAACCATCCTTAATGATCCATCCTTCTTCTCCACTAGAAGTACTGGGGCTCCCCAAGGTGAGGAACTTGGTCGAATGTAACCTTTATCCAATAACTCCTTAATCTGCTTCTTAATTTCCTCCAAATCCCTTGCGGGCATCCGGCATAGTCTTTTTGATATTGGCCCGGTGCCTGGCAAAAGCTCAATCAAAAACTCAATGTCTCGATCCGGTGGCATGCCTAGCAACTCCTCCGGGAATACGTCGGGGAAATCCTTCACCACAGGTACTTCCTCCTGTACAACTCCTGATAAGGAATTCACTTGATTCCTCTTCGGCACATGCCGGGATACATACTTGATCCTTCTTCCTTCTGGGGTGGTGATCATAATTGACTTACTGGCGCAATCGATGTTTCCTCCATACATCGATAACCAATCCATACCCAAAATCACATCCAACCCTTTGTTACTCCAGAATTATAAAATCCGAGGGGAAAACATGCCTACCTATGGTCAATGGCATCTGAAAACATCCTTGGCTTGCCATATGCTCCGCTCCTAGCGAGCTTACTAACTTAGGTGTCCTAAGAACTTTGGTGGGCAACTTGTACTTATCCACAAATCCCCTTGCTATGTATGAATGCGATGCACCAGTATCAAAAAGAATGATTGCAGTAAATGACTTGACAAAAAACTTACCTATAATTGCATCTGGCTGCTCTTCAACCTCCTCCACGCTAACATGGTTCACTTGTCCCCTATTGAAAGGGTTGGGCTTCTTGCCAGAGCTTCCATTTCCATTTCCATTCTTTGCTTCAGAACACTCGGTGGCGTAATGTACATTCTTCCCGCACTTGAAACAAGTAATGTGACTTAGATCCTTCTTGGCGGGCATTGCTCGGTTGGAATGGTTCTGGCTACTACTTCCTCCATTCCCATTCCCATTCTTGGGTCTAGTATGGTTATGCGTACTTCCTCCATTGGAATTATGGCCTCCATGGTTATGGTGAATGTGTCCTCCCGAGTTTAGGGTAAAATGAGGTCTCTGCTGAGCTCCTGAATTGTACTTCCCTTGTCCATACTTCCTCTTGCGGCTCTCTATCTGCTGCTGCTTCCCTTCAATCATAAGAGCTCTATCTACCAACTCAACTGCATGCTCAGCTCATCATTCAGTCCTTCCAGAAACTTCTCCTGCTTAGCAGCATATGTAGCTACGTCATCAAGGGCATAGCGTGCTAACTTACTAAACTCATCCACATACTGGCCCACTGTGCGTCCTCCTTGGCGCAAGTTGCGAAACTCGTGCTTCTTCATCTTCATAGCTCCTGCTGAAACACGGGCAGTGCGGAAAGCCTGCTGAAACTGATCCCATGTAACAATGTCAATGGGGTAAGTGGCTGTGAAATTCTCCCACCATGATGCTGCGGGTCCATCAAGCTGATGTGCGGCAAAATGCACTCTCTCCGCATCTGTGCATCCTGCAGTGGTCAGCTCCCTTCCAATCTTGCGGAGCCAATCATCTGCAACAATTGGCTCGATGCTACTAGAGAACACCGGCGGATTCAACCTTAGGAAACGGGCTAAGTGATAAACATGTGGTGGTGGTGGGTTGTTGTTGTTGTTGTTGTTGTTGCTTTGGTTCTGATTTTGAACTAGTAGCTGCATCAAGGTATTCTGCTTCTGGATCAACTTAGTGAGCTCCGGTGGGAAAGCAAATCCATTGTCACGTCTTGGAGGCATCTGATGGGTTTAGAAAAGGTGAGAAAACATAATAGAATGAGGTCTAAAGGGAAAACACTACCCATAAGCTCATGAGACAAACACATTCATATCACACCAATCAATTCAAGCAAGGGCATACAAATCGATCTAACTACCATTACAAAAGTGCTCGGACTATTCTATATACATGGGGGAATACTACTAATAATATGGTGGTCGACTAGAAGTTTTGATCGGTGGAAGACTCCATGATATCTGCTCCAGCTTCATCAACGTAGTCATCATCGCTATCATCGGGGTCAGAATCAGTGTCATCGATGATGATGTAGTCCTCCGAATGAATGTCCTTGTAATGGTTGTCATCTCCTCCTGGCACGGGATCTCCCATGAATACTCCTAGCTTCTTTGTCAGGTCGTCATTCTTCTCCACTAGTATCATCATTTCCTCCTCATATCCATCACGTGTAGACTTGAGTTCCTCCTCTAGCTCCGTAATCCTGGTCATTGCCTTCTTCAGATCTATCATGCTTGCGCACATCTGGTTCTTGATACGTCTCCAACGTATCAATAATTTTTGATTGTTCCATGCTATTATATTACCCGTTTTGGATGTTTATGGGCTTTACTTTACACTTTTATATCATTTTTGGGACTAACCTACTAACCGGAGGTCCAGCCCAAATTGCTGTTTTTTTGCCTATTTAAGTGTTTCGAAGGAAAGGAATATCAAACGGAGTCCAAACGGAATGAAACCTTCGGGAGTGATCTTTTTGGAACAAACGCAATCCAGGAGACTTGGAGTGGACGTCAAGCTGCAAACGAGGCGGCCATGAGGGTGCCCAGCGCGCCCCCCACCCTCGTGGGCCCCTCGTGGCTCCACCGACGTACTTCCTTCGCCTATATATACTCCCGTACCCTAAAAACATCGAGAATCAAAATAGATCAGGAGTTCCACCGCTGAAAGCCTATGTAGCCACCAAAAACCAATCGGGACCCTGTTCCGGCACCCTGTCGGAGGGGGGATCCCTCATCGGTGGCCATCTTCATCATCCCAGCGCTCTCCATGACGAGGAGGGAGTAGTTCACCCTCGGGGCTGAGGGTATGTACCAGTAGCTATGTGTTTGATCTCTCTCTCTCGTGTTCTTGAGGTGATACGATCTTGATGTATCGCGAGCTTTGCTATTATAGTTGGATCTTATGATGTTTCTCCCCCACTACTCTCTGGTGATAAATTGATTTTTCCCCTTGAAGTTTTCTTGTTGGATTGAGTCTTGAAGGATTTAAGAACACTTGATGTATGTCTTGCCGTGCTTATCTGTGGTGACAATGGGATATTCACGTGATCTACTTGATGTATGTTTTGGTGATCAACTTGCGGGTTCAATGAACTTATGCATAGGGGTTGGCACACGTTTTCGTCTTGACTCTCCGGTAGAAACTTTGGGGCACTCTTTGAAGTACTTTGTGTTGGTTGAATAGATGAATCTGAGATTGTGTGATGCATCGGATACTTGAGGTGACATTGGAGTATCTAGGGGACATTAGAGTTTTGGGTGATTTGTGTCTTAAGGTGTTATTCTAGTACGAACTCTATGATAGATGGAATGGAAAGAATAGCTTCATGTTATTTTACTACGAACTCTTGAATAGATCGATCATAAAGGATAACTTTGAGGTGGTTTCATACCCTACAATAATCTCTTCGTTTGTTCTCTGCTATTAGTGACTTTGGAGTGACTCTTTGTTGCGTGTTGAGGGATAGTTATATGATCCAGTTATGTTATTATTGTTGAGAGAACTTGCATTAGTGAAAGTATGAGCCCTAGGCCTTGTTTCCTACCATTGCAATACCGTTCGTGCTCAGTTTTATTATTAGCTAACTTGCTGTTTTTATAATTTTAGATTACAAAAACCTATATCTACCATCCATATTGCACTTGTATCACCATCTCTTCACCGAACTAGTGCACCTATACAATTTACCATTGTATTGGGTGTGTTGGGGACACAAGAGACTCTTTGTTATTTGGTTGCTGGGTTGTTTCAGAGAGACCATCTTCATCCTATGCCTCCCACGGATTGATAAACCTTAGGTCATCCACTTGAGGGAAATTTTCTACTGTCCTACAAACCTCTGCACTTGGAGGCCCAACAACGTCTACAAGAAGAAGGTTGTGTCGTAGAGATTGAGGGAGTCCTGGATTAGGGGGTATCCGGACAGCCGGACTGTATACATCGTCCGGACTATTGAAGCGTGAAGATACAAGACTCAAGACTCTGGTCCGTGTCCGGATGGGACTCTCCTTTGCGTGGAAGGCAATCTTGGCGATCTGGATATTGTGTTTCCTTCCTTGTAATTGACTCCATGTAAACCCTAGCCCTCTCCAGTGTCTATATAAACTGGAGAGGTTGGTCCTTAGAAGGCCGATCACAATTACAACCATACCATCATAGGCTAGCTCTTAGGGTTTAGCCTCTACGATCTCGTGGTAGATCTACTCTTGTACTACTGATATCTTCAATATTAATCAAGCAGGAAGTAGGGTTTTACCTCCATCGAGAGGGCCCGAACCTGGGTAAACATTGTGTCCCTCGCTTCCTGTTACCATCAGCCTAAGACGCACAGATCGGGACCCCCTACCCGAGATCCGCCGGTTTTGACACCGACATTGGTGCTTTCATTGAGAGCTCCTCTGTGTCGTCGCTGCAGGGCTTGATGGCGCCTTCAATCGTCAACAAGAGGGTCCAGGGGGAGACTTTTCTCCCCGGATAGATCTTGGTGTTCGGCGGCTTCGCACTGCGGGCCAATTCGCTTGGCCATCTGGAGCAGTTCGATAGCTATGCCCCAGGGTCAGGTTCGGAAACTTGAACTACACGGCGGATATTAGCGGAGACTTGATCTTCGACGGATTTGGGCCTGCGCCAGGAGCACCGAACCATCACGATGAGCACGGCTTAGACCTGCTGTCGGACGATGCTCGGGATATCACCCCTGTAGTAGCCCCGGATCTAAATCTGGAGCAGGTTGCGTTGCCTAAGGACGGAGGGGTGGACCCCGCCCTGCAGGCCGCACACTCATCGGCGGTGGAGCCGAACACAGGTCTCACCTCTATGGAAGCCTGTAAACCCGGGCCCCCGGACTCGTATCCGGTTGTTGGTTCCGGTCCGCACACCCTCGAGCCAGCCAAGCCAGGTTGGGCTCCGGTAATGGAGTTTACCGTTGCGGACATCTTCCAGCACTCGCCCTTTGGCGACATGCTGAAGTCATTAAAGTCTCTCTCTTTATTAGGAGGCTCTGGGCCAAACTATGTCCGGCTTGAGTGGGAAGCAGGCGACGAAGGAATTTGCTGCCCACCCACCACCCACTTCATTGCCACGGTCGATGATTTAACTGACGTGCTTGACTTCGACTTCGAAGACATCGACGGTATGGACGACGATGCAGGAGAAGTACAGGAGCCATCGCTCACAGGGCGGTGGATGGCCACCTACTCATATGATATATACATGGTGGACACTCCGAAGGAAACCAATGGCGACAAGGCAATGGAGGATAACCCCTCAGGGAGAAAAGCAAAGCATGGGCATTGTCGGTGCCGCTCCAAGCCCCGCCACAGCAATACCGGCCCCGGAGATGAAAGCAATCCGGATGGTGCCGAAGAGGAATACAACCCTGACCAGCCCGCCTTCGAGCAGGCCGAACAAGAAGATGAGCAGGTCAGCCCAAAGGAACAGGCGACTGACGGATATCCGGAGGAGGACAACTATATGCCCCCCTCCGAAGACGAGATTAGCCTCGGCGACGACGAGTTCGGCGTGCCTAAGGATCCCGTGGAGCAGGAGCACTTCAAGCGTCGGCTTATTGCCACTACGAGGAGCCTGAAGAAGAAGCAGCAGCAACTCCAGGCTGATCAAGACCTGCTCACAGATAGATGGACTGAAGTCCTGGCAGCCAAGGAATACGGACTCGAGCGCCAAACGGCTGACCGGCCACCCCGTGGCCGGGATAAAATGGGATATCAGCCCGAATACCAGCATGCACCCCCACGCCAATACACTACGGCCCGGGGCAACAGGCAAGACCTGCAAGATATACTAGAAAACAAAGTAGGACAGCCAAGATAGATCTACAGATCGCGGGGGCGCGCCCCAGCGTGTGACGATGACCGTCACGCTGGATACATTATCAACAAGTCCGGTCGGGCCGAACACAGCAACCCAGACCAATTCGAACTGCGTAGCCACATAGCCCAGCACAGAGGCCCCGCACACCCCCTCTGCTTCATTGATGAAGTGATGGATCATGAATACCCAGAAGGGTTCAAACCCGTAAACATCGAATCATACGATGGAACAACAGACTCTGCAGTATGGATCGAAGATTTCCTTCTCCACATTCACATGGCCCGCGGAGACGATCTACACGCCATCAAGTAACTTTCCCTTAAGCTAAAAGGACCAGCCCGGCACTGGCTAAACAACCTGCCAACAAATTCCATTGGCAGTTGGGAAAACCTGGAAGACGCATTCCTCGACAACTTCCAGGGTACATATGTGCGACCACAGGACGCCGATGACTTGAGCCACATTACTCAATAGCCTAGAGAGTCAGCCAGGAAATTCTAGACTCGGTTCCTAAGTAAAAAGAACCAAATAGTCGACTGTCCGGACGCCGAAGCCCTGGCGGCTTTTAAGCATAATATCCGTGATTAGTGGCTTGCTCGACACCTCGGCCAGGAAAAACCCAAGTCCATGGCATCTCTCACAACACTAATGACCCGCTTTTGGGCGGATGAGGACAGCTGGTTGGCTCGCAGCGGCACCACGCCACATTCCGGCACTTCGGATGTCCGTGACAATAACGGCAAGCCACGACGCAACAGACATAAGCGACACAACAACGGTGACAACACTGAAGACACGACAGTAAACGCCGGATTCAGCGGATCCAAGTCCGGTCAGCAAAAGAAGCCGTTCAAAAGAAACAATCAGGGACCATCCAGTCTGGACCGTATACTGGAGCGCTCGTGCCAAATTCATGGCACCCTGGACAAGCCAGCCAACCACACCAACAGAGACTGCTGGGTATTCAAACAGGCCGGCAAAATAAACGCCGAAAACAAGGACAAGGGTTGCACAGCAACGATGACGAGGAGCCCCGGCGTCCGAACACGGGGGGATAGAAGAAATTTCCCCCCTAGGTGAAAATAGTCAACATGATCTACGCCACTCACTTCCCCAAACGGGAACGGAAGCGAGCACTACGGGACGTCTACGCGATGGAGCCAGTCTCCCCCAAGTTCAACCCATGGTCAGCTTGTCCGATCACCTTTGATCGTAGGGATCATCCTACTAGCATCCGTCACGGCGGCTCAGCCGCATTGGTCTTAGACCCAATCATCTACGGATTCCACCTTACGCGAGTCCTTATGGACGGCGGTAGTAGCCTGAACCTGCTTTATCAGGACACAGTGCGCAAAATGGGCATCGACCCCTCAAGGATCAAGCCCACCAAAACCACCTTTAAAGGTATAATTCCTGGAGTAGAGGCCCGTTGTACAGGCTCCATAACATTGGAAGTGGTCTTCGGATCTCCGGACAACTTCCAAAGCAAAGAGTTAATCTTCGATATCGTCCCTTTCTATAGTGGTTACCACGCACTGCTCGGGCGAACCGCATTCGCGAGATTCAATGCGGTACCACACTATGCATACCTCAAGCTCAAGATGCCAGGCCCGCGCGGGGTCATAACAGTCAACGGAAACATGGACCGCTCTCTCCGTACAGAAGAGCATACTGCAGCCCTCGCGGCAGAAGTACAATGCGGCCTCCTCCGGCAAACCACCAATCCGGCGACGACAACCTCAAGCACCGTCAAGCGAGTCTGGAGCACCCCGCAACAGGATCATCAGGCACGCCAAGAGCGCGATTAGCAGTCCGGCCTCTGCTCAAACCCCATTAAAGCAGCATTCGTGCCACGCGTACACAATTACGCACTCAAAATACCATGGGCACAGGCGGAGGCGCAACAGTGACTCAGTCAACATTGCGGTATCACCGCAACATACCTTCATAATCTTTCCCTTTTACCTTTCAGGACATTGCTTTAGTGCAGCCTCTTCAGAAGAGCCGGATTGTCGGACTTACATAGGAGAGAAAACCAAGGAGGCAACAGGCTTTGCGCACAGAAGGAAACACCCAGGTGGAATCTATTTACGATCGTTATACCTATTTTATCTATCTGTACGTGACCTGCCCCTGGATAGGACATGTCAAATAGTCCTATTTATCTCCGCTTAATGCATTCATTGTAAACATACGCTTAAACATATTATTCATCAATGGGAGATAACATATAGCGTCTGCTTATCATTCTTATTTGAGCATTTTTTCTCACAAATGTTTATTTGATATTGCATCCGTACACCTTGGGACGTTCAGTTTGCCAAGGGCTTCTTATGGCGCCCCATAATACGGCAAGACAAGTCCGAACACTTTCAACAGTGCGGCACCCCGAACTTATAGCACTATATGCATCAGCTCCGAATCATGTCTTGGGTCTACAGTTGGGTTAGCCCGGCTCCCTTGTTTTGGTACCTTACGTTCCGTTATATTGGCTAAGGTAGCGCAGGGAGAACTACTGCAATTGTGTCCCGGTTCTTCCGGACGAGCACCTCAGTAGAGAAAGCCGAAAACTGACCGGCATGATGTGGCGAGAGTTGGTCGCTGTTTGAGAAGTCTCAAAATCGTTAAAGATTTTTCCGCTTTAGGCGATAAATCGGCTTCGTCCGATCTAGGCGTATATAGCGCCCCAATTCGGCCTTCCGGATTCTAGGGGCTTCGCCGAAATTTAAAATTGTAGACTTCTATGGCTAAGTGAAAGTTATAAAGCCGCATAGTCCGATTGCCTTGTTCGCTGCGCCGGACACCTCCATAAGGGACCAAACATTTGGATAAAGAGTGTCCGGGTTTTCCAAGAACACCCCAATACTAGTTACGTGGGGGCGGAAGCCGACGACTGGCCTACTTTCAGAATTTTATAAACAGCCGCACAGAAGGTAATATTTTAAATAACAAAAGCGCTACATAGCGCAAGTAACTTCGTCCTTAAATTACAAACATGACAGAAGTGAATTCATTCTAAAATTATGTCCTTGGTACATTCATCGTCCATGAGATGAGCTCCCTTCATAACGCCATCTTAATACTTCTCCGGATAGTGATGCGCCTTGCCCTCCGACGGCCCGTCCTTCACCAGCTTCTCCGCATCCAGCTTGCCCCAATGCACCTTTGCGCGGGCAAAGGCCCGGCGGGCACCCTCAATGCAAACGGGTCGCTTGATGACTTCGATCTACAGACAGGCATTCACCATCCGCTTGATCAGGCCGAAGTAGCTAGCCGGCAGGGGCTCACCAGGCCACATCCGGACTATGAAATCTTTCATAGCCGCTTCGGCCGCCCTGTGGGGTTCGACCAACTGCTTCAGTTGGTTACTCAGAGGCATTGGGTGTTCGGCCCCAGCATACTGGGACCAGAACAGCTTCTCCATTGAGCTCCCCTCCTGGGCACGGTAGAACTCCGCGGCATCTGATATGCTGCGTGGCAGATCTGTGAATGCCCCTGGAGAGCTCCGAACTCGGGTAAGTAAAAGAAACGCCTCCTCCACATGTTTGCTTTGCATAAAGAATTTCTTACCCTCCGCTATCTTTTTGGCCTCCTGGATTTCCTGTTGTGCCTTCTTGGCTTCGGCCTTGGCGTCTTTTATACTAGCAAGGGCCTTCGCAAGCTCGGTCTCTTTCGCCTTAAGCTCATGCTCCACGGACTCGAACTTTTTGCCGAGCTCCTGGAGCTCTTGTTGTACCTCGCCCACTCGGGCATCTTGCTTCTCGCGCTCTGTGCATTCCAAGGCCACCTTGTCTTCGGCCTCGGACAATGCTTTCTTCAGAGAGGCCACTTCGGTGGTGGCCCCTGTTACAAAATCACGATGTTTCATCGTTAGAATAACCAATTTTATATACCCTTCATTATGTGAGAGCGGGGAATCACTCACCTTTGCTCTCTTCGACCTGCCTCTTCGTGAGGTCGAGCTCTCCGTGCGCCTGCTCCAGATCCCGTTTTAGTCCGGCGATCTCGGTTGTGCGGACAGCAGCAGCAAGCAGCACAGCCTGCTTATTCACATTCACACTTATTATTAGACTCCTGCGGATTATAATTGACCCTTCGTTTGTTTTTTCCTTCCGAACACCAAACAGAGTATCAGGGGCTAGTACCTATCGGGTGGTAATTTCACACATTTTTATTACTTACCTCAAAGCCTGTCAGGAGGCTGGTGCAAGCTTCGGTTAGTCCACTCTTGGCGGACAAACCCTTCTAAATCACCGCACTCATAAGAGTACGGTGCTCTTCATCCATGGAAGCGTCGTGAAGCGCTTCCAGCAGACAATCCGGCACCTCGGGCGCAACGGATGTCCTCGACACAGACGGCTCGCCCTCCCTAACGAGGGGCTGCCCGCCTGAGTCCGGAACCATTGAAGGCTCTGGAACAGTGTTTGGCTGAGAGCCCGGCCTACTGTGGCTCTCACCGACACGATCCGCCGGGATCTTGAACCCCGCGTGTCCGACATCTGGAATTCCACCTTGGGGCGTCTCCAGAATCACCTCCCCCCGCTCTGGGAGCCTTCGGGACAACACCTCCATGTCATCCGCGGGTTGAGGAGTGGTGGCCGTCGGGAGCGAGTTCATCTCCGAATCACTCAGGGATCCATCCGAAGAAGATACCTCAGGATGAACCCTGGTCGGACTGCATATATGTTCGACGTTATAAAAAGACTGTGACATAAAGTCATTACAGAGTGCGGATACTTACGATCGCGCTAGGGGCTTCCCCCTGGGCAGCCACCCCTCCTCGCTATGGGCGGCCGTGGCGGAGTAGTCCGGAAGGGACACCTTTCCCTTCTTGGACGACCCAACCTCCCCCTCCGGGGCGGCTTTCCTATTTTTCTCCTCCCCAGTACGGGGAGGTAGAGTTTCTTCTTGCTTCCCCCACCTCCGCTGGAGGAATATATCTCATCGTCATCAGATAACGTGGGTATGACGGCCTTGAGCCGAGGGCCTTTCCCGGCCCCCTGGTCCGCCTTCTCGGGCCCCTCACCCTCTCCGGGTGGGGTGGTCCCTTCTTCTTCTTCCTCCCCTTCGGGGGAGGAGTGTGCCTCGTCGTCTTCGGACGAGGCTTCTGGTGCAACCTTACGTCATAGACCCTTCCGGATCCCCGGGTCCTTATCGGCCTTCTTCTCCGGCACCTTGTAGGGTGCCGGGACCAGCATCTCAGTCAGGAGAGCATCAACTGGGCTTTCTGGCAGCGGAGCCGGACAGTCAATCTGCTCCGCTGTCTCCACATAATCCTAAACAAATATGCACAATTACTTAAGGCTCACCCATGAATATATTGGGAAGAATCGAATCTGGTGGTAGCCTAAAAACTCACCTGACTAGGAGGCCGTGCGGCGTGGAGCCCACGGTCCTCGGATGTGGGAGGAGGTACTTCGGAGGCCTTGAACAACACCTTCCACGCGTCTTTGTGCTTCATGCCGTAGAGCCTCTAAAGCGTCTGGTGTTCGGCTGGGACGAACTCCCATAGATTGAATGCCTGCCTTTGGCACGGCAGAATCCGGTGAACGGGCATGACCTGGATCACATTGACAAGCTTTGTTCTTGTCCTTCATGCTCTTGATGCAGTTTTGGAGTCCGGTCAGCTCTGTAGATTCGCCCCAGGACAGGCCCTTCTTTTCCCAGGAGGTGAGCCGAATGGGGGTTCTGGATCGGAACTCGGGGGCCGCCGCCCAGTTGGCACCACGTGGCTCGGTGATGTATAACCACCCCGACTGCCACCCCTTCACGGTTTCCGCAAAGGAACCATCAAGCCAGGTGACGTTAGGCATCTTGCCCACCATGGCTCCTCCGCACTCCGCTTGCTGGCCGCTCACAATCTTCGGCTTCACGCAGAAGATTTGCAGCCATAACCCGAAGTGAGGCTTGATGCGGAGGAAGGCCTTGCATACGACGATGAACGCCGAGATGTTGAGGACGAAATTCGGGGCTAGAACATGGAAATCTAGCCCATAGTAGAACATGAGCCTGCGGACGAAGGGGTGAAGTGGAAACCCCAGTCCATGGACGAAGTGGGCGAGAAACACGACCCTATCATGGGGTCCCGGAGTTGGAATGACCTGCTCGTCGTCTGGTAGCCGGTGCGCTATGTCTGCGGCCAAGTATCCGGCCGCCTGAAGATTCGCGATATCCTTCTCCTTCACGGTGGAAGCCACCCACTTGCCTCCTGCTTCGGACATGTTTAGCTGTGCGGAGAAGACTTGGGCTAGGGCGCTGGAGCTCGAGGGGGCAAGAGTGGGAAAAGGAGGAAGAAGGCGTGGGTAAAAATGGGGAACTCTTATCCCTTTATAGAGGCGACGGAAGCGGTGCCCCTCCCCACTTGCCCGTTGGGAATCGCTCACCTCCCAAGCGCCATGATTGATGGCATGGTGGGATTACCCATATCCGTATTGATGAGAATCCCGTGATAAGGGGACACGATCTCTGCTTTGACAAGATGTGTCAAGGAAACCGCCTCGCAATATGCGCTGTGGCTGGTTGTAGGAAAACTTTTCGAATAATGACCCGACCTTAATGACATGTCACGTTGTCTAAAAAAGTTGTCAGCAGATAGCATTTGTGAAATATCATTCTCTCTCTACAGCGGTATGTGAAGATCATTTTGCGGATCCGGACATGGTCTACGTGTTCGATAATTACTTTGGAGTATTCAGAGAAGGAACCCGCTTTGCAATGCCGAAGACAAGACTGCATGCCGGACTCATCATCATTGAAGCCTGGTTCAGGGGCTACTGAGGGAGTCCTGGATTAGGGGGTATCCGGACAGCCGGACTGTATACGTCGTCCGGACTATTGAAGCGTGAAGATACAAGACTCAAGACTCTGGTTCGCGTCCGGATGGGACTCTCCTTTGCGTGGAAGGCAAGCTTGGCGATCCGGATATTGTGTTTCCTTCTTGTAACCGACTCCATGTAAACCCTAGCCCTCTCTAGTGTCTATATAAACTGGAGAGGTTGGTCCTTAGAAGGCCGGTCACAATTACAATCATACCATCATAGGCTAGCTCTTAGGGTTTAGCCTCTACGATCTCGTGGTAGATCTACTCTTGTACTACTCATATCTTCAATATTAATCAAGCAGGAAGTAGGGTTTTACATCCATCGAGAGGGCCCGAACCTGGGTAAACATTGTGTCCCTCGCTTCCTGTTACCATCAGCCTAAGACGTGCAGATCGGGACCCCATACCCGAGATCCACCGATTTTGACACCGACAAACATCAAGCTCTTTTTTGGCACCGTTTCCGGGGAGGTGAGTGCTTGAAGGTATATCTTTGGATCTTGCAATTGAATATTTTAGTTTCTTGTTTTATCACTAATTTAGTTTATAAAAGAAAACTACAAAAAAATGGAGTTGAGTTTGCCTCGTACGCTTCATCTTTTTAATATCTTTCATGAAAATGATGGAAAGGAAAATTGTGCTCAATTTCTAGAAGAAGAATGCATTAAAATGTTTGGTACTAGATCTTTGTATGATGAGCATGATTGCAATGTTGTTAGTATGAATTTCTTGAATATCCATGATGCTAATGATATCCAAAGCCACAAGCTTGGGGAAGCTATGTTTGATGAAGATGATATTTTTTGTCCTCCAAGTTTTGATGAGAAAATTTATTATGATGAAAGCATGCCTCCTATTTAGGATGATTATTGTGATGATACGTATGCCATAAAGAATAAACTTGCTTATGTGGAGAGTAGTAAAATTTCTATGCAAGTAGATCATGAAAAGAATGCTTTAGGTGCTGGTTATATGGTTGAATTCATTCATGATACTACTGAAAATTATTATGAGGGAGGAACATATGCTTGTAGGAATTGCAATAATATCAAGTTTCCTCTCTATGTGCTTAAAATCTTCAAGTTATGCTTGTTTTGCCTTCATATGCTAGTTGATTATTGTTCCCATAAGTTGTTTTCTCACAAAATCCCTATGCATAAGAAGTGGGGTAGTTAAATGTGCTAGTCATATTCTTCATGATGCTCTCTTTATGTTTCAATTCTTATCTTTTATGCGAGCATAATTCAAATCATCATGCCTAGCTAAAAAGGCATTAAAGAAAAGCACTTGTTGGGATACAAGCCAATATTTACCCTTACTGTTTTTGTGTGTCCACATGATTATGCCACTGTAGTAATCATGTTTTATAAATTTTGTTTCAATAAAGTGCCAAGTAAGACCTTTAGGATAGCTTATGGTGATAGTTGTGTTGATCCTGCTGAAAATCAGAAACTTTTGCACCCAGTAAATTAGTTTTGATAATTCACAGAAACGTGCTTTTGATCTGATCCTTTTTGCTCTAGATTGGTACACAAATTTCCCAGGACTTACTATTTTTGTAAGAGTTTTAGAGTTCCAGAAGTATTCGAAAATTACAGATTGCTACAGACTGTTCTGTTTTTGACAGATTCTGTTTTTCGTGTGTTGTTTGCTTATTTTGATGCATCTATGGCTAGTATCGGGGGGTATGAACCATAGAGAAGTTGGAATACAGTAGGTTTAACACCAATATAAATAAAGAATGAGTTCATTACAGTACCTTATGTGGTGGTTTTTCTTTCCTGCACTAATGGAGCTTATGAGATTTCCAGTTGAGTTTTGTGTTGTGAAGTTTTCAAGTTTTGGGTAAAGATTTGATGGACTGTGAAATAAGGAGTGGTGTCGGTGTCAAAACCGGCAGATCTCGGGTAGGGGGTCCCAAACTATGCGTCTAGGTGGATGGTAACAGGAGACAAGGGACACGATGTTTTACCCAGGTTCGGGCCCTCTTGATGGAGGTAAAACCCTACATCCTGCTTGATTGATATTGATGATGTGGATATTACAAGAGTAGATCTACCACGAGATCAAGGAGGCTAAACCCTAAAAGCTAGCCTATGGTATGATTGTTGTTATTCTACGGACTAAACCATCCGGTTTATATAGACACCGAAGAGGGCTAGGGTTACACAAAGTCGGTTACAATGGTAGGAGATCTACATATCCGTATTGCCAAGCTTGCCTTCCACGCCAAGGAAAGTCCCATCCGGACACGGGACGAAGTCTTCAATCTTGTATCTTCATAGTCTTGGAGTCCGGCCGATGATGATAGTTCGGCTATCCGGACACCCCCTAATCCAGGACTCCCTCAGTAGCCCCCGAACCAGGCTTCAATGACGACGAGTCCGGCGCGTATATTGTCTTCGGCGTTGCAAGGCGGGTTCTCCTTCAAACTTCATGTTCCTGTCAAATAGTGTCCGGCTTCCTTATAAATGTCGCGCTCCTTGGCTTCTACATCCAATAATGGCCCTCTTTCACGTGTCGTATGAATGCGAAAAGCTAGGGTATTTTTACATTTTACCCCCTAGCCGTGCGAACGAGCCGCCTATAAGAGAGGCGAGGATCTAGATCCAACTCACACCATCCTCCTTCTGCGAGTACTCATCAAAGCGCCTCTGACAAAAATCCATTCTATCATGGATAGTCGATGCGGCTCCTCCTCTTGCGCTCCCAGCCCTCAGCCAGGAGATTGGGGGAGATGCTCAGTTTCACACAGCAAGCTAGTGGCGCTCCAAACCGAGGGATATCTTCCCCCAGCCTTCATGGTTCCGGTTCGAGCTGGACAGGCCACCTTCAAAGGTGGAAAGCAGGCGGAGAGCGTCCCCAACCCTTCCAAAGGAGAGTGGGTATGCTTCGTCCCTTATCTAACAAGGAGACTCGGATTTCCCATACATCCGTTTCTCTAGGGGCTCCTGGAGTTCTACGGACTCCAGCTTCACCACCTTACACCTGCCTCCATTTTGCACATCGCGGGCTTTGTAGCTCTTTGCGAGCTGTTCTTGGGCATCGAGCCCCATTTTGTGCTGTGGAAGAGATTGTTTTGCCTCGTACCCCGTTCTCACGAGGGGTCGATATATCAAGTGGGCGGAGCCGAAATATGGCGCATCACCGGGACCAGATATCTATCCGGCACCCCAAAGAAGCCGCCCGAAGACTGGCCTTCGGAATGGTTCTACATGGAGGACGCCCCTCTGCCGGATCCAGTTCGGATCGGCCTCCCGGAGTTCAGCAATGCTCCCTTGAAGAAACGCCTGAGTTGGCGCCCGCGGAGCCCTCAACGGGAAGATGATGGGAGCGTCCATTATCTGATGGGCCAGATTAGGTTACTGGCCCACTCCGGATTGACCATGATTGGAATCATGGCCACGTGCATTATGCGAGGGGTGCAGCCGCTCCAATATAGGGGCCAACCTATGTGGGATTTCAACGGGGAAGATGACGCCACCCGTCATGGCCGCAAAGGGCCGGGCTCGGCCGACGATTTGGTAAAGATCCTGTCCGGCTTGTACAAGGGGGAGAAGGAGGACTTCCTCCGCACGAGTCCATTGAATGGATTCTCCATGAATAACCCTCGGAGCTGGGTAAGCGGACATTTATCTATCCGATCCATATTTCCAAAGTCAAGTGTCTTACTTTGTGATTTTGACGCAGGAGCTGCGCCGGGACATGGAGGGCATACAAAGCCTGACTCCACAGCCCGAGGATCCGGGACGATCCCTTGATCCTGCCTCCGAAGAGGATCCGGACATAAAGGTGGAGCTGATCGACGGGGTGTTCCACCAACTTAGCATGGACGATGTTCTAGTCGCCATTACGGCTGACTACCCCGGTTTATTTCCGGCTTCCGAGGTGACTACGACCGGAGTCCTGACACCACCATTTGATCCATGCTCATTTTTGACCATCTTACACCGATGGTGCATCACAAGAGGCGTCTTTAAGGCGGGAAGCTGAACCCGCGGCGGCTGACCAGCAAGGGTCAGTTCGGCCCAGCAGGCGGAAGAGGAGTGCAACGCGAATTGAAACGTCGCCGCAATGGAGGAAGCTGAACACAAGACATGAGCCGGATGCTCCTCCAACGGAGGATGCCGACAGGCTGTCCGCCACCAGGTCTGAGGTGGAGAGCGCCATGAATCACAGGCGTCGCCGGACAGTTCTTCGTGACGCGTGTTTCTCCCCGCAGGCGTTGAATGCCTTCAATGAGGGAGACGCGCACCTCTGTGCCGCTCAAGATGGTTTAACCAGAGCCACGGAGCAGTATGTGAAGGACATACGGGTAAGCAGTTTTAATAGTTATATATGCCAGTAGCCCCCGAGACTTAAAATAGTTAAAATAACTGATTTAAGGATCATTTGTTATGCAGGTTCTTACGGAGAAGAATACCCACCTGTCCCAGGAGCTTCAAGAGTGCAAGGCCCATCTTGAGGCCGCACTGGCCGCCACAAGGGGAGCTACAGAGACCCCCGCTGGTAATACATACTTCAAAAAGATAAGTAGTTAATAAAGTGCGGCGTGTGCGTAAATCTGACAATAATATTGCAGAGGGTGCCGGACTAGATCCGGAAAAGCAACAGCTACTACGCCAGCTGAAGGCCGGCGAGAGGGTGCTTATGAAGGTGCAGCAGGAGAGGAATAAGCTCCAAGATGCCCACACCCAGCTAGGAGAAGAGCTGAAAGATGTTCGGGCCCAGCTGTCTGGCTCCGTGAAGGAGAATCAGCGGCTTCGTCGCGGCATTTATAGTAAGTGCTTGAGCAAACTCCTTGAAAAGAAGAGTTCGACGAGGAAGACAACTGACAGAAATGTGTCTTTAGGTGTGCTCACAGGTCGCCCTGCGGAGGGAATGCCCGGTTCAATGGGTGACCAACTCCCCGAGCTGATGCAACTGCACGAACGTGTTCGGCAAGCGATGAGTGGCGTCGCGCAGGCCTTATGGTCGTCCGTCTCCCTACCCGAAAACCTTGAAGGGCTTGCCGAGAAGCTTCAGGGAGCACGGCAGCGCTTCCGTCTATGGAAGATATCGGCCTGCCGTCAAGGCGCCAGGGAGGCCTGGGCCATGGTGAAGACGTGGTACAAGAAGGCGGACCCGAACCGCATGGCCGAGGTCGGACCTGCAGGGCCCGATGGGAAGGAGATCCCTGTGAGCTTAATGTACGGCCAAGTAGAGTTGGCCGCTAAGTATTCCCAACAGGACTGTAAATTAGATAGCCTGTTAGACGGGATTGAAGAGGAGTACAATCAGTCAATTTGATGATGTATTTTAAAATGACATGTAAAATGCCTTCTAGCCGGATTGTAGATCATTTGTCTTTTGCCGACCTTTTCGCTTCAGCCTCGGGACCCTAGAGTCCGGAGTGTGTCCGAATACCTTCTCAGTTATGAAAAAACCGGGGCATGCATGGAGACCAGGCATAGGGGTCATTAGTGCTTTATCAGACAAGGGCCCAACTAGTTATGTTATATTACATGGTTAGTAAGAAACATCTTACAGGGAGAATAGTTCCGTTAGGGGTTCCTTTCCCTGGGAGGCATGCCCTAAGGTGCATGCCCGTACTGCAAAGAGAGCAGAAAAATAATCTGGGGGCAGATAAGTTAAATAAGTAATAAATCATCTTTCAAGTCACCGACCAAATATTCCCTTAAGAACGCTAGCTTTCAGCTTCACCCAGTCTGAGGTACACATCCGGCTGACCCGGCAGTAACAATCGCAGAGGTGCTCCCTTTACCTCCTAGCCGAACAATCGAGAACGTAGGGGTAAGCGCAGGAGCCAGGCAACCCAGCTTGGCCAAAACTTAAGTCATATCGATGCATATAATGATGAATAAAAGGTACATGCGGAAGTATGACACATGTGTTGGGCATGAAGCCCGTATAAATAAGCTTCTGTTAAAGAAGCCCCCAGGTATAATGAGTGCTAGGAGCACATCAAGTATGTGCGAACAATGCGCAAATAAGCCTACCAAAGGCGTTTACTAAAAAAAGTGAGAAGAAGGAGGGGGACAAGAGACGGTGAAAATGTAAAAGGTGGACGGAGGAGGGAGACGAACTCTGAGTCCGGTGTTAGGCGTAGAATCTTCGGAGACGGGCTGCGTTCCATGGGTTTGGCTCGAGTCGATTGTCAGATGCGTTACATAGACGGTATGCTCCACCTGTCAGGACTTGGTCGATGATGAAGGGACCTTCCCACTTGGGCTTAAGTTTGTCCTTTTTCTTGTCCGGCAGGCGTAGAACAAGTTCGCCAACATTGTAAGTTTTGGCCCGTACTTCTCTGCTTTGATATCTTCGAGCCTGCTGCTGATAGAATGCGGAACGAGCTTTTGCCACGTCCCGCTCCTCCTCTAAGGCATCCAAACTGTCCTGCCAATCCAACTCGGCTTCTCTTTCTTCGTACATGCGCACGCGAGGTGAGTCATGAATTATATCGCAGGGCAGAACTGCCTCTGCGCCGTACACCATGAAAAATGGTGTGAATCCGGTAGTGCGGTTTGGCGTGGTCCACAGCTCCCAGAGTACGGAGTCGAGCTCCTCTACCCAGTGCGTGTTAGATTCTTTGAGGGACCGCACTAGTCTGGGTTTGATGCCACTCATGATTAGACCATTTGCTTGTTCGACTTGACCGTTAGTTTGGGGGTGATAGCCTGAAGCATAGTCGAGCTTGATGCCCATATTTTTGCACCAGAGTTTAACCTCGTCGGCCGTGAAGTTCGTGCCGTTATCAGTGATGATGCTGTGGGGGACACCATAACGGTGTACTACCCCGGATATGAAGTCTATCACGGGTCCGGACTCGGCCATTTTAACTGGCTTGGCCTCTATCCATTTGGTGAATTTGTCCACCATGACCAATAGGTATTTTTGCTTGTGGGTTCCCCCTTTAAGGGGTCCAACCATATCAAGCCCCCAGACCGCGAACGGCCAGCTGATGGGTATAGTTTTGAGGGCGGTGGGTGGCATGTGGCTTTGATTAGCAAAGAGCTGGAAACCGACGCATCGTTGGACTAAGTCCTGAGCATGTGCCCGGGCAGTTGGCCAATAAAATCCTGTACAGAAGGCCCTGCCTACAAGGGCCCAGGCTACGGCGTGGTGCCCACCGAGTTCGGCGTGAATTTCAGCCAGAAGATTTCGCCCTTCCTCTTCGGAGATACACCTTTGAAGGACTCCGGTTATGCTTTTCTTATAAAGTTCTCCCTCATGGACCTTGTAGGCTTTAGATCGCCGAACTATGCAGCGGGCCTCATTTTGGTCTTAGGGACTTCCTGCCAAGTTAAGTAGGCTAGGAATGCTTCCATCCACGGGGCGATTACTGCCATTATTTCGTGGGCTGAGGGTGTTATTTCATTGGCTAAGCCACCGATTGTGTCAGAATGTTCCGTGTTGGGTGGCGCGGTTGGTTCCGGGTTGCTATTTCCGAACTCCTCTTCCCATAGTACGGATGGCTTAAAGAGCCACTCCAGGAAGATGTTTGGAGGGACGACGTCGTGTTTTGCGCCGATGCGTGCCAACATGTCGGCTGCCTGGTTGTTGTCCCGGGCTACGTGGTGGAATTCGAGTCCTTCGAACCGAGCTGCCATTTTTAAGACGGCGTTACGATAGGCTGCCATTTTCGGATCCTTGGCGTCAAATTCTCCATTTACTTGGGATATTGCGAGGTTTGAATCCCCGCGGACCTCTAGGCGTTGAATGCCCATGGAGATAGCCATCCGGAGACCATGTTGAAGGGCCTCGTATTCGGCTGCGTTGTTGGAGTCCGTGTACATTATTTGAAGTACGTATTGGACTGTATCTCTGGTTGGGGACGTCAAGACGACGCCAGCCCCCAAGCCGGCCAACATTTTAGAGCCGTCGAAGTGCATAATCCAATTGGAGTATGCGCCGTACTCTTTAGGGAGTTCGGCTTCAGTCCATTCGGCGACGAAGTCAGCCAAAACTTGCGACTTTATAGCTCGCCGTGGTTTGTAGGTTATATCGAATGGCAAAAGCTCAATGGCCCATTTTGCAATCCTTCCCGTCGCGTCGTGATTGTTTATGATGTCGTCGAGAGGTACTTTGGAGGCCACTGTTATCGAACACTCTTGAAAGTAGTGTCGCAGCTTCTGGGATGCCATGAACACCGTGTACGCTATCTTTTGATAATGTGGGTACCTGGACTTACATGGAGTTAGGACAGTGGATACGTAGTACACTGGTTTTTGAAGAGGGAATTTGTGCCCTTCTGTTTCTCGTTCGACGACGAGCACCGCGCTTACAACTTGATGTGTTGCCGCGATATATAACAACATTGGTTCGCCCAAGTTGGGCGCGGCCAGGACCGTATTTGTTGCCAGTATGGCCTTTATGTCTTCGAGTCCGGCTGTGGCAGCATCCATCCATTCGAAGTGTTCGGTGCGCCTGAGGAGGCGGTAGAGGGGCAATGCCTTTTCTCCCAAACGGGAGATGAAGCTGCTTAGGGCCGCCACGCATCCAGTCAATTTTGTATTTGTTTGAGGTCTTTTGGGATGTCCAATTGTGACAGAGCTCGGATCTTGGCTGGGTTTGCTTCAATTACTCTACCGGATACAATGAAGCCCAAGAGCTTTCCGGCTAGTACGCCGAAAACGCATTTTTCCGGGTTAAGCTTAATGTCATATGCTCGGAGGTTGTAGAATGTGAGCCTCAAATCGTCTATTAGAGTTTCGACGTGTTTAGTTTTGACGACCACATTGTCTACATATGCCTCCACTGTTTTGCCGATCTGGGTAGCCAGCCATGTCTGAATCATGCGCTGATATGTTGCGCCGGCGTTTTTAAGTCTGAAGGGCATTGTGTTGAAGCAGAATGGTCCGTATGGAGTAATGAATGCCGTTGCGGCCTGGTCTGTTTCCGCCATCTTGATTTGATGGTATCCGGAGTATGCGTCAAGGAAACACAATGAATCGTGCCCCGCGGTAGCATCGATGATCTGGTCGATGCGGGGGAGAGGGAAAGGATCCTTTGGACAGGCCTTATTAAGGTCTTTAAAATCCACACAAAGGCGCCAGGATTTGTCCTTTTTTGGTACCATTACCAGGTTTGCTAGCCAGTCTGGATGTTTTATATCTCTGATGAATCCGGCTTCCAATAGTTTGGCTAGCTCCTCTCCCATTGCCTGTCTTTTGGGTTTGGAAAATCGTCGAAGAGCCTGTTTGACTGGCTTGAATCCTTTTAGGATATTTAGGCTGTGCTCTGCCAGCCTGCGTGGGATTCCTGGCATATCTGAAGGGTGCCAGGCAAAAATGTCCCAATTTTCCCAAAGGAATTCTCGTAGTGCGGCTTCTACATCAGGGTTTAATTGTGCCCCAATGGAGGCCGTCTTTGTGGGGTCCGTAGGATGGACCTGGAATTTGACTATTTCGTCTGCTGGTTTGAAAGACGTGGACTTAGATCTCTTGTCGAGTGTCACATTGTCCCTATTCACCGTGGAGCGTAGTGCCGTGAGTTCTTCTGCCGCTAGTGCTTCAGATAGTGCCTCTAGGGCTAGTGCGGCTGTCTTGTTTTCGACGCGGAGTGCTATGTCCGGATCACTGATCAGAGTGATGATTCCATTGGGCCCGGGCATTTTGAGCTTCATGTACCCATAATGGGGTACGGCTTGGAAAATTGTGAATGCCTCTCGCCCTAATAGAGCGTGATATCCGCTGCTGAACGGGGCCACTTGGAACGTGACTTCCTCGGACCTGTAGTTGTCCGGCGAGCCGAACACCACATCTAGTGTGATTTTTCCTGTGCAGTGTACTTCCCGACTAGGGATTATTCCTCTAAAGGTTGTGCTGCTTCGCTCAATGCGGCTCCAGACTATTTCCATTTTTGGAGAGTTTCCTCATAGATGAGGTTTAATCCGCTGCCGCCATCCATGAGTACCTTGGTAAGACGAAAGCCATCCACTATGGGACTGAGGACCAATGCGGCTGGTGCTCGGGCTGTTCGGAATTTAGGTTCGTCGCTGGCGTTGAAGGTGATAGTTGTGTCACTCCATGGATTTGTTGTTGCTACTTGGTAGACTTCGGCGAGGTTGCGGATTGTTCGTTTCCGCATATTATTTGATGCGAAAGTCTCGAAGACTGTTGATACCGTACTGGTGCTGTTGGGTTGGTTGTCCGGGGCTAGAAGCCCTTCGCCACTTTTGGCCACCTGCCGTAGTATCCAACATGCCCGGAGACTATGTTTTGGAGTGGCGCCTTCTGCATTGTGGATTTTGCAGGATCCGCTGAGCCATTCTTCCAGTACGGTTCCGTACCCTTTGGGGGGTTTTTGCTTTTTGGTTTTTGACCCAGGTGCTGTAGCGTGGTGCACCCTTTTATTCCGGACTAAGGTTGTGTTCAGGGCCGGATTGTCCCAAAATCTAGTTTCGGTTTTCCAGGCACTCTCCATCGCACAGTATTTTCGTACTATGGTTTCCAGGTCGGTGAAGCGCGTGACCTCGCGACGACTTATGGTGTTCATGATTCCCTTGTCCGTGCAATTATTACAGAAAATAGAGATTGCGCTTTCCTCATGGCAGTCCTTTATCCTGTCCACAACCAGGAGGAATCTGGCCCAGTAATGATGTACTGTTTCATCGGGCTCTTGCCGTATTTGAGATAGATCACTTGTGTTTGGGTGGGCGGGTGGAACCAAATTCAGAGCCCTTCCCAATCTAAGGCTCAAAGGCCGAGGAATTTCCGGATTTGGAAGCTTGGATTGCTGGAGACCGTCCAACGAATCTAGTCCGCTGCCTGACTTTAGGTTCAGTACTCGACTGACGTCCATCCCTCCGCGGGAATCCAGCGTGGAGGGATCGGGAATCCGGACATAACTGGTTCTTAACATAGGGGAAGAGTCGCCGCGTTGTTCTTCTACCACAGCAACATGGTGGGTAGCCTGGGGAGAGTTAATTTCTCTCAGATCGGTTTTAAGCCTAATCTGATCGTAGTCTGTAGTGACTCCCAGGGTGGCGATGCGATCCAAGAGCTCGTTTACGGAAGAGAGCTCCATCGGATCTAGCTGCTCGGTGAATTCCGAGTTGATGCGAAGATCGCTTTTGATGACCCGAGAGGTCATCGTCGAAGCGGTGGCCGGACAGGCGGTCATAAGAAAACCACCCAGCCGGATAGCTTGACCGGCAGCCAAAGCTCCTTTTGCAATGGTACCATCTTTAAAGACTGGAGGAGGAATCCTTCCTGATTGCGACGGCACAGAGGAACTCTCAATGAAAGCACCAATGTCGGTGTCAAAACCGGCGGATCTCGGGTACGGGGTCCCGAACTGTGCGTCTAGGCGGATGGTAACAGGTGACAAGGGACACGATGTTTTACCCAGGTTCGGGCCCTCTTGATGGAGGTAAAACCCTACGTCCTGCTTGATTGATATTGATGATGTGGATATTACAAGAGTAGATCTACCACGAGATCAAGGAGGCTAAACCCTAAAAGCTAGCCAATGGTATGATTGTTGTTATTCTACGGACTAAACCATCCGGTTTATATAGACACCGGAGAGGGCTAGGGTTACACAAAGTCGGTTACAGTGGTAGGAGATCTACATATCCGTATCGCCAAGCTTGCCTTCCACGCCAAGGAAAGTCCCATCCGGACACGGGACGAAGTCTTCAATCTTGTATCTTCATAGTCTTGGAGTCCGGCCGATGATGATAGTTTGGCTATCCGGACACCCCCTAATCCAGGACTCCCTTAAGTGGCAAGAGCCTAAGCATGGAGATGCCCATGGCACCCCAAGATATTCAAGGATAACCAAAAGCCTAAGCTTGGGGATGCCCCGGAAGGCATACCCTCTTTCGTCTTCGTTTATCGGTAACTTTACTTGGAGCTATATTTTTATTAGCCACATGATATGTGTTTTGCTTGGAGCGCCTTGTATGATATTAGTCTTTTCTTTTTAGTTTACCACAATCATCCTTGTTGTACACACCTTTTGGGAGAGACACACTTGATTTGGAATTTATTAGAATACTCTATGTGCTTCACTTATATCTTTTGAGCTAGATAATTTTTGCTCTAGTGCTTCACTTATATCTTTTAGAGCATGACGGTGGTTTAATTTTGTAGAAATTGTTGATCTCTCATGCTTCACTTATATCACTTTGAGAGTCCTTTAGAACAACATGGTATTTGCGCTGGTTATAAGATTGGTCCTAGAATGATGGGCATCCAAGTTGGGTATAATAAAAACTATTATAGAAAGTGAATTGGATGCTATGATAAATTTGATGCTTGATAATTGTTTTGAGATATGAGGATGGTGATATTAGAGTCATGCTAGTGGGGTAATTACGAATTTAAGGAATACTTGTGTTGAAGTTTGTGATTCCCGTAGCATGCACGTATGGTGAACCGCTTTGTGATGAAGTTGGAGCACAATTTATTTATTGATTGTCTTCCTTCTGACTGGCGGTCAGGGATGAGCGATGGTCTTTTCCTACCAATCTAGCCCCCTAGGAGCATGCGCTTAGTACTTTGTTTTTAATGACTTGTAGATTTTTGCAATAAGTATATGAGTTCTTTATGACTAATGTTGAGTCCATGGATTATACGCACTCTCACCCTTCCACCATTGCTAGCTTCTCTTGTGCCACGCAACTTTCACCGGTACCATACACCCACCATATACCTTCCTCAAAACAGCCACCATACCTACCTATTATGGAATTTCCATAGCCATTCTGAGATATATTGCCATGCAACTTTCCACCGTTCCATTTATTATGACACGCTCCATCATTGTCATATCGCTCTTTGCATGATCATGTAGTTGGCATTGTATTTGTGGCAAGGCCACCTTCATAATTTTCGTACATGTCGCTCTCGATTCATTGCATATCCCGGTACACCGCCGGAGGCATTCATATAGAGTCATATTTTGTACTAAGTATCGAGTTGTAATCTTGAGTTGTAAGTAAATAAAAGTGTGATGATCTTCATTATTAGAGCATTGTCCCAAGTGAGGAAAGGATGATGGAGACTATGATTTCCCCACAAGTTGGGATGAGACTTCGGACTTTACAAAGAAAAAAAAAGAGGCCAAAGAAGCCCAAATAAAAAAAGGGCAAAAAGAAATTAAAAAGAAAAAGGGAGAAAAAGAAAAAAAGGAAAGAAAAAAGAAAAAATGAGAGAAAAAGAGAGAAGGGACAATGCTACTATCTTTTTTCCACACTTGTGCTTCAAAGTAGCACCATGATCTTCACGATAGAGAGTCTCCTATGTTGTCACTTTCATATACTAGTGGGAATTTTTCATTATAAAACTTGGCTTGTATATTCCAATGATGGGCTTCCGCAAAATGCCCTAGGTCTTCATGAGCAAGCAAGTTGGATGCACACCCACTTAGTTTCTTTTGTTGAGCTTTCATACACTTATAGCTCTAGTGCATCTGTTGCATGGCAATCCCTACTCACTCACATTGATATCTATTAATGGGCATCTCCATAGTCCGTTGATATGCCTAGTTGATGTGAGACTATCTTCTCCCTTTTTGTTTTCTCCACAACCACCGTTCTATTCCATATATAGTGTATGTCCATGGCTCATGCTCATGTATTATGTGAAAGTTGAAAAGGTTTGAGAATACTAAAGTATGAAACAATTGCTTGGCTTGTCATCGGGGTTGTGCGTGATTAAATACTTTGTGTGATGAAGATAGGGCATAGCCAGACTATATGATTTTGTAGGGATAACTTTCTTTAGCCATGTTATTTTGAGAAGACATGATTGCTTTGTTAGTATGCTTGAAGTATTATTGTTTTTATGTCAATATGAACTTTTATTTTGAATCATTTGGATCTGAACATTCATGCCACAATAAAGAAAATTACATTGAGAAATATGCTACGTAGCATTCCACATCAAAAATTCTGTTTTTATCATTTACCTACTCGAGGGTGAGCACGAACTATGCTTGGGGATGCTTGATACGTCTGCAACGTATCTATAATTTTTGATTGTTCCATGCTATTATATTACCCGTTTTGGATGTTTATGGGCTTTACTTTACACTTTTATATCATTTTTTGGGACTAACCTACTAACCGAAGGCCCAGCCCGAATTGTTGTTCTTTTTTTTTTGCCTATTTCAGTGTTTCGAAGGAAAGGAATATCAAACGGAGTCCAAACGTAATGAAACCTTTGGGAGCAATCTTTTTGGAATAAACGCAATCTAGGAGACTTGGAGTGGACGTCAAGCTGCAAATGAGGCGGCCACGAAGGTGCCCGACGCGCCCTAAGGGGGTGGGCGCACCCCCACCCTCGTGGGCCCCTCGTGGCTCCACCGACGTACTTCCTTCGCCTATATATACTCCCGTACCCTAAAAACATCGAGAAGCACAATAGATCAGGAGTTCCGCCGCCGCAAGCCTCTGTAGCCACCAAAATCCAATCGGGACCCTGTTCCGGCACCCTGCCAGAGGGGGGATCCCTCACCGGTGGCCATCTTCATCATCCCGGCGCTCTCCATGACGAGGAGGGAGTAGTTCACCCTCGGGGCTGAGGGTATGTACCAGTAGCTATGTGTTTGATCTCTCTCTCGTGTTCTTGAGGTGATACGATCTTGATGTATCACGAGCTTTGCTATTATAGTTGGATCTTATGATGTTTCTCCCCCTCTACTCTCTTGTGATGAATTGAGTTTTCCCCTTGAAGTTGTCTTGTCGGATTGAGTCTTTAAGGATTTGAGAACACTTGATGTATGTCTTGCCGTGCTTATCTGTGGTGACAATGGGATATTCACGTGATCTACTTGATGTATGTTTTGGTGATCAACTTGCGGGTTCAATGAACTTATGCATAGGGGTTGGCACACGTTTTCGTCTTGACTCTCCGGTAGAAACTTTGGGGCACTCTTTGAATTACTTTGTGTTGGTTGAATAGAGGAATCTGAGATTGTGTGATGCATCAGATACTTGAGGTGACATTGGAGTATCTAGGTGACATTAGGGTTTTGGTTGATTTGTGTCTTAAGGTGTTATTCTGGTACGAACTCTATGATAGATGGAACGGAAAGAATAGCTTCATGTTATTTTACTACGGGCTCTTGAATAGATCGATCAGAAAGGATAACTTTGAGGTGGTTTCGTACCCTACAATAATCTCTTCGTTTGTTCTCTGCTATTAGTGACTTTGGAGTGACTCTTTGTTGCGTGTTGAGGGATAGTTATATGATCCACTTATGTTATTATTGTTGAGAGAACTTGCACTAGTGAAAGTATGAACCCTAGGCCTTGTTTCCTACCATTGCAATACCGTTCGTGCTCACTTTTATTATTAGTCACCTTGCTGTTTTTATAATTTCAGATTACAAAAACCTATATCTACCATCCATATTGCACTTGTATCACCATCTCTTCGCTGAACTAGTGCACCTATACAATTTACCATTGTATTCGGTGTGTTGGGGACACAAGAGACTCTTGTTATTTGGTTGCAGGGTTGTTTGAGAGAGACCATCTTCATCCTACGCCTCCCACGGATTGATAAACCTTAGGTCATCCACTTGAGGGAAATTTGCTACTGTCCTACAAACCTCTACACTTGGAGGCCCAACAACGTCTACAAGAAGAAGGTTGTGTAGTAGACATCAGTTCTACTGGCGACGAATGTGCTGGTTTAACTCCTGTATGAAAGCTGCAATGGACTATCCCTCCTGGTGCTGATCATCTCCCATTGCTTATCTCAGCACCCACATATATGGTAGATAGTGTCCTTAAGATCCTTGTGATAAACTTCTCCGATGCGTCCCATGGCGATGTGGGCTGCCATGCTCTTTCCTAGACTCTAGGTTGGTTCATCAAAGGAAAACTCTATGGGATCAGTAACTGGCATGAATGTCCTTCCTGGAACTTGAACTCGAATCATCCAACACTCCTCTTCTGGTAAAGTGGCGATGTAGGTCCCGGTGAAGCTTGGTATTCCTTCAAGTGTCGTCCAAAAGGAGCGTCTTCATCCGGTTGTGTAAACTTGTTCCTTGAGTCCGCCATCCTATAGAGTGGAAAAGGGAGAGAAGTCAGAAATGAGTAGAGAAGAGTGACCTATGGTTCAACTTAGTGGTCGTGTCCTACAGTCAGCGTGTGCTCTGATACCGTCTTGTAGCGGCTAGACCTCAAACAGTCTAGTCTCTGTGCATCCGTGTCATCCCTGGATCGGTAATGCTGACACACACATTACTCGAGGATTTATAACAGAGTTACAACCACACACTTATTACATCGAATGTCTCAAAAGAGAACTTATTACAATAATATGGCTGAAGGCCATCTAAATAAGATAACAACGGAAGGCTTGGAAGAGAAAGTGAGTCCATCAACTCCAAAGGCATAGCTGAGTGAATGACAACGACCTAGCGCACCTTACTCATTGTCTGAAAAGTCTGCAACATGATATGTTGTAGCCCGAAATGGGTCAGCACATGGAATATGCTGGCAATGTAACACAAAAGAGCAATGAACATAATACTTGCTATCACTACATGCATATATGGCTGGTAGAAAATTCTATGGTAAATGTTTTGCATAAAGCCAATTTTCCCTACAACAAAGGAATAAATTTTATCTAACTATCATGGTGGTTGTTAAACATTGAGAAGGTTCCTCCAACACAATCCCAATTAAGCAATATCAATTAACCCAACAAAATTAATTTAGAGTGATGAGATCCATATGATAATCCAAGAACCAGATACTCAAGATGTCCATAACCGGGGACACGGCTAAACATGATTAGTTTGTACACTCTACAGAGGTTTGCGCACTTTTCCCCACAAGACTCGCTCTCCTCCGTTAGATTTCTCGCACTACATGGTGTTTGAGAAACGGATGACTGAGACATAGTCTTTCAGAAACATTAACTCTTTACTTTGGATGGACAGTTACACCTACTTTCCCCTACATCTGCTAGCTCACCACTGAAAGAGGTCATGCAACCTACTCAACTATGCTAGAGCCCATAATAGCTTATGGCTGCACACGGAAGTTTCTAGCATGAATAATCTTATGATCCCTTTGAGCCTGGGTGGCGAACCATAGGATGATCACACGGGTACTCCGGGAAATCCTAGGACAACACTGGATTCTCCAGGTGCCCGCAACCAATCCACCCAGATATGTATTTAAGTAGCCACCTTAAGTTAACCATTAATTAACAAGTCTCACATCTGTCATGGATACACTCAACCAATGCACGTCTACAAGCATATAAAACAACCTAAGCATAACGTAGAAGTAACTCCCAAAGGTTTGATAATAAAAAGGCAATAGGTTCTACCTCATCATCAACTTCCCAATCTACAAGTTATATCAGATCCTAACCATGCGATGTTTGAGGATGGTAACTAATGCATAAAATCTGGGAAATAAAGGGATATGATCCAAGTGTTACTTGCCTTGCTGACGATCTGCAAATCCTAGAGACTCATAGTAGCACGCTTCGCACTCCGGGAATTCTATCGCAAACAAACAATAGCATACATAGCATTCCAGCAAGATGCACAAGTAAAACTCAAATAAGAAGATCCAAATAGAAAGTTCAATTGAAGAGCTTCGATTTGCAAAAAGAATCAACTCAAACGGAGCAACGAAACTCAAGATACGAATGAAACAAGATCGTTTACTAATCTGGACTAAAGTCAAATTTATAGTACCAAAATCATGTTCAAGTTAGTTAAACAGAAAGAGGGCTTCGAGGCGAAGATTTAGGCGTTGGTTTCATCTAATTTGGATAAACGAGTAAAGAGTTATACTAGATTGAGGATCAGGGCAGAAATCGCGATAAAAAATAATCGCAGTTAAAACCGTGGAAAATAAAATGAAACGAACAGACTAAGGAACGAAGGTTCGCTGTCTGAGCCTAACCGGCGAACAACGTTCGTTAACGAACGAACGGACGAACGTCCACTAAATAACTAAATCAAAGAAAAATCCACCGATCTATTAAAAAAATAGATCTAGGGTTTAAAAAACCGTCGGTTTTTACCTAAACCGAAAAAAAACCGGCGGCAGATCCGACGAGGTCAACGGCAGGATTCCGACGAGCGGGCGGCTCCGGCGACTCCGGCGGGTGGCGGGGCGAGGCGAGACGCGGGCGTTGGCGGCTCCGGGGCGACGGCGGGCGGCGCGGGCGTCGGCAGCGGTAGGGCGGGGTGGCGATGTGGGGCGGCGGTGGTGGCTATTTAAAGAGGGGGAGGGGGCGAGGTGGCTTGGGGGAGGGGCTGGCGGCAGCAGAGTCCGAGGCGGCGATGGCGGGCGGCGTGCGCGAGCGGGGCTCCGGCTCGGGGTCGGGGACGGCGTGAGTTGGGCCGGCTCGGCTTCGGCCCAGTCGATCCGAATTTTTTTAAAAATAAATTCCGCCGAAACAGAAAAGTCCTAATGAATTAAAAAATAAATTCTAAAAATGCGAAAAACAATTTTCACCATCTAAATAAAATATTTTGAACAAAGTCAACATTTTACTGGCCTAATAATACAATTTTAAAAAATGCATATTTTTCTAATTCAAATAAAATAGCAATAAAAATCCAAATAAAATATTTGGTTGATTTTAACATTTTCCCTCTAATATTTCTTTTATTTTGGAGAAGTCATTTTATCCCCTCTCTTTTATTTTAATATTGGAAATATTCAGAGAAAAAATGATTAAAACCAAAATGATCCTCTTTTCAATATTCGAGAAAATTCAAATATGAAAATAAATGAAACCCCCAACTCTCTCCGTGGGTCCTTGAGTTGCTTAGAGTTTCTAGGATCAACCAAAATGCAAATAAAATATGATATGCATATGATGACCTACATATAACATTCCAAATTGAAAATTTGGGATGTTACATATTAAAAGGGGATGATGTGTTGCTTAATGGTCTACTTGCTCAAAATGCTTAGTGATATGCTCCAAAGCCCTCAACCACTTTCTCATATCCAAATATGTCCTAAACCTAAAGTCAAACTCGGCCCCACCAATTTGATCTATCCAGCGCCACGGAGTTCCTTTGACATAGCCATAGCCAGAAACCCTAATCAGTTCGGTCTCACCGATAGGGTTTCGGTCTCACCGAGATGGGATTGCAAACTCTATGTTACCCTTCGTAACGTTTCGGTCTCACCGAAATGAGCGATCAGTCCCACTGAGTTTGCAATGCAATTTCTCTGTTTCCCTTCCGTAATGTTTCGGTCTCACCGAAAGGAGCGATCGGTCCCACTGAGTTTGCGAGACCAACTCTCTATTTGCTCATTGCTGAAATCGTTCTCACTGAGTTCATGCAATTGGTCACACCAAGATGAGGTTTTTCCCTAACCCTAGTGCATCAGTCCCACTGAGTTGATCATGTAGGTCCCATAGAGAATCCTAACGTTCACACTTTGAACTAAATCAGTCTCACCGAGTTCACCTATTAGGTCTGACCGAGTTGGGTCAAATGCGTGTAACAGTTAGATTTTGTGTGGAGGCTATATATACCCCTCCACCCCCATCTCTATTCAAGAGAGAGCCATTAGAACGTGCCTACACTTCCACTACTCATTTTCTGAGAGAGAACCACCTACTCATGTGTTGAGACCAAGACATTCCAATCCAACCACAAGAATCTTGATCTCTAGCCTTCCCCAAGTTGCTTTCCACTCAAATCATCTTTCCACCATAGCCAAATCTGTGAGAGAGAGTTGACTGTTGGGGAGACTATAATTTGAAGCACAATAGCAAGGAGTTCATCATCAACACACCGTCTATTACCTTTTGGAGAGTGGTATCTCCTAGATTGGTTAGGTCTCACTTGGGAGCCTCTAACAAGATTGTGGAGTTGAACCAAGGAGTTTGTAAGGGCAAGGAGATCGCCTACTTCGTGAAGATCTACCGAAGTGAGGCAAGTCCTTCATGGGCAATGGCCATGGTGGGATAGACAAGGTTGCTTCTTCGTGGACCCTTCGTGGGTGGAGCCCTCCGTGGACTCGCGCAACCGTTACCCTTTGTGTGTTGAAGTCTCCATCAATGTGGACGTACGATTGCACCACCTATCAGAACCACGCCAAAAAATTTCGTGTCTACATTGTGTTTGCCTTCTCCAAACCCTTCCCTTTTCCTTCATATGCCATGTTTTACTTTCTGCTGCTATACTCTTAGAATTGCATGTGTAGGTTGATTGCTTGACCTGAGCTAAGTTGCTAAAATCTGCCAAGAATTAAAATTGGGAAAAGGCTAGATTTTTATTTGGTCAAGTAGTCTAATCACCCCCTTCTAGACCTACTTTCGATCCTACAAGTGGTATCAAAGCTTTGGTCTCATTTTCCTTGATTTCCATAGCTTTCGTGATCATAGCCTTGGTTTCACAACCTAGGACAGTATGGCATCTAGCGAGGAAAATTACCACCGTAGAGGTCCTTACTTTGCTGGTACTAATTTTGCTAGTTGGAAGCATAAGATGAAAATGCATATTCTTGGACGTAACCCCGCTGTTTGGGCTATTGTGTGTATTGGTTTGCAAGGTGAATTATTTGAAGATGGAAGAGAACCAAATCGTGAAGCAACCGCGGAAGAATTGAAGATGTTGCAATACAATGCTCAAGCTAGCGATATCCTCTTCAACGAATTGTGCCCCAAAGAATTCAACAAAATCAACCATCTTGGGATTGCAAAGGGAATTTGGGATACTTTGGTTGATATGCATGAAGGTACTGAGTCCGTAAAGTAATCCAAATTGGATGTGCTTCAAAGTCAACTTGACAAGTTCAAAATGAAGGATGGTGAAGGAGTCGCTGAAATGTATTCTAGGCTTGCTCTTATCCCAAATGAGATTGCTGGCTTACGAAGTGAAGAGATGACTAATACATTCATCATCAAGAAGATCCTAAGAGCCTTGGATGGAAAATATGATACCTTGTGCACCTTGATCCAAATGATGCCCAATTACAAATATCTCAAGCCAACTGAAGTCATTGGTAGAATTGTGGCTCATGAGATGTCACTCAAGGATAAAGAAGAGCTTCACAACAAGTCTAGTGGTGCTTACAAAGCTTCATGTGATGCCCCTACAACATCAAGTGAGAAACAAGCCTTCAATGAAGAATTGAGCCTAATGGTGAAGAACTTCAACAAGTTCTACAAGAGTAGAAGCAAAGAGAGAAGTTCCAAGTCAAGGTCCTACAATGACAAAAGATCTTCTAGCCGTGATCGCAATTGCTACAATTGTGAAAGACCCGGACACTACTCTAGTGAGTGTACGGCTACCTACAAAAGAAGAGAAGACTCACCTAAAAGGACAAGTAAAAGAGAGGAACCACCACCAAGAGAGAGAAGGAGTAGAGATGATCGTTATGAATGAAGACCCTCTCGCAGAAGCAAGGATTCGGAAAGGAAGGATTCATAAAGGAGCTACACAAGACAAAGACATCAAGCTCATGTTGGTGAATGGGTATCCGGTTCCGACTCCGACAACTACTCCGAGAGAAGTTATCACTCCGACTCTAAATATACTCAAGATGAAGGTGTTGCCGGTCTTGCACTTGTGTCATCCAACTCCTACAACATATTTGATTCACCAAATGAAGGGATTGGAAGATGCTTCATGGCTAAATGCCCAAAGGTATCACACCCCGAGTATGTTGATTTCAATAGTGATGAAGATGATTTGCTAGGTGATGATGATTTACTTGTTGACAACTCTAGTTATGAAAACTATGATGAAATTGCTATTAATCATGCTAATCAAGATGAAATGAATGACAATGATAAGAAGGAGATTGAGCATCTAACTAAAGAAATAAACGCTCTTAAGTTAGCTCATGAAACTACCTTAAAGGATCATCAAGAGCTTTTAAAGACTCATGAAAAGCTACGCTTTGAAAAGATCAATCTAGAGCAAGAGCATGGGTTCTTAAAAGCAATCAACGATGATCTTCGTAAGAAAAGTTCTTATATTGCCAAGCGTTTACTCTTGTCTACTTACATGCCACAAGTAAAATCTAGCAACAAGAGTAAGAAAGAATCTTCTTCTAGTAGTAACATTAATCATGTAAATCCAATATTGTTGCTTCTAGTAGTTCTCTTGATTCCACTAATGAGTCTCTTAGCCAAGTTACACTTGAGTAAGAAAATAGCTTATTGAAGGGAATTATAGAGAAAGGTGTTTACAAGAGCCTTGCTGGAAGTAAGCAATTTGAGGAAATTGTACGCAAGCAAGGAAGGCACCGGAAGAATCAAGGTGTTGGTTTTGAACGCAAATTCAATTTCAATGGAGTTGAGTTGGAAGAAGATCAATACCCCAAGACGAAGTTTTTTCCTCAACAAGAGAAGTATGATCCCACTTCTTTCAAGGGAACACAAGTTCAAGATGATCTTCCACCACCAGACCACAAGCTAAAAGGCAAGGACATGCTTCAAGAAGAGATTGATGCATTTGAAAAGAAGCTCCAAATACCTTGGTCAAGTGGGTTCCCAAGACTACATCGAGTTCTAGTTCATCAAGTATGACTACAACTCCAAGGATTCCTATCAAGATGATGTGGATCCCAAAGAAGAAGAACTAGAGAGTTCTTGAGGGTGACTCCGCCAACATACTTCACTCATATTCATTTTGGTAAGAACAAGTGCAATCAACTTTCACATCTTGCACTAGTTCAAGGAGTCACAAACCCTCTTGTTGCTAAGACAAGGGACATGGTAATCTAATGCTTTCATGGACATCATTACATGTGAATTTCACTCTATGTCCATGGATATCCTTGTGTGTTCCTTGTGGGACTAACCCATGTAGGTATTGAAAGTGCAACTCATTCCAATGGATTGCTCCAAATGATCTACATCAACATTGAGCATCTACATCTTCAACACATACATGAAGTCATCATCGACAAAACCCAAGGTTAGTTCATCCCTCTTAGGGGGGATATCACATCTAGGGGGAGCTTTTCTCTAAGAATTGAGCTAAAGTAACTCTAATGGTGTGAACACAACAATGCTTTATGTAGAAGTGGTAACCCCACTTGTGCTTAAATGATGAGTATGACCTATGATCAAATGTTCACATTTGACTCCTCAGTCAATATACTCATATATAGATGACCTACTCATCGCCAATTGCTTGATAGATGCTAGAGTGTATGTGCATGCTTTGTCACATATTTCATTTGTTATCTTATTGTGTGAGCATGTTCGTTGCATATTTTATCCATTCGAGGACATCCATTTGTTGTTTTGATTGTCTGGCTTTTCTTTTTGCCAAATGGATGGACAAGAACGCCTAAGTACTCCCTCTATCTATCTATGTTTTTCTCGTCTCAAACTCTATTCATGCTACATCACAAAGTTTGATCAAGTCGAATTCGGACCCTCCGGGTGAGGAGCACTCGGAGCCACCGATTCGTCAAGGGCTTAAACTTCCAAAACCTCTCAATGGTTCTCGGTCTGACTGATTCATTCCCGTCGGTCTCACCAAACTCATTGAGTTGATGTAGGTTTTCACCTCGGTGCAACCGATTAGAACTGTTCGAACTCACCCAGTTGCAGTAACCGCTTGTGATTCTGCATCTCATTGCCACCAAGTTGTTCCACTCGGTCACACTGACAGTGACTGGGTATATATATCCGAGGGTTGAAATTTGGAAATTACTTCAAACCTCCAACCGCGCCTTCCCAGCTCTGCCGCCCCTCCTTCTCTCCGGATCATCTTCGTCGTCACTAGCTCCCTCCCGCCACTGATCTCCAACGTCGCCAGCACCCTCCTGCCGCTGATCTCCGCTGCCGTCAACAGGAATCTTTGCCGCTGTTGTCGCCGTAGCGAGTTCGTCGCCAAGTTAGGGTACGAACTCAATTCCCTTGTGCAAACTTTAACTCCGATTCTTGCACTAAGGTTAATGCCAAGTATCTAGCCACGATTGAGATCATTCTATCCAACCAAAACTTCCTCTAGATTAGTTTTGATGCAAAAACTTAGGTTTAGGTTTCCGCCGAACTCATCTCAGACCGACCAATTTGAAGTATTCGGTCTCACCGATTTGGCCCAGGCCATTGCACATTTACTACTCGGTCTGACCGAAGTGTACATATCAATGTAACCGAGTTCACTTCCTCTATGAAACCCTAGTATCTCGGAGTCACCGAATTGTGTCTCGGTCTGACCGAAATCACCTGTTTAGACTCCAAAGCAGCTTCGGTGTCACCGAGTTTGTCATATCGGTAGCTCCGAAATGCTTTCTGTAGAAAACTAAAATTAAGTTTTTGAGTCAACTTTTTGCCAAAATACTTGTGCTTTGTGATGCTCATCTACTCTACCTATACCTATCTATTCACAGGGTCAGTGTCATCCATGTCAGACAACAGTGATAGCCAGAACATGTCAAAGGAGCATGCAAATCTCAGTGAGGGAACTAGTCCCTCAAATAGCAGCTATGATGAGGGTAGCAGAAGCACCCCAAGCAATCTGCCTAAGACTGCAACTAGGTAGAGGAAGAAGAGAACCTCAGATTCAGAAGATGAAGACTTTGTGGTTGATGAGGAGGTCACGTCAAAGAAGAAAGTGATCAAGAAGGAGCAAGCTGCTGCTTTTGCCATCAAGCCTGGCATGCACAAGAAGGCTCCTACTCAAAGGATGCCCATGTCAAAAGTCAGAGCCTCCACTCTTGAAACTATGAAATCTAAAGAGGAAGAGGTTGTTTGAGGAAAGAAAAGAAAAGAGAGATTCAGGAAGACTATGGCTAGAGTAATTAGAAGATCTTCAATGATGAAAGGATCAGATGAGGATGATGAAGAGGAGGAAGAAGCTGGTGCACCTCCACCAAAATATCATAAACTTATGGGGGATGCTATCAAGTCTAGGGCTGCTCCATCTAAGCCCAAGACAGCTCCCAGGACATCTTCACAAGCTCAAGCTCCAAAGCCAATAGCACCCAAGAGATCCACAAGAAACATCTCAGCTGCAGAGAAGAACAAGGCCCCAATGCATGAAGTTCAAGAGGATGAGGAGCAACAAGTGCTCAGGAAGCTTAAATGAAAAATTCCAGCTCATGATGACAATAATCCAATTGCAGAAAACATGAAAGTGAGAAAGGATGCAGGTCTTAGACTATGGAGACAGACAGACCCATATGCTGTGAGGAGAAGGACTCTTGTGGACTACAGATTTCACACCAAGGAGCAGCAAGATTTCTATGAGACAATTCTTTTGGACAAGAAGCCCATAGTCAGTGACATGAGATGGGTTGACTGGAAATTCATTGATGACAATGAAGATTACTTCCCTGAAGTTCATGAAAGCTTCAGAATGAATGGATTTGACACTTTTGTTGGTCAGAAGCTGACTAAATGGAATGATGAGATGGTGAAGCAATTTTATTCCATTGCCACTGTCGGCGTTCTGGGAACAGGGGTACCCAGACTTGCCTGCCTGCAGCCCACGGCGTGGCTACATCAACGGCCTGGAATGGCCCGGCTTCGGCATCAACAACTCAAGACCCTCGCGAGGGGCCAATCCTCGCGAGGCGGTCGACACCAAGACCTCCAGAAGGAGCAGCCTCCTCATGCTGGCTCCTAAGGAGTGGAGATTCCTATGCAATCCTCACCTCGCGAGGTTCAGATGACGTGAGCCATGACGACCAAGGCCAGGTGGGCGAAAGTGGGCGCAGGATAGCAGTTTCCTCTCTGGTGCTAAGGAAGCAAGCGCAGGCGCGGAATCCCGAGGAATCAGGCAAAGGTTTCCATTCCCATGCAACAAGACCAAGACCGCTAGGACGGCAGGACGGAGGTCATCGCCGAACCCACCACGGCGTCACAACCAGAGGCTTTTGCAGGCGAAGACTACTTTTGTCAGGATAAGATGTACTACTTCTCTACCTTCGAATTTGGTTGTTGTGGGGTCCCTTCTCATCTTTGTTTGGGAAGAGGACCATGGCCACTATAGATAGGATCTAGCCACCACCACAGAGGGGGACGGATCATTCAGATCATCCTCCGCCCAGCAGCCCAAGAACACGCCTCCTGAGGTCGTTCTTCCACTGTACTAGTTCATCTTCAGCCCCTCGAGCCCAATCCACCACAAAGCAGGAGTAGGGTTTTACACCGCAAGGTGGCCCGAACCTGGGTAAACTATTGTGCCCCATTTCCTCCATGTTCGTAGAGCTAGGTCATGAGATTGACAAGTAGGCAGACTGGGGAGGTTGAGTTCTTCGCATGCACCCTAGAGTTCGAACCTCTCAAGGGTCTAGGGATCCTGAAATCCGACATTTGGCGCGCCAGGTAGGGGTGCATCAAAGATCTGCCTCTCTGTTCGCTGCGCTCTGCTGTTTTGCTCTCATGGCAGGCATTGCTCCATCGACCGGACCAGCGGGAGCCTGTGGGGGAGCCGTGGGCCTCCGAGCTTTCACCCCCGCTATGCGGCAGATGCAGTGGCCACCCAAGTTTAGACCTGAGCTGCCGCACCGATACGATGGCGCGGCGGACCCGAAAGGTTTCCTCCGAGCATATGAGGAGGCTATTTTGGTGGCCGGCGACGACAACAAGGTCATGGCCAACTGGCTTCCCATGGCCCTCGCGGGCGCGCCACGCTCTTGGCTTCACAGCTTGCCAGGATCTGTGATGGCCTCCTAGGAGGAGCTGCGCAGCCTCTTCGTCACACGCTTCGCGGCACCGACGCCCCACGCCGTTGCAACCCTACTCAGCGGCTCGCAGGCACCACCCTCAGACCGCCACGTCAAGCAATTCCTTCGCCAGGTGGGTGCCACCCACGTGCAGCGGGGAGCTCCTCCAGGCTGGGCGGCGCCTAAGGCCGACCTCACCTTCGACTTGGGGGACCACCCCGCGACCACCGCGGGTGCCGACGCGCTCTCGATGCTCTGCACCCCCACCATCTGCAACATGGCAGTCACCAACACCCTCATCGATAGTGGAGCCGGCCTCAACGTGCTTTCTTTGGAAGCGTTCATCTTGCTCCATGTGCCCCATGGCCGGCTCCACCCTACCAAGCCTTTCTCTGGAGTCGTCGATGGCTCCACCTGCCCCCTAGGGCAGATCCGCCTCCCCATTACCTTCGGCACCCGCGACAACTACAACACCAAGCTTATCAACTTCGACATCGCCCGCATCAGCCTCCCATAAAAGACCCTCCTCGGGTACCCGACCTTGGCCAAGTTCATGGCAGCAACTCATCCCGCCAACAATCTCATGAAGATGTCGGGAAGCAGCAGCGTCCTCACCGTGGCAAGGGACACCAAGGACGTGCTGTTTTCCCTCAAGCTCGCCTTCAGGGCCACGGCGGCCACACAATCAAGTGAGGAAGGAACCCCGGAGGCTCCAGGAGCTGCACCAGCAAAGAAGAAGCAATTGTTCTCTCAAGATAGAGCCGAGACAAAGCAGGTGCCGGTTGATGAAGACGGGGCATCGGGCGCCACCTTCACCAAAGGCGCCGACCTCTCCCCAGATCAAGAAGAGGCGTTGGTTAGCTTCTGAACAAAGAGGTGTTCGCATGGGAGCCCAAGGATCTTGTCGGGATTCCCATAGGAATAATTGAGCATCACCTGAGGGTGTGCACTAACATGCACTGAAGAAGAGCATCACCTGAGGATCAAGAAGGCACGTCGGCAGTCCATAGAGAAGCAGTTGTTCTTCATCCACGAGACCCGCAAACTACAAGAGGATGGTGTCATTCGGGAAGTACGGTACCCGGAATGGCTGGCAAACCCAGTTATTGTCCCCAAGAAAGGCGGGAAGGAGCGCATGTGCGTCGATTTAACCAACCTCAACAAGACTTGCCCTCAAGACCCCTTTCCACTTCTGCGCATTGATCTGATCGTTGATTCCACCGCCGAGTGCGCCCTGCTGCGCTTCCTGGACACCTTCTCGGGTTATCACCAGATCAAGATGGCGGTGCAGGACGTTGAGAAGACGGCTTTCTTGACCCCCATGTGGGGTGTATTACTACACCTGCATGTCGTTTAGGCTGCGTAATGCTGGAGAAACCTTCCAGCGGCTGATGCACATCGCTATGGGCCAGTAGCTTGGGAGGAACGCTGAGGCCTACGTCGACGACATAGTGGTGAAGTCTCGGGAGGCAAGGAACCTCATTGAAGACCTAGAGGAAACATTTGCCAGCCTGCGCAAGGTGGATATGTGACTCAACCTGGAGAAAATTGTGTTTGGCGTCCCGTCCAGCAAGCTGCTGGGCTTTCTGGTGTCGCACAGGGGGATCAAGGCCAACCCGAAGAAGGTCAAAGCCATAGAAAGGATGAGCCCACCACAAACCCGTAAGGAGATACAGAAGCTGGCGGGCTGCATGACCTCGCTAGGGTGCTTCATCTCCAAGTTGGGAGAGCGCGCCCTCCCATTCTTCAAGATGATGAAGAAGAAAGGACCATTCGAGTGGACTCTGGAGGTTGACGCGGCCTTCCAAGACCTCAAGAGGTACCTCACCAGCCCGCCGGTGATGGTAGCGCCACGTCCACTTGAGCCCTTGGTGCTCTATCTGGCCGCCACGCCCCACTCTGCCAGCGCGGCGCTGGTGGCGGTAAGGGAAGTGACCAAAGGCTCATGGCGGGACACCTCGTCACCAGATGGGGCGCCTCGGTCTCAGGATGGCACTCCTGAGGCGTCAGCTGCCCCACCAGTCAACGCCGCTCCTGAGACCTGGGCCAATCCCCCAGGCAGCGCGGCTCCTGAGGACGGTGCTCCTGAGGCCACGACTGTCATGAGAAATGACAAGACTCCTAAGGGCCCCACAGACTCAAGAGGTACAAGACCTCACCGATGCCTCCTTCTTCATTGAGCACGCGGTGTACTTTGTCAGCACGGTGCCACATGATGCATGGGCACGCTATCCCATGCCGCAAAAGCTCTTGGTCGCGCTCCTCGTAGCCTCTTAGAAGTTGTGCCACTACTTCCAAGGCCACCCCATCAAGGTTGTCTCGGCTTACCCACTTGAGAGGGTGCTTCGGAGCCCCAACACCACGGGAAGGGGCGCAGAGTGGAACATTGAGCTGCAAGCATTCCAGCTGGAGTTCAACACCACCAGGGTCATCAAGGGCGCGGCCCTTGCAGACTTCAGGGCAGAATGGACCGACGCTCCTAGCCGTGAAGTAGGCGAGGACTGCTCCCTCTGACCCGGCGACGAAGCACTAGACGGTTGGGTCATGTACTTCGATGGTGCATTCACGCGCCAGGGCGCGGGGCCTGGAGTCGTGCTCATCTCGCCCACCAAGGACAAGCTCTACTACGCTATGCAGCTCTGCTTCCAGCAAGGCGAAAAGGTCTCCAACCACATCGCGGAGTATGAAAGCCTGATTGCCAGCCTCAAGGCCACGTCAGCGTTGGGGGTGAAGCGCCTCACCGTCAAGGGCGACTCCCAGCTCCTCGTCAACTTCTCCAATAAGGAGTACAGGCCGAAGTACGAGCACATGGAAGCATACCTTGAGGAGGTACACAAAATGGAGAACCGATTCTTAGGCTTGGAATTGTAGCACGTGCCGCGTGGCACAAAGAACCTGGCGTCTTTGAGGAATGGCTCTTCAAGCCATCAGCAGCTCCCACCGCCGTGGAGCCAGCACTACCTCAGGAGGACCTCCCACGAGCTCCTATGAGGGGCGCCCCATCTTGCGGCCCAACCTCGAGAGCTCGCCTGCACCTTGCCATCGAGCCTCAGGAGGGGTGCTGGATCGATGAGTTCAAGGCGTACCTGCTCCAAGGCGACTTTCCGGAGAAGGAGGAAGCCGCAGAGTGTGTGGCCCGCCAGGCCACTACGTACTGCATCCGGGATAGTGAGCTATACCGTAAACGGCCGAACGATGTTTCTGTACGATGCATCTCCAGGGAGCAGGGGTGCGAGCTGTTGGCCGATATACACGACGGAGACTGCGGGCATCGCTCTTCATCGCGCACCCTCGTGGGCAAGGCGTTTCGTGGCAGGTTCTACTGGCCCACGGCGCTCATGTTGGGGAACATAGCAAAAATTCAAAAAAATCTACACATCACCAAGATCAATCTATGGAGATACTAGCAACAAGAGAGAGGGGAGTGCATCTTCATACCCTTGAAGATCGCGATGCGAAAGCGTTACAAGAACGCGGTCGGTGAAGTCATTCACAAAGCGATTCAGATCGCGGCCGAATCCGATCTAAGCAATGAAGAACGGTGCCTCCGCGTTCAACGCATGTGCAGCCCGGTGACGTCTCCCGTGCCTTGATCCAGAAAGGAGAGAGGGAGAGGTTGGGGAAGACTCCGTCCAGCAGCAGCACAACGACGTGGTGGTGATGGAGGAACGTGGCACTCTAGCAGGGCTTCACCAAGCACTGCAAGAGACGAGGAGGGAGAGGGGTAGGGCTGCGCCAGGGGAGAGGAAAACTCATCTCTTTGGCAGCCCCAAAACCCCCACTATATATAGGGGAAGGGGAGAGGGGGCCGGCCCCCTCCAGATCACATCTAGAGGGGAGGGGCGGCGGCCAGGAGGGGTGGCTTGCCCCCCAAGCAAGGTGGAGGCACCCCCTCCCCTAGGGTTTACAACCCTAGGCGCCTTGGGCCCTTGGGGAGGGGCGCACCAGCCCACTAGGGCTGATTTCCTCCCATGTTCAGCCCATCAAGCCCCCGGGGTAGGTGGCCCCACCCAGTGGACCTCCGGACACCTTTCGGTGGCACTGGTACAATACCGATAACCCCCAAAACTATTCCGATGACTGAAACTGGACTTCCCATATATAAATCTTTACCTCCGGAATGTCCGGGATCTCATCCGGGACTCCGAACAACATTCGGTAACCACATACAAACTTCCTTTATAACCCTAGCGTCATTGAACCTTAAGTGTGTAGACCCTACGGGTTCGGGAATCATGCAGACATGACCGAGACAGCTCTCTGGCCAATAACCAATAGTGGGATCTGGATACCCATGTTGGCTCCCACATGTTCCAGGATGATCTCATCGGACGAACCACGATGTCAAGGATTCAAGCAACCCCGTACATAATTCCCTTTGTCAATCGGTACGTTACTTTCCCGAGATTCGATCGTCGGTATCCCAATACCTCGTTCAATCTCGTTATCGGCAAGTCACTTTACTCGTTCCATAATGCATGATCCTGTGACTAACTACTTAGTCACATTGAGCTCATTATGATGGTGCATTACCGAGTGGGCCCAGAGATACCTCTCCGTCATATGGAGTGAGAAATCCCAGTCTCGATTCGTGCCAACCCAACAGACACTTTCGAAGATACCTATAGTGCACCTTTATAGCCAACCAGTTACGTTGTGACGTTTGGTACACCCAAAGCATTCCTACGGTATCCGGGAGTTGCACAATCTCATGGTCTAAGGAAATGGTACTTGACATTAGAAAAGCTTTAGCAAATGAACTACACGATCTTGTGCTATGCTTAGGATTGGGTCTTGTCCATCACATCATTCTCCTAATGATGTGATCCCGTTATCAATGACATCCAATGTCCATGGTCAGGAAACCATAACCATCTATTGATCAACGAGCTAGTCAACTAGAGGCTCACTAGGGACATGTTGTGGTCTATGTATTCACACATGTATTACGGTTTCCAGTTAATACAATTATAGCATGAACAATAGACAATTATCATGAACAAGGAAATACAATAATATCCATTTTATTATTGCCTCTAGGGCATAGTTCCGACAGTCTCCCACTTGCACTAGAGTCAATATCTAGTTCACATCATTATGTGATTGTAATGAATCCAACACCCATGGTGTTTGATCATAGCTCGCTTGTGAGAGAGGTTTACTAGTCAATGGGTCTGAACCTTTCAGATCTGTGTGTGCTTTACAAATCTCTATGTCATCTCCTAGATGCAGCTACCACGCTCTATTTGGAACTATTCCAAATAACTGCTCTACTATATTAATCCGGTCTACTACTCAGAGTCATCTGGATTAGTGTCAAAGTTTGCATCGACGTAACCCTTTATGACAAACTCTTTTACCACCTCTATAATCGAGAAAATTCCTTAGTACACTAGTTACTAAGGTTAAGTTTGACCGCTGTCATGTGATCCATTCCTGGATCACTCTTGTACCCCTTGACTAACTCATGGCAAGGCACACTTCAGGTGCGGTACTCAACATAGCATACTGTAGAGCCTATGTCTAAAGCATAGGGGACGACCTTCGTCCTTTCTCTCTCTTCTGCCGTGGTCAGGTCTTGAGTCTTACTCAATACTCACACCTTACAGCCAAGAACTCCTTCTTTGCCGATCTATTTTGAACTCCTTCAGAATCTTCTCACGGTATGTGTTCATTTGAAAGTACTATTAAGCATTTTGATCTATTCTTATAGATCTTGATGCTCAATGTTCAGGTAGCTTAATCCAGGTTTTCCATTGAAAAACACTTTTCAAATAACCCTATATGCTTTCCAGAAATTCTACATCATTTCCGATCAACAATATGTCAACAACATATACTCATCAGAAATTCTATAGTGCTCCCACTCACTTCTTTGAAAATACAAGTTTCTCATAAACTTTGTATAAACCCAAAATCTTTGATCATCTCATCAAAGCGTATATTCCAATTTCGAGATGCTTACTCCAATCCTTAGAAGGATTGCTGGAGCTTTGCATACTTGTTAGCATCTTATAGGATTGACAAAACTTTCTGGTTGTATCATATACAACCTTTCCTCAAGAAAATTGTCGAGGAAACAATGTTTTGACATCCTATCTGCAAGATTTCATAAATAATGCAGTAACTGCTAATATAATTCCAACAGACTCTTAGCATCGCTACGAGTGAGAAAGTCTCATCGCAGTCAACTCCTTGAACTTGTCGGAAAACATCTTAACGACAAGTCGAGCTTTCTTAATGGTGATACTTACCATCATTGTCCGTCTTCCTTTTAAAATCCATCTGTACACAATAGCCTTACGACCATCAAGTAGTTCTTCCAAAGTCTATACTTTGTTTTCATACATGGATCCTCTCTCGGATTTTATGGCCTCTAGCCATTTGTCGGAATCCGGGCCCACCATTGCTTCTCCATAGCTCGTAGGTTCATTGTTGTCTAGCAACATGACCTGCAAGACAGGAGTACCGTACCACTCTGAAGTAGTACGCATCCTTGTCACCCTATGAGGTTTGGTAGTAACTTGATCCGAAGCTTCATGATCACTATCATAAGCTTCTACTTCAATCGGAGTAGGCGCCACAGGAACAACTTCCTTGCCCTGCTACATACTAGTTGAAGTGATGGTTCAATAACCTCATCAAGTCTCCACCATCCTCCCACTCAATTCTTTCGAGAGAAACTTTTCCTCGAGAAAGGACCCAATTCTAGAAACAATCCCTTTTGCTTCTGGATCAGAGACAAGAGGTATACCCAACTGTTTTGGGTGTCCTATGAAGATGCATTTATTCGCTTTGGGTTTGAGCTTATCAGGCTAAAACTTTTCCACATAAGCTTCACAGTCCCAAACTTTTAAGAAATGACAGCTTAGATTTCTCTAAACCATAGTTCGTACGCTGTCATCTCAACTGAATTACGTGGTGCCCTATTTGAAGTGAATGCGGTTGTCTCTAATGCCTAACCCATAAATGATAGTGGTAATTCGATAAGAGACATCATGGTATGCACCATACCCAATACGGTGCAGGTATGATGTTCGGACACACCATCACACTATGGTGTTCCAGGCGGTATTGGTTATGAAACAATTTCCACAGTGTCTTAATTGTATACCAAACTCATAACTCAGATACTTATCTCTATGATCATATCATAGACATTTTATCCTCTTGTCACGATGATATTCAACTTCACTCTGAAATTACTTGAACCTTTCAATAATTCAGATTTCTGTTTCATCAAGTAAATATACTCAGAATCTACTCAAATCATCTGTGAAGTAAGAGCATAACGATATTCACTACGTGCCTCAGCACTCATTGGATTGCACACATTAAAATGTATTACTTCCAACAAGTTGCTTTCTTGTTCCATCTTACTGAAAACGAGGCCTTTCAGTCATCTTGCCCATGTGGCATGACTTGCATGTCTCAAGTGATTCAAAATCAAGTGAGTCCAAACGATCCATCTGTATGGAGTTTCTTCATGCACATGTACCAATAGACATGGTTCGCATGTCTCAATCTTTTCAAAAATGAGTGAGTCCAAAGATCCATCAACATGGAGCTTCTTCATGCGTTTTATACCAATATGACTCAAACAGCAGTGCCGCAAGTATGTGGTACTATCTTATATCTTTTGGCATGAACATGTGTATCACTTCGATCGAGATTCAATAAACCATTCATTTAGGTGCAAGACCATTGAAGGTATTATTCAAATAAACAGAGTAACCATTATTCTCCTTAAATGAATAACCGTATTGCGATAAACATAATCCAATCATGTCTATGCTCAACGCAAACACCAAATAACAATTATTTAGGTTTAACACCAATCTCGGTGGTAGAGGGAGCATGCGATGCTTGATCATATCAACTTTGGAAACACTTCCAACACACATCGTCATCTCACCTTTAGCTAGTCCCCGTTTATTGCGTAGCTCTTCTATTTCGAGTTACTAACACTTAGCAACCGAACCGGTATCTAATACCCTGGTGCTACTAGGATACTAGTAAAGTACACATTAATATAATGTATATCCAATATGCTTCTGTCGCCCTTGCTAGCCTTCTCATCTACCAAGTATCTAGGGTGGTTCTGCTTCAGTGACCGTTCCCCTTATTACAGAAGCACTTAGTCTCGGGTTTGGGTTCAACCTTGGGTTTCTTTACTAAAGCAGCAACTGATTTGTTGTTTCATGAAGTATCCCTTCTTGACCTTGCCCTTCTTGAAACTAGTGGTTTCACTAACCATCAACAATTGATGCTCCTTCTTGATTTCTACTTTCGTGGCATCAAACATCGCGAATATTTCAAGGATCATCATATGTATCCCTGATATGTTATAGTTCATCACGAAGCTCTAGCAGCTTGGTGGCAATGACTTTGGAGAAACATCACTATCTCATCTGGAAGATTAACTCCTACTTGATTCAAGTGATTGTTATACTCAGACAATCTGAGCACAAGCTCAACGATCGAGCTTTTCTCCCTTAGTTTGCAGGCTAAGAAACTTGTCGGAGGTCTTATACCTCTTGACGTGGGCACGAGCCTGAAATCCCAATTTCAGCCCTTGAAACATCTCATATGTTCCGCGATGTTTTGAAATCGTCTTCGGTGCCTCAATTCTAAACCGTTTAACATTACCGAACTATCACGTAGTTATCAAAACGTGTATGTCAGATGTTCGCAACATCCACAGACGACGTTCGAGGTTCAGCACACCGAGCGGTGCATTAAGGACATAAGCCTTCTACGCAGCAATGAGGACAATCCTCAGTTTACGGACCCAGTCCGCATAATTGCTACTATTAACTTTCAACTAAATTTTCTCTAGGAACATATCTAAAATAGTAGAACTAAAGCGTGAGCTACGACATAATTTGCAAAACCTTTTGACTATGTTCAGGATAATTAAGTTCCTCTTATGAACTCCCACTCAGATAGACATCCCTCTAGTCATCTAAGTGATACATGATCTAAGTCAACTAGGCCGTGTCCGATCATCACGTGAGACAGACTAGTCATCATCGGTGAACATCTTCATGTTGATCGTATCCACTATACGACTCATGTTCGACCTTTCGTTCTCTTGTGTTCCGAGGCCATGTCTGTACATGCTAGGCTCGTCAAGTCAACCTAAGTGTTTCGCGTGTGTAAATCTGGCTTACACCCGTTGTATGTGAATGTTAGAATCTATCACACTCGATCATCACGTGGTGCTTCGAAACAACGAACTTTCGCAATGGTGCACAGTTAGGGGGAACACTTTCTTGAAATTATTATGAGGGATCATCTTATTTACTACCATCGTTCTAAGCAAATAAGATGCATAAACATGATAAACATCACATGCAATCAAATAGTGACATGATATGGCCAATATCATTTTGCTCCTTTTAATCTCCATCTTCGGGGCTCCATGATCATCATCATCACCGGCATGACACCATGATCTCCATCATCATGATCTCCATCATCGTGTCTCCATGAAGTTGTCTCGCCAACTATTACTTCTACTACTATGGCTAACGGTTTTGCAATGAAGTAAAGTAATTACATGGCGTTATTCAGTGACACGCAGGTCATACAATAAATAAAGACAACTCCTATGGCTCCTGCCGGTTGTCATACTCATCGACATGCAAGTCATGATTCCTATTACAAGAATATGATCAATCTCATACATCACATATGTTTCATTCATCACATCCTTCTTGGCCATATCACATCACACGGCATATGCTGCAAAAACAAGTTAGACGTCCTCTAATTGTTGTTGCAAGTTTTTTACGTGGCTGCTATAGGTTTCTAGCAAGAACGTTTCTTACCTACGCCAAAACCACAACGTGATATGCCAATTGCTATTTACCCTTCATAAGGACCCTTTTCATCGAATCCGATCCGACTAAAGTGGGAGAGACTGGCACCCGCTAGCCACCTTCTGCAACAAGTGCATGTCAGTCGGTGGAACCTGTCTCACATAAGTGTACGTGTAAGGTCAGTCCGGGCCGCTTCATCCCACAATACCGTCGAAACAAGATAGGACTAGTAACGGTAAGCATATTGAACAAAATCAACGCCCACAACTACTTGTGTTCTACTCGTGCATAGAATCTACGCAATAAACCTAGCTCATGATGCCACTGTTGGGGAACGTAGCAGAAATTCAAAAAAATTCTACGCATCACCAAGATCAATCTATGGAGATACTAGCAACGAGAGAGAGGGGAGTGCATCTTCATACCCTTGAAGATCGCAATGCGGAAGCGTTACAAGAACACGGTCGGTGAAGTCATTCACGAAGCGATTTAGATCGCGGCCGAATCCGATCTAAGCACCGAAGAATGGTGCCTTCGCATTCAACACACGTGCAGCCCGGTGACGTCTCCCGTGCCTTGATCCACCAAGGAGAGAGAGAGAGAGGTTGGGGAAGATTCCGTCCAGCAGTAGCACAACGGCGTGGTGGTGATGGAGGAACGTGGCACTCCAGCAGGGCTTCGCCAAGCACTGCGAGAGACGAGGAGGGAGAGGGGTAGGGCTACGCCAGGGGAGAGGAAAACTCATCTCTTTGGCAGCCCCCAAACCCCCACTATATATATGGGAAGGGGAGAGGGGGCCGACCCCCTCCAGATCCCATCTACAGGGGAGAGGCGGCGGCCAGGAGGGGTGGCTTGCCCCCCAAGCAGGTGGAGGCGCCCCCCTCCCCTAGGGTTTACAACCCTAGGCGCCTTGGGCCCTTGGGGAGGGGTGCACCAGCCCACTAGGGGCTGGTTTCCTCCCATCTTCAGCCCATCAAGCCCCCGGGGTAGGTGGCCCCACCCGGTGGACCTTCGGACACCTTTCGGTGGTCCCGTTACAATACCGATAACCCCCGAAACTATTCCGGTGACTGATACTAGACTTCCCATATATAAATCTTTACCTCTGGACCATTCCGGAACTCCTCGTGACGTCCGGGATCTCATCCGGGACTCCGAACAACATTCGGTAACCACATACAAACTTCCTTTATAACCCTAGCATCATCGAACCTTAAGTGTGTAGACCCTACGGGTTCGGGAATCATGCAGACATGACCGAGACAGCTCTCTGGCCGATAACCAACAGTGGGATCTGGATACCCATGTTGGCTCCCACATGTTCCACGATGATCTCATTGGACGAACCATGATGTCAAGGATTCAAGCAATCCCATATACAATTCCCTTTGTCAATTAGTACGTTACTTGCCCGAGATTCGATCGTCGGTATCCCAATACCTCGTTCAATCTCGTTACCGGCAAGTCACTTTACTCGTTCCATAATGCATGATCCCGTGACTAACTACTTAGTCACATTGAGCTCATTATGATGATGCATTACCGAGTGGGCCCAGAGATACCTCTCCGTCATACGGAGTGACAAATCCCAATCTCGATTTGTGCCAACCCAACAGACACTTTCGGAGATACCTGTAGTGCCCCTTTATAGCCACCCAGTTACGTTGTGACGTTTGGTACACCCAAAGCATTCCTACAGTATCCGGGAGTTGCACAATCCCATGGTCTAAGGAAATGATACTTGACATTAGAAAAGCTTTAGCAATGGACTACACGATCTTGTGCTATGCTTAGGATTGGGACTTGTCCATCACATCATTCTCCAAATGATGTGATCCCGTTATCAATGACATCCAATGTCCATGGTCAGGAAACCATAACCATCTATTGATCAACAATTTAGTCAACTAGAGGCTCACTAGGGACATGTTGTGGTCTATGTATTCACACATGTATTACGGTTTCAAGTTAATACAATTATAGCATGAACAATAGACAATTATCATGAACAAGGAAATACAATAATAGCCATTTTATTATTTCCTCTAGGGCATATTTCTAATAGCTCAATGATGCCGCCGAGCTAGTAAGATCCTGTGAAGCCTGCCAGTAGCACGCCACACAGATCCATCAGCCCGCCCAGGGCCTCCAGACCATCTCACTCACATGGTCGTTAGCGGTCTGGGGGCTAGACATCTTGGAGCCATTCCCTCGAGCGCCTGGGGGCTACCTCTACCTCTACGTCGCTATCGACAAGTTCACCAAGTGGGTGGAGGTGGAAGTCGTCTGCACAATCCCGGCCGGCTCGGCCGTCAAGTTCATCAAGGGCCTCGTGAGCCGGTTCGGGGTTCCTAATCGCATCATTACCGACAATGGCTCGCAGTTCACCAGCAACCTTTTCAAAACATACTGTGCTAACCTTGGAATGCAAATATGCTATGCTTTGGTGGCATGCCCCAGGAGCAATGGCCAGGCCGAGCGCGCCAATGCAGAGATCCTAAGAGGCCTCAAGGCAAGGACCTTCAAGAAGAAGCTCGAGGCCTGTGGCAGGGGCTCGCTGAGCTCCAGTCTGTGTTGTGGTCCATCTGCACCATTGCAACCAAGCCGACGAGCGAGGCTCTGTTCTTCCTCGTATACGGAGCTGAAGCGGTTCTCCCTCACGAGGTCAAGCATCACTCCACTCGGGTCTTGGCGTTTGACGAGGCACGCCAGGATGCCATGCGGGGGATGGACCTCGCGCTGGGGGAGGAACGCCGCCGCTAAGCCTCGCTCTGAGCAGCAAGGTACTAGCAGGCGCTGCAGCGGTACCACTACCGCAGCGTCCTCCCCAGGACGCTCGAGGTGGGTGATCTCGTCCTGAGGCGGGTGCTCTCAAGGGAAGGGCTACACAAGCTCTCGCCCATGTGGGAGGGCCCGTTTAGGATCGCCCGTGTCCCTAGGCCTGGTGCCGCGCGCTTGGAGACACAGGACGGGATCCCCATCCAGAACGCCTGGAACATCCAACACCTCCGGAAGTTCTACCCATGAAGCAAGGCCCCGTGCCTGTGAAGATCTCTGCTCGTGACACTCTCACGTAATAATCAGTTGGGGCTATACACGCCACGGAGTCTCCTGAGTGCCGCCCACGGGCCTCACGAGGGCTTCCACCCACATCCTAGTGGCAACACTTAGCTCCGCGTTGGTGAGAATACTAGTCTAGGTGCCGGACGCAGCTGTTCTTTTGCTTGCTTTCTATAGCTGGTTTGAAACTTCTTAATGGAATTTGGAGTTTTCACGTTTCTCATTTGCTAGAGCTGGAATTTTTCTCTCCTCTTCTTCGCTCGCCTCTCCAATCTTGATCCAGGAAGAGCGGCAGTTGCCCGTCGCTCCTCCTCGCGCATCCCACGTGCTGGGGCTAGGCAGGTGTGTACGCTTGGGCCCGCCCATACCGTAAAAACACCTCACCGAAGTCTCGCTGCCCCAGAGCTTCGACTTCCTTAGTCCTCGCGAGGCGCTCTTGAATGAGCTCATGGGCATGCGCACCCTCCTAAGTCCGTGCCCATGGGCAGTGTGACGCGGTGTGCCAGCCACAACCAACCCTCGCCTGGGGGCTCGCACGAGAAAGGATGAGATGCTCCATCAAGTTTTCTAATAACCCTACAGTTGTACAAGGTCTCTTGAGGCCCGACGGCTCTCGAGTTTTAAGGAGGGGAATTTTGCCAGACGCTGCGGGAAAGGCGCACCCTCGCGAGGCGAGAAACTACTACAAGCATATCAAGCTAAGTTACCCTAACCACACCTAGTAGAAACATGGGAGCTACGGCACAATATCAAGATAACAAACATAGCATAATGGCGATGCCATGGTTCATTACACACCCCAGTGGGGCCCTCTACTTATTTCAAATGCAGGATAAAGGAAAGGTTAAACAAAGGCGGGCCGCACGACTGCGGCAGCTCCCGATTCCAGACTCCAGCGGCGCCTGAGCTCAGCCCGAGTCTTCCTCCCGCTTCACTAGAGAACGATGATGAGATGGCTCATCGCCTTCCTCGATCCGAGCCCGACGGCAGGGTGGTTGGTTGTAGCCGCCGCTGCTGGTGCTCTCGCCGGAGGAGGAGCCACCGCTGCTGGAGGAGGCGTGGAAGTCGCCAAGGGCAAGCTCACCCTCGTCGTCATCGCGGCTGTCGCCAAGGGCAAGCTCATCGTTGTCGCTATCGTCTTCCGGGCAGCACCCCGTACAGCGGCTATCTTCCCTGAACACCCTCACATAAGTCACAAGGCCGTCGTACCACAACTGGAGGGTGCACCACCCGCTCAGGCCCCGCATGCGGGCAAACACCTGCCAACCGCGGGTCAAGGACACGCCGCCTGATGTCTGCCAGAACTACGTTCGTATTTCCCCAAAGAGGAAGGGATGATGCAGTATAGCAACGATAGGTACTTCCCTCAGTGAAGAGACCAAGGTTATCGAACTAGTAAGAGAACCTCCTCCCACCACGTAAACAATACCTGCACACAAATAACAAATACTCACAACCCGACGTGTTAAAGGGGTTGTCAATCCCTTTCGGGTACGGCGCCTCTAGTGGGCAAATAAGGTGAGGTAGAAAGTGGTAGATAGGATAAATAGATCGCGGAACAAATAAATTGCAGCAAGGTATTTTTGTATTTTTGGTTTAATAGATCTGAAAAAAATGCAAGGGAAAATAGACCGTGAAGGCAAATATGATGAAAACATACCCGGGGACCGTAGGTTTCACTAGTGGCTTCTCTCAAGAAAAATAGCAAACGGTGGGAAAACAATTACTGCTGGGCAATTGATAGAAATTCAAATAATCATGATGATATCCAGGCAATGATCATTATATAGGCATCACGTCCAAGATTAGTAGACCGACTCCTGCCTGCATCTACTACTATTACTCCACACATCGACCGCTATCCAGCATGCATCTAGTGTATTAAGTTCATGAGAAAACAGAGTAATGCATTAAGAATGATGACATGATGACGACGAGATCCGTTTATCTATTGCGGCAGATATAGATCTCATCTTGTTATCCTTAGTAGCAACGATACATACGTGTCGGTTCCCTTTCTGTCACTGGGATCAAGCACCGTAAGATCGAACCCACTACAAAGCACCTCTTCCCATTAAAAGATAATTAGATCAAGTTGGCCAAACAAAACCAAAATATCAGAGAAGAAATATGAGGCTATAAGCAATCATGCATATAAGATATCAAAGAAGACTCAAATAACTTTCATGGATAAAAACATAGATCTGATCATAAACTCAAAGTTCATCGCATCCCAACAAACACACCGCCAATAGGCTTACATCATATGGATCTCCAAGAGACCATTGCATTGATAAACAAGAGAGAGAGAGGAAGCCATATAGCTACGAACTACGGACCCGTAGGTCTACAAACAACTACTCACGCATCATAGGAGAGGCACCAATGGAAGCGGTGAACCCCTCCATGATGGTGTCTAGATTGGATCTTGGTGGTTCTGGACTTTGCGGCGGCTGGATCAATATTTCGTCGCCTCCCCTAGGGTCTGGAATATTTGGGTATTTATAGAGCAAAGAGGCGGTTCGGGGGGGGGGGGGCACCCGAGGTGGGCACAACCCCCCAGGGCACGCCTGGGCACCCTGGCGCGCCCTGGTGGGTGCTGCTCCCCTCGAGCAGCCCCTCAGGCGCTTCCTTGGCCCATTGGCTTTCTTCTAGCCCAAAAATAAATCCTCCAGGAATTACGTTGCGTTTGGACTCCGTTTGATATTGATTTCCTGCAATGTAAAAAACATGCAGAAAACAGCAAGTGGCACTGGGCACTATGTCAATAGGTTAGTACCAAAAAATGATATAAAATGACTACAAAATGATTGTAAAGCATCCAGGAATGATAATATAATAGTGTGGGCAATTAGAAATTATAGATACGTTTGAGACGTATCAGCATCCCCAAGCTTAATTCCTGCTCGTCCTCGAGTAGGTAAATGATAAAAACATAATTTTTGATGTGGAATGCTGCCTAACATGTTCATCACATTCTTTTCTTTATAGCATGTACATATGGACTTTTATATGAAAGCAATAGTCTAGTTTTCACATGTAGACTTTAATACTCAAGCATACCAACAAGTAACAATGTCTTTCAAAATATCAACACTAAAGCAAGTTATCCGTAGCCCATCATCGTCAATCATTGATCCATTCATGAAACACACTCGAATATTAGCTATATCCAATGCTCAAATACGATCATAGTGCCCCTTAGTTGGTGCTTTATAAGAGAAGATGGAGACTCAAATTCAAAATAAAAATTGCATAAGTAAAAGAAAGGCCCTTCGCGGAGGGAAGTAGGGATTTGTAGAGGTGCCAGAGCTCATAGCTTAAATTGAGAGATAAAATAATTTTTGAGAGGCATACTTTTCCTACCAACGAAATCGACTTGGAGCATGCCAACACTTTCCATGCTAGATACATCATAGGTGGTTCCCAAACCGAAAATAAAGTTTATTCCCTTTTCCACCATAACTTTCACTTTCCATGGCTAGCCGTATCCACGGGTGCCCTTCCATACCAACACTTTCCAATGAATTTATTATTTGACAACATAAAGTAAATTCATTTATTCATTTCGGGATTGGGCATCCCTAGTACCTTTGTCGTACTCTCGTGCAATGACAAGTGAATAAACACTCATCGTGAGAATAACACATCTAGCAAGGAAAATGTTGGCTACCCTTTACCGCCTCGCGAGTAGTAGAGCACACAAAAAAGAAATTTATTTTGAACATTAGAGATGCCACATGCAAATTTGCTTAGAACGGCATGGAAATACCAAATATAGGTAGGTATAGTGGACTCATAAGGCAAACCTGGTTTAAAGGGTTTTGGATGCACAAGTAGTGATCGTACTTAGTGCAAAATGAAGGCTAGCAAAAAGATTGAGAAGCGACCAACCAAAAAGCGAAAAATCTCTTACCCAAGCATTAAGCATAAATAACACCGAATAATGCACCATAAGTAGGATATAAATTTCATTGCATAACTATTGACTTTCGTTCTTGCATAGGGAATCACAAAACTTAACATCAATATTCTTACTAAAGAACAATTACTCATCAACATGACTCACATATCATATCGTCATATCTCAAAACTATTACTAAGAATAAAGTTTATTTTGTCCAATGAGCTTCATGAAAGTTTTTATTATATCCTCCTTGGATATCTGTCACTTTGGGACTATTTTCATATGTTGCTTTTGATAAGCTCAAACAAATATAAGTGAAGATCATGAGCATAATTTTTTTCTTTCTCTCAAAATAATCTAAGTGAAGCAAGAGAGAATTTCTTCAAAATTTACTAACTCCCAAATAAATCTAATTGAAGCATGAGAGCGTATCTTCAGAATTAACAAAGCACACCGTGCTCAAAAAGATATAAGTGAAGTACTAGAGTAAGTCCATGGCTCTAAAAATTTAAGTGAAGCATAGGAGCAAGCATAGCATAATTTTTGGCTGTCTTAAAAGGGTGTGTCCACCAAGGATTCAACACTTAAAACACAAAGAAAACCAAGCAAAGACTCATATCATACAAGATGCTCCAAGCAAAACTCATATCATGTGACAAAGAAAAATATAGTTTCAAGTAAAATACCGATGGTTATTAGAAGAAAGCGGGGATGCCACTTGGGGGCATCCCCAAGCTTAGTTGCTTGATAATTCTTTGAATGTTATCTTGGGGTGCCTCGGGCGTCCCCAAGCTTAGCCTTTTTCTTATCTTATTCCTTCATCCATCGTAAGATAACCCAAAACTTGAAAACTTCAATCACACAAAACTCAAACAAAACCTTCCTGAGATCCGTTAGTATAAGAAACCAAACCACTACTATAAGTCCTGTAGCAAACCTATTCTTATTGTTTTTGCATTGTATTTACTGTATTCCAACTTTTCTATGGCAAAACCTCATAAAAGAAAACCATAGAATCATCAAAACAAGCACACAACGCAAAGCAAACAGAATCTGTCAAAAACAGAACAGTCTGTAGCAATCTGAAAATTTCGAATACTTCTGTAAATCCAAAAATTATGAAATAAATTGGTAGAAGTTAGGAATTTTTCTATTAATCCTCTGCAAAAAGAATCAACTTAAAAGCACTCTTGTGTAACAAATGACAATGAATCTCGTGAGCGCAAAAGTTTCTGTTTTTCAGCAAGATCAAATAATTTTTCACCCAAGTCTTCCCAAAGGCATTGCTTGGCACAAACATTAATTAAAACAAAAAAACACAATCATAACAGTAGCATAATTGTGCTAACACTCAAGAACAGAAATCAAAAAGCAAAAATAAATTTTATTCATTGGGCTGCCTCCCAACAAGCGCTATCATTTTATGCCCCTAGCTAGGCATAACGCGTAGGATCTAAGTGTTGCCTTCTGTTATCTTTGCTACTTTAGTAAGGGTCTTTTCAAACCCGGGAGGCTCTTTGTGCTTCCCTAAATTTTCCAGAAAAGAAAGCATCTAGAGATCTAAAATATCCTACCTTTTATTGCAAAGAGAAATCAAAGTGTTCATACGATTGATACTACCATTGAGATGTTTGAGAGGTTCATTATATTTTTGTAATTCCACCATGTGTTTATGCAAATCATCGAGTTTGTCCAAAATTTGGACTCCCTCTGGGGTGAAAGAAAACCCTTTCTCTTGTGGTGGAACCCCCAAAATTCCTTCTAAAATTTCATAGGCGGCATTGACATCAAGCTCAATGAAATTCCCTTTTGCGGCAAAATCCAAGAGTTGTCTATGATGCAAGCCAATCATATGTAAAAATTTCTAAGCAGAAGTTTTGTATCTCCCTTTAGGTTGCAAACACGATAAGATTCCATAAGCCTATACCAAGCATCTTTCAAATTTTCTCCTTGTTTTTGTTTGAAGTATAAAACTTCAATGTCTGGTAACAAAGGATGAGCATTCAAACTAGCCATAGCGAAACAAGGACACGAATAGATCTGACGAGAAAACAACAAATGAAAAAGAGGGCGAATAAAAACGACAATTTTTTGTGAAGTGGGGGACAGGAAAATGAGAGGCAAATGACAAATAATGTAAATTGCGAGGAGATGAGATTTGTGATTAGGAACCTGGTTGATGTTGAAGATCCTCCCCGGCAACAGCGCCAAAAATTCCTTTTGATGTCTGCTAGAACTATGTCCGTATTTCCCCAAAGAGGAAGGGATGATGTAGTATAGCGACGGTAGGTACTTCCCTCAGTAATGAGACCAAGGTTATCGAACCAGTAGGAGGACTTCCTCACACCACATAAACAACACCTGCACACAAATAACAAATACTCGCAACCCTACGTGTTAAAGGGGTTGTCAATCCCTTTCGGGTACGACGCCTCTAGTGGGCAAATAACGTGAGGTAAAAAGTGGTAGATAGGATAAATAGATCGCGGAACAAATAAATTGAAGCAAGGTATTTTTGTATTTTTGGTTTAATAGATCTGAAAATAAATGCAAGAGAAAATAGATCGCAAAGGCAAATATGATGAAAAGAGACCCGGGGCCCCTAGGTTTCACTAGTGGTTTATCTCGAGAAAAATAGCAAACGGCGGGAAAACAATTACTGCTGGGCAATTGATAGTACTTCAAATAATCATGACAATATCCAGGCAATGATCATTATATAGGCATCACGTCCAAGAATAGTAGACCAACTCCTGCCTGCATCTACTACTATTACTCCACACATCGACAACTATCCAGCATGCATCTAGTGTATTAAGTTCACGAGAAAACGGAGTAATGCATTAAGAACGATGACATGATGTAGACGACATCCATTATCTATTGCGACAGATATAGATCTCATCTTGTTATCCTAGTAGCAATGATACATACGTGTCGGTTCCCTTTCTGTCACTAGGATCATACACCATAAGATCGAACCCACTACAAAGCACCTCTTCCCATTGCAAGATAAATAGATCAAGTTGGCCAAAAAAACCAAATATCAGAGAAGAAATACGAGGCTATAACCAATCATGCATATAAGAGATCAAAGAAGAATCAAATAACTTTCATGGATAAAAACATAGATCTGATCATAAACTCAAAGTTCATTGCATCCCAACAAATACACTGCCAAAAGACTTACATCATATGGATCTCCAAGAGACCATTGCATTGATAAACAAGAGAGAGAGAGAGAGAGAGAGAGAGAGGAAGCCATCTAGCTACTAACTATGGACCCGTAGGTCTACAAAGCACTACTCACGCATCATAGGAGAGGCACCAATGGAAGTGTTCAACCCCTCCATGATGGTGTCTAGATTGGATCTTGGTGGTGCTGGACTCTACGTGGGATGGATCAATATTTCATCGCCTCCCCTAGGGTTTCTGGAATATTTGGGTATTTATAGAGCAAAGAGGCGGTTCGGGGGGCACCCGAGGTGGGCACAACCCCCCAGGGCGCGCCTGGACCCCTGGCGCGCCCTGGTGGGTGCTGGTCCCCTCGAGCAGCCCCTCAGGTGCTTCCTTGGCCCATTGGCTTTCTTCTGGTCCAAAACAATTCTCCAGGAGTTACGTTGCGTTTGGACTCCGTTTGATATTGATTTCCTGCAATGTAAAAAACATGCAGAAAACAACAACTGGCACTGGGCACTATGTCAACAAGTTAGTACCAAAAAATGATATAAAATGACTATAAAATGATTGTAAAACATCCAAGAATGATAATATAATAGCGTGGAACAATCGAAAAATATAGATACGTTGGAGACGTATCACCGCCCGCGGCGGTGACTTCGACCCCAACCCATGAAGCCTTGCTGCAACAGCCGTTAGCCTACAACCAGAGGCCATCAAGGCTCGCGGTCGGCACCTCACCCGTGAAGAAGCATGGGAGCAAGAGCCAATCTCCCACGGGCCTCTCCGACTACACGACGAACTCCGGGAGCACATCCACCGAGTGGAAGCGCGACCGAGGAGGCCGGGCGACCATGACACGCCTCCCCTCATCACAGGGCTGCCCCGTCCTCGGCGGCCCCCATCATGAGAAGAAGCGCCACCGCGGCTTCCCAAAGCGACGCCAGCCCCCGAAGAAGTGCGTCCGCACCCTCGAGGAGCTACCGCCAGGGTCGCAGCATACTTGCGGGGGCGGCCGCGGCCTCTCCTGGGCGGCGGCGAACCCGGCCCCTCCTTAGGGGCCTTCCCCTTCTCGGTGGCGGAGAACCTTCTCGTCGGCGCCATGGATGCTATGGAAAGACAAGGAGACAAAGAAGAAGAAGAAGGAGCGGGCGGCGAGAAGATGAGACAAGGAAGGGGGCTCTGCCCCTCCCCTCATATATAGCCGGAGGGAGGCCAACCGTCGGCCTCCGCGATCCCACACAATGATGATCTTTCTCTGCATGCAGCAGGCTCTTGTCAACTCGAACAGTTGCCGAGGCAGCGTGGGGAAGCGGAGACACCCACGTCCCATCAATCACCACGCTTCGACAAAGCCCGCGGGCGGTTAGGGCCCGTGGCGCTCCACACTTGCACTTTGTCTTTGCCTCTAAGCCAACTCTGAGCGCACCTTGGGCCCGGGGGATACTGCCTGCGTTCTAGGAATGGGGGTACCCAGACTTACCTACCTGCAGCCCATGGCATGGCTCCATCAACGGCCTCGTACGGCCCGGCTTCGGCATCAACAACTCAAGACCCTCGCGAGGGGCCAAGCCTCGCGAGGCGGACGACACCAAGACCTCCAGAAAGAGCAGCCTCCTCGGGCTGGCTCCTGAGGAGCGGAGATTCCTATGCAAGCCTCATGTTGCGAGGTTCGGATGATGTGAACCATGACGACCAAGGCCAGGCAGGCGCCAGTGGGCGCAGGACAACAGTTTCCTCTTTGGTGCTAAGGAAGCAAGCGTAAGCACGGAGTCCTGAGGAATCAGCCAAATGTTTCCATACCCATGCAACAAGACCAAGACCGCCAGGACGGTAGGACAGAGGTCATAAGCGAGCCCACCACAGCGTCATGACCAGAGGCTTTTGCAAGCGAAGACTACTTTTGTCGGGATAATATGTACTAGTTGTCTCCCTTCGAATTTGGACGTTGTGGGATCCCTTCCCGCCTTCATTTGGGAAGAGGACCAAGGCCACTATATATAGGATCTAGCCACCACCATAGAGGGGGATGGATCATTCAGATCATCCTCCGCCCACCAGCCCAAGAACATGCCTCCTGAGGTCGTTCTTCCACTGTACTAGTTCATCCTCAGCCCCTCGAGGCCAATCCACCACAAAGCAGGAGTAGGGTTTTACACCGCAAGGTGGCCCTAACTTGGGTAAACTGTTGTGTCCCGTTTCCTTCCTATTCATCGAGCTGGGCTGTGAGATTGGCGAGTAGGCAGACTAGGGAGGTTGAGTTCTTTGCATGCACCCTAGAGTTCAAACCTCTCAAGGGTTTGCGGATCCTGAAATCTGACACCCATTTCTATCCAGATGGCAAGATAGTCTGGATGACTGAAGGCACAAGATACCAACCATCAATTGCAGAATGGTCCAAGTTGATCAATGCCCCTGAAGAAGCTGAAGATGACACAGATGTATATGCCAAGCCTAGGAAAGATCATAACTCCATGGCTCATATGTACAAGGAAATTCCTGATGCTGCCTTGGAGACTCACAAGTTTGGCTCCATATAATATCTATTGTTAGGGCTGCCCACAATAAACACCATACCGAGGCACACTTTGCTGCCCAAATTAGGAGATGACCGGATGATCAGAGGTCGCTCAATCAACCTGGTACATATGTTTGATGTGCCAGAGAAGTTCAAGGTAATGACACTGATTGTTGAAACCATCAAGAGAACTGTTGCTGACCACAAGAGGTCATGTGGATATGCCCCCACATTCAGATGCTCATCAACTCCAAGATGGGGACATGCACATATCTACTAGACAGAGAGCACCTTCCCCCGAGGCCAGACTTTGAGGACAATGTTGTTGTCATGGATGCATTACATCCTGCATCTGTAGAGGCTCAGGAGAAGCGAGAGAAAGCAAAGGTAGCAAAGACATCCAAGATGCCAAATGTCTCAGGTGTAAATCTCAAGACCAAGCAGGATCAACTGAGCTATCTGCTTGAGGCAACAGTGGGAATAGAGAAAGGACTAGACACCCTGACTCGAAATCAAGAGAGCCTTGAGAGGATCTTTGAGACAAAGCTGCATGACTTAGATGTGAAGGCCACTGAGATTCAGACCTCAGTTGAGAAGATACAGGAAAACCTAGAGGACATGAGTGACGGGCCAACAACAAATGCATTTCAGAGAGTGCCAAGAGCACATAGGTCTATAGCTGTGCTAGTCAGTGATATGAGAGCTACCACTTTAGCATCTGCAGCAATTGCCATTGTTGTACCTCCAGTTGTGACTCCTCCAGCTCACCAGACATCAGTAGAAGCTTTTTCAGACGGACTCCTCCCCATGCCATCTACGCACACCGGAGCCACCAGCTAGAAGACCACTTCAGGACCTACCGAAGATCGTGCTTAGAGTGTTGCATAGCACTATGCATTTTCAAGCTTTTTGGTAACTTGTTCCCAAAGGGGGAGAAAGTGTATAGATCATAGGCTTAGAGAGAGAGTGTGTGTGTTTTGCTTTTGTTTGCCTCTCTTGCTACTTGTTTTTGTTTGTTTGGTTGCTACAATATTTGTGCTTGTGTGTGAGATACTCTTATGATCATGTGGTTGATCATTATGCTTTAAGTGCTTGCATGATGTTATGTTAACACTTGTGTATGATCAATCAATCATGTTTGCCTTGGTGATGAGTGCATGTTATTTATATTCTATCATTTTGAGCGCTCCACCAAGATGTACATGACATGGAAGAGTAACCCATGATCCTAATTGATTGTGCATTTGCATTCAATAGCAAATTTTAAATAATGCACAAATTTAGGGGGAGCACTTGCTTATCACATTAGATTATCATTTTTCGAAGCTTTGATCTATATGTTGTCATCAATTACCAAAAAGGGGGAGATTGAAAGTGCAACTAATCCCCGGGTGGTTTGGTAATTCATAACAACATATAGCTCATTGAACTAATATCCATTCAAGTTGAATATTTCAGAAAGTTCAATGATTGGCATGGCATGGACTAGAGATGTGGACCCCTCAAAATGCAAAGGACAAATATTGGCAAAAGCTTAAGACTCTTCATTTCTATTTTAGTGATCCAAGATCACATTGAGTCCATAGGAAAAGCCAATACTATTAGAAGGGGATGAGGTGTTGCTTAATGCTCTACTTGCTCAAAATGCTTAGTGATATGCTCCAAAGCCCTCAACCACTTTCTCATATCCAAATATGTCCTAAACCTAAAGTCAAACTCGGCCCCACCGATTTGAACTATCCGGCGCCACCGAGTTCCTTTGACATAGCCATAGCCAGAAACCCTAATCAGTTTGGTCTCACTGATAGGGATTTCGGTCTCACCGAGGTGGGATTGCAAACTCTTTGTTTCCCTTCGTAATGTTTTGGTCTCACCGAAAGAACGATCGATCCCACCGAGTTCGCAATACAAACTCTATGTTTCCCTTTCGTAATGTTTCAGTCTCACCGAAAGGAGCGATCGGTCCCACGGGTTTGCCAGACCAACTCTCCGTTTGCTCATTGCTGAAATCGGTCTCACCGAGTTCATGCAATCGATCACACCGAGATGAGGTTTTGCCCTAACTCTAGTGCATCGGTCCCACCAAGTTTATCATGTCGGTCCCACCGAGAAACCTAATGTTCACATTTTTAACTAAATCAGTCTAACTGAGTTCACCTATTCGGTCTGACCGAGTTGGGTCAAATGTGTAACCATTAGATTTTGTGTGGAGGCTATATATACCCCTCCACCCCCTTCTCTATTCAAGAGAGAGCCATCGGAACGTGCCTACACTTCCACTACTCATTTTCTGAGAGAGAACCACCTACTCATGTGTTGAGACCAAGACATTCCAATCCAACCACAAGGATTTTGATCTCTAGCCTTCCCCAAGTTGCTTTCCACTCAAATCATCTTTCCACCATAGCCAAATTTGTGAGAGAGAGTTGAGTGTTGGGGAGATTATCATTTGAAGCACAATAGCAAGGAGTTCATCATCAACACACCATCTATTACCTTTTGGAGAGTGGTGTCTCCTAGATTGGTTAGGTGTCACTTGGGAGCCTCCGACAAGATTGTGGAGTTGAACCAAGGAGTTTGTAAGGGCAAGGAGATCGCTTCGTGAAGATATACCCAAGTGAGGCAAATCCTTCGTGGGTGATGGCCATGGTGTGATAGACAAGGTTGCTTCTTTGTGGACCCTTCGTGGGTGGAGCCCTCCGTGGACTCGCGCAACCGTTACCCTTCGTGGGTTGAAGTCTCCATCAACGTGGACATACAATAGCACCACCTATCGGAACCACGCCAAAAATCTCATGTCTACATTGCGTTTGCTTTCTCCAAACCCTTCCCTTTACCTTCAAATGCAATGTTTTACTTTTTGCTACTATACTCTTAGAATTGCATGTGTAGGTTGATTGCTTGACTTGTGCTAAGTTGCTAAAATCTGCCAAGACTTAAAATTGGGAAAAGGCTAGATTTTTATTTGGTTAAGTAGTCTAATAACCCCCCTCTAGACCTACTTTAGATCCTATAGAGAGCACTGACATTCCTGTTCCCTATAACCTAGTTTTCAGTGAGAACACTTGTGATATTATTCTATTGCACCTACTTTGTTTAATCATGTTGCTAGGGGCGGATACAGGATCATGCCAGAGGATATCATTGCCTACTGGAACGCCCAGGCAGCAGCAGAGGAGGAACCTCAGGAGTGGGACCCTCAGGTGCCCGCTACCTAGCACTTCAATGTGGGACCTGATGGCTTTTTGAGTGGTGATTACCCATTTAGGCGAAAAGCCTAAGCTTGGGGGAGTACGTATTTGCACCGACTTTACATTCAAGTTCACACATTTCATTCCATTTGTTGGTATTCATACTTTTCATTGTATCATCCATGTTAGATTTATTTTCTCGCTTTCTTCTTGTGTGTTTGATAAACTTTGAGAGAACATAAAAAAATTGTTGCTTGCTTCTTTTTGGTTTTTATTTCTAATGTAGTTAGTTGTAGAATTTTAAAAAATCCAAAAATATTTCCTTGTTCTTCTTTTGGTTGTTGGGAGCTTTCCCGTGTAAATAGTGTTTCTCGTTTTTCTTTTTATTTTCTTTTCATTTGCTTTCTTCCAGAAAAACCAAAACTCCAAAAATATTTCAATGTGTTTCTCTGAATTTCTTTTTTGGTTATTGAGTCATACCGAGGAGAAGACCATGATGAAAATGTTGAGTGGCTCTCATATGCATTATTGTTGATCTAACAAAGAGCCCATATTACCTTGTCTTCTCCTTTTGAATAAAATGTTTGCAGATTCCAGCTTAGTCCACGACACACTTGCACTATTATTATTTTCAAATCGTTCGGTCGTGCAAGTGAAAGGCAATAATGACGATATTTGATGAATTGTCGGTGGCAGAGAGAAATGGGTATGAACTCATCTTGTTCTATTTTCTAAAAATGTTTAACCTAGTATCCATGATTTAGCCTATTATGATCAAACATGTTTGCAATGAAAATTAGAGATTATAGTTTCTCATACCATGCTTAAGCAGCTAGGAGTGGATAATGATTTATCTTGGATGTCAACATTGCATTAAAATGATTGTGATGTAGTATGATGATATGGTATCCTCCTCTAAATGTTTGAGTGGCTTGACTTGGCACATGTTCATGCATGTAGTTGAATCAAAAAAAACATTGCCTCTATGATATTTATGTTCATGGTGTTCATATCCTACTCATGCTAGTATTCAATGTTACTTGTGCATAATGCATGTTCATGACCGTTTTTCGCTCTCTAGCTGTCCGCTTCTCAACCTATTTGCTAGCCTTCACCTATACTAAGCGGGAATTCTGCTTGTGCAAAATCCTAAAACCCAAGTTATTCCAGATGAGTCATAACCTATATGCGGTATTACCTTGTCATCCTAAGTAAATTTGCATGTGCCACCTCTAAAAACTTCAAATAAATATCCTTTTTGTGTGCTCGGATTGTTCATAGAGCGATAGGAGGTAGTTGGTATCTTCCATGCTAAGCGGGTTATTCTCATGATGAGTGTTTATTCACTCATCCTTGCATGAGAGGGGCGGTAATAGGGATATCCAGTCCCGAATTCAAATTGCAAATAATTAAACAAAACTCCCTAGGACTGTTGTTGGTATGGACGGTACCCATGGATTCGGATCAGCCGTGGTGTGTGTTTGTTGGTGGAGGGGGAGTAAACCTTTACTTTTATCGCTTGGGAACCGCCACTAATGTGTTTAGCATGGAAGATACCGATAACTAATGGTCGCGAAGTAAACAAGAAAGGTGCATTTCTCAAAATTTCATTTACATATGTTTTAAAAAAACTTGAGCTCTGGCACCGATGCAAATCACTGCTTCCCTCTGCGAAGGGACTATCTATTTACTTTTATGTCGTGTCATCACCTTCTCAAATAAGGGCCAGATACTGAGAGCACTATTGTCATCCTCATGCATTGTGTGTAGCTAATGTTGGGTACATCATGACTGGATCTTTTCTACCATGAATTACAATGTTTAGTCGCTGCTTGAACTTTGGAGGTGCTCTGCATTTATGTTTTGCCGTCTCAGAAAGGGCTAGCGAGATATCACTATTGTCATATTATATCATGGTTGTTTTGACAAAGTGTTGTCATTTAACATATCTTATTATTGCTCGCTAGTTGATTATGCCATTGATATGAGTTAATATAAATTTTAAGAGTTATTGTCAACATGGTTAGTCATCATCTTGGATGGAAACCTGGGCGCTACTTAAGCTCATTTATGCAAACAAGATCAAAAGAGTTTGTAAAAGTTTTTCATTTCCCTTTTCAGTTTATCAATTGAATTGCTTGAGGACAAGCAAAGGTTTAAGCTTGGGGAAGTTGATATGTCTCCGTCGTATCTACTTTTCCTAACAATTTTCCTCTTGTTTTGGACTCTAATTTGCATGATTTGAATGAAACTAACCTGGACTGACGTTGTTTTCAGCAGAACTACCATGGTGTTTTTTTTGTGCAGAATTAAAGTTCTCGGATTGGAACAAAACTTTGCGAGGATTTTTTATACACTAAAAGAGAATTACTGGAGCCAAGAACCACCGGAGGGGGCACCTGGGTGGGCACAAACACACCAGGGCGCCCCCCTTCCTGGCGTGCCCAGGTGGGTTGTCCCCACCTAGTGGCCCCACAGACCTCAACACTGATACTATAAAATCACTTTTTTGAGAAAAAATCAAGGAGAAAGAATTATCACGTTTCACGAGACGGGGCCGCCGCCACCTCTTGTTCTTCCTCGGGAGGCCAGATCTAGAGTCCGTTTGGGGCTCCGGAGAGGGGGGTCTTCGATCTTTGTCATCACCAACCCTTCTCCATCACCAATTCCATGATGCTCCCCACCGGGAGTGAGTAATTCCTTCGTAGGCTCGCTGGTCGATGAGGAGTTGGATGAGATTCATCATGTAATCGAGTTAGTTTTGTTAGGGCTTGATCCCTAGTATCCATTATGTTCTGAGATTGATGTTGCTATGACTTTGCCATGCTTAATGCTTGTCACTTTGGGCCGGGTCCCATGATTTCAAATCTGAACCATTTATGTTATCACCATTATATCTATGTTCTAGATATGATATTGCAACATATAGTCACCTATTACGTGTTATGATCCGCAAATCCCGGAGTGACAAAAGTCGGGATACTTTCCGGTGATGAACGTAGTTTGAGGAGTTCATGTATTCACTATGTGTTAATGCTTTGTTCCGGTACTATATTAAAAGGAGGCCTTAATATCCCTTAGTTTCCAATAGGACCCTGCTGCCACGGGAGGGTATGACAAAAGATGTCATGCAAGTTCTTTCCATAATCATGTATGATTATTTACGGAATACATGCCTACATTATATTTATGAACTGGAGCTAGCGCCGTATCGCCCTAGGTTATGACTGTTATATGATGAATATCATCCAACAAATTCACTAATCCAATGCCTACGAATTTCTCTCATATTGTTCCTGCTAAGTCACTACTGCTATTGTCACTGTTACACTTGCCACAAAATCATTGCTATCACTGTTACTGTTACTATTGTTGTTGCTACTACTATCAAAACTATCATACTACTTTGCTACTGATCACTTTGCTGTCGATAATTAATCTCCAGATGTGGTTGAATTGACAACTCAACTGCTAATACTTACAAATATTCTTTGGCTCCCCTTGTGTCAAATCAATAAATTTGGGTTGAATACTCTACCCTCGCAAACTGTCGCGATCCCCTATACTTGTGGGTTATCACGTATCTATAATTTTTTTATTTTTCCATGCTATTATGTTATCTGTTTTGGATTTTTTATATGGATTATTATGATATTTTATATTATTTTTGGGACAAACCTGTTAACCTAGAGCCTAGTGCCAGTTTTTGTTTTTCCTTGTTTTTGAGTTTCGCAGAAAAGGAATATCGGAATAAAACTTTACGATGATTTTTCTTGGACCAGAAGACACCCAGAGGACTTGGAGTCCAAGCCAGAAGAGCCATGAGGTGGCGGCAAGGGTGGAGGGCGCGCCCTAGGGGGGCTCCCCCCTACATTATGGCCCCCCTCGGGAGTCCCCTGACCTACCTCTTCGTCCTATATATTCAAATATATTGCAAAACCCTCAAAGCGAGCCACCAAAATACTTTTCCACCGCCGCAACCTTCTGTTCCTGTGAGATCCCATCTTGGGGCCTTTTCTGGCATCTTGCCGGAGGGGGATTTGATCACGGAGGGCATCTACATCAACCCTATTGCCCTTCTGATGAAGCATGAGTAGTTTACCACAGACCTATGGGTCCATAGCTAGTAGCTAGATGGCTTCTTCTCTCTCTTTGATTCTCAGTACCATGTTCTCCTTGATGTTCTTGGAGATCTATCTGATGTAATCTTCTTTTGCGGTGTGTTTGTCGAGATCCGATGAATTGTGGATTTATGATCAGCTTACCTATGAATATTATTTGAATCTTCTCTGAATTCTTATATGCATGATTTTATATCTTTGTATTTATATTTGAATTATCGGTCTAGTTTGGCCAACTAGATTGTTTTTTTCTTGCAATGGGAAAGGTGCTTAGCTTTGGTTTCAATCTTGCGTGATTTCACCGAGTGACAAAGTAGGGGTAGCAAGACACGTATTGAATTGTTGCCATCGAGGATAAAAAGATGGGGTTTTCATCATAATGCTTGAGTTTATTCCTGTACATCATACCATCTTACTTAAGGCGTGTCGGTGTACAAAAGTATGGGCTCTTTCTGTACCCCTTACTTGTGCACAGGCAGTCATAGCCATGCCTCTGGCCGGGCCCGACAGGGCAGCAGAAGATAAAACACGAAGACTACCAAGGCAGATACTCAAGTCGAGGAACAAGTTGCAGAAGGCGAGTTGGACCTCCCCCGGCAACACCCTTGCCGGGGCAAACTACGCAGCACCAGCAAGCCCATCACCCTTGAGGCTGAGAGTTCTGACACCATCGACAATGTTAAGACCAAGATTTGGGAACGCATGCGTGGTAGCATGCAGATCTTCATAGAGATTGATAACCTACGGTCCACGTGGGACCAGAAGACGAAGACCCCGGGCAAGATCCTTGCCGGGAACGACTGTGAGGCCCCCGGCAAGCCTTGCCGGGGACGATTGCTGGGCTGCGACCAGGCCCGCATCCGGCAAGGGTTTGCCACCTCACCACCACTCTAGTGTGACGACCAGTGTGGCAACTAAGCAGGCGCCTGCGTGGTGGCATGCAGATCTTCGTGGAGGCTCTACCATCACGCCAACACAACAGCTAGTTAGCCAGCATGGTGCTGCATGCCTCGTCAGCCTGAACGTGTGTCGAAGCAAGGAGAGGCAGCGACGGACGGGATGGCTTCTGTTGTCGTCCCTGATAAAGTAGAGGGCACATAGGCAATGCATTAAATGTGTTTGTCCTATGGTGCCAAGCGCTAAGCTCATACACTATAGCTTGCTTTCCACCTCCTATGTGCCACTGTGGCAACCCCTTTACGTATAAAAGGAGGCCTGAGGCGAACAGAGAGAGGATTCAGACTTTTTGAACTGTGCATGCACTGCAGCTAGTTCAAGAGCTCAAGAACACATATATCTAGACAAGCAAGAACACATACAGCAATGAACCCACTCTTTTGGATTCCAAGAATTTTAATTATGATAATTGTTCTTTGATAGATTGTATGTCCTTGTTGCAATTGTTGAATTCTCCTCGTGCTTATAATCAATAAAGCTTTTCCTAAACATATCGTTGATGCTATGATGAAATCTTTCGAAGAAAAGCTTGAATTGGAAGTTTCTATTCCTAGAAAACTTTATGATGAGTGGGAACCTACTATTAAGATAAAGATTAAAGATTATGAGTGCCATGCTTTGTGTGACTTGGGTGCTAGTGTTTCCATGATTCCAAAAACTTTATGTGATGTGTTAGGTTTCCGTGAATTTGATTATTGTTCTTTAAATTTGCATCTTGTGGATTCCACTATTAAGAAACCTATGGGAAGAATTAATTATGTTCTTATTGTTGCAAATAGGAATTATGTGCCCGTAGATTTCAATGTTCTTGATATAGATTGCAATATTACATGTCCTATTATTCTTGGTAGACCTTTCCTTAGAACGATTGGTGCAATTATTGATATGAAAGAAGGAAACATTATATTTCAATTTTCGTTAAGGAAGGGCATGGAACACTTTCCTAGAAAGAAAATTAAGTTTCCATATGAATCTATTAGGAGAGCTACTTATGGATTTCATAGCAAAGATGACAATACCTAGATCTATGTTTTTATGCCTAGCTAAGGGCGTTAAACAATAGCGCTTGTTGGGAGGCAACCCAATTTTATTTTTGTTCTTGCTTTTTTTATTCTGTTTTTTAACAAAATTTTCATCTACCCTCTGGTTAGATGTGTTTTTTATGTTTTAATTATTTTTTGTGCCAAGTAAGACCTTTGGGATGGCTTACGGTGATAGTTGATTTGATCTTGCTGAAAAATAAAAAACTTTTGCGCCCAGTCATAGAATTATTAAAAATCACAGAAGCATGATAAAATTCTGAATTTTTTACACAAGATTGATACACCAATTGCCACTGATGTCCTAATGTTTCAGAATTTTTCGAGTTACAGAAGTATTCAAAGTTTACAAATTGCTACAGACTATTCTGTTTTTGACAGATTCTGTTCTCTATGTGTTATTTTCTTATTTTGATGAATCTATGGGTAGTATCGGGGGGTATGAACCATGGAGAAGTTGGAATACAGTATATATTACACCAATATAAATAAAGAATGAGTTCACAACAATAACAAAAGTGGTGATTTTATTTTCTTATACTAACGGATCTCATGAGTTTCTTTGTTGAGTTTTGTGTTGTGAAGTTTTCAAGTTTTGGGTAAAGATTTGATGGACTATGGAATAGAGTGGCGAGAGCCTAAGCTTGGGGATTCCCAAGGAACCCCAAGGTAATATTCAAGGACAACCAAGAGCCTAAGCTTGGGGATGCCTCGGATGGCATCCCCTCTTTCTTCTTAGTCTATCGGTAAATTTACTTAAGGCTATATTTTTATTCACACGTGATATGTGTTTTCCTTGGAGCGTCTTGTATGATATGAGCCTTTGCTTTTTAGTTTAACACAATCATCCTTGTTGTACAAACCTTTTGAGAGGGACACGCATGAATCATGATTTATTACAATACTCTATGTGATTCACTTATATCTTTTGAGCTAGGCAATTTTGCTCTAGTGCTTCACTTATATCTTTTTATAGCACGGCGGTGGCTTTATTTTATAGAAATTGTTGAACTCTCATGCTTCACTTATATTATTTTTGAGAGTCTCTCTAAATAGCATGGTAATTTTCTTTGGTTATGAATTTAGTCCTACTATGATGGGCATCCAAGAGGGATATAATAAAAACTTTCATATAAAGTGCATTGAATACTATGTGAAGTTTGATTCTTTATGATTGTTTTGAGATATAAAGATGGTGATATTAGAGTCATGCTGGTGAGTAATTGTGGATTGGTAGAAATACTTGTGTTAAAGGTTGTGATTCCTGTAGCATGCACATAGGGTGAAACGTTATGTGATGAAACTGGAGCATGATTTATTTATTGATTGTCTTCCTTATGAGTGGCGGCCGGGGACGAGCGATGGTCTTTTCCTACCAATCTATCCCCCTAGAAGCATGCGCATAGTAATTTGTTTCAATGACTAATTGATTTTTGCAATAAGTATGAGTTCTTTATGACTAATGTTGAGTCCATGGATTATACGCACTCTCACCCTTCCACCATTGCTAGCCTCTCTAGTACCGCGCAAGTTTCGCTAGTGCCTTACACCCACCTTATACCTTCCTCACTGTTGACGCTACTGGACATGTGCCGAAGAATATAAAAAACTGGACGTTGGTGTTTCAAATGCAGAACAAAAGATCATCTCTCCAAAGATTGCACGGTCATTCACTACTGTCACATTTGCAACAATAACAAGCACCCGTTGCATCATTGGACTATTCTCAAGAAACCAAGGCCTATTGCATTGCTCGGTGGATGTGGTTTGGTTAAGGCAATGTTCATGCAGTTATCGGACTCATTGTTCAAGGAGGATCTTGCGCCACCAACTTTGCCGACTGCATTGGTTATGATTTCTGGTAGTTCTTTATCAGCTGCGGTAATGGAGGCCGAGGTCGCTAAGATCGCCTCGGTCTAGACCTCATGAAAGTGGGAAGCTGTCCCTCATGGAGCCAATACTTTCTTAGTTTCCTTCCCATCCTTGGAGATTTTGCAGCGTGTGGCGGCTTTTGAGTACAATGTCAAATCCCATGACGTGAAGATTGCTTTTAGTGAATGGAAAGTTGAGGAGGCTCCATTGCTACTTCCTCTACAGCTAGTTTGGGTTCATGTCACAGGTGTCCCACCACCTCTCCACCATTTCCTTGGTCTGTGGGCAGTAGGATCAGTTATTGGTGCCACGTAGGATGTTGACTTAGTTTCCTTGTGCCTACATGGTATTGTGCGAATCCAAGTGGTTGTTCACTCCTTGGATATCTTCTCCAAGAAGGATGGGTCTGATGAAGCCTCGGTCTCCTCTGATGTTTATGTCAAGCTCAATGGATACGCGTTTTGGTTTGTACTGAAGGAGGATGATTTCGTCCCCGATGCTGACTTCATTCTGCGGATTTGGGAGCATCGCGATGACGGGCATGGCGATGATGCTAACCGGGACGAGGATATGCCAGATAGGGAAGCAAGCAAGAGACCGAAAGGCGCCCAATATGATGGTGGAAGTATGGTGTCGGGGCCTCAAACAACTATCATTCCCATGCAGACTTCTCAGTTGGGCTATGACTTCGTTACACTTCCACACCAAACCAATAAAGTGCAAAACTTTGCTCATGATGTGTCAGTATCAGCTTGAGTGCAACCCACGACGACTCTTCTTTGTGAAGTGATGCGATCGGATGTTGCTCCTTCAGTCCAGGGGACTACTCTGCTGCATGTGCAAGCGGCCGCTACATCGCCCATGCGAAGGGTTGTGGAGGCGCTGGTTGCAGGGAGTGCAAAACATCCATCCATGCACGTGCATGGGGATGCTGTGGAGGCTTGCATGCATGCATGTGCACCCATGCGGCTTGTAGTGGACGCGTTGGGTGATGTGCATGGGGCGGCTGCCCATGTGTGCATGGCATGGGTGCACAAGGCTGATGGTGCATGTGCACGCATGCTGCTGATGCAGCCGGCCGGGCGCATGGTTGCACCACCAGCTGCTGCTTTGGTTTGCACGCATGGATCCTCGACGGCGTCTGCAGCGGCTTCTCCAACTCAAGCTTCGGCCATCGTGGTTCCTCTTGATCGGACGGCGGTCCGTGCGACTACTTCTGCCTCGGCACCAACTGTGATAGTTCAGACTCCTCCAAGAGTGCAAAATTCTCCACTTGCAGCTGAATGAAAGGATCAACTGGTACTATGTCCGGAGGGCTGGCTTTGCCCCTTCTACATAGTAACCGTCATTTCATTTCCGATGATGGCTCCTCTACGACTGATGAGCATTCACTAGCAAAGGCAACTGTGCCGCCAAGCCTCGAGGAATTTGGACCCCACGCCAGGTACTTCTTCCACGCAATATTTTCTTTCCTTTTGGGATACTCGTATTTCCACTAGCTTAAAGAATGTGGGTGTATCTATGGGAAAGAACAATGATGAAATTAACCTGTCGGTCGGGGCACTTAAAAACATGGAGATTGGCCATTTCAAGGTTTCTTGGAAGTGTAATAACTCCCTACCTAAACCCAAAACCGAGGATGATGATGAAACAGATGCCAAATATGATGGTCCATGCATCTCCCACTTGGTTGGTGAGGTTACCGAGGTTGGATTAGATGACGCGAGACCTGGGTCCATGTTTTGTGACTTCACAGCGTCTTCGCAGAAATCTAAATCGCATTCCTCTAAAAAGAAAAAAAGTGCCCAACAAGGTGAAATGTTCCACTCCAATCTAAGTTTCCACATGAGAGGCATGTTTTGAAATAGTAGAGGTCTCTCGGACTTGGCTAAACATAAACACGTCAGTGATTGTGTGCGAGAACACGAATTGGATTTTGTGGCAATTTCTGAGGCTGGTAAATGTGACTTCCGCCAGCATGTCCTTGATCACCTAGCAGGTGGTTTGGACTACACATGGCATAGTCTACCAGCTCATGGAAGGTCTGGAGGAATCCTTCTTGGCATACAAACAACGACCATGGACTTGTTAGCCTTTCCGACCGGTGAATTTCATATCAAATTCCACCTACGAAACAAGGCTGATAATTTTACATGGAGCCTGGTCGCAGTCTACAGGGCTGCCTAAGAGGAGCATAAATCTGCTTTCCTCCGTGAACTTGTGAACCTGGCTAAGGATAACCCATACCCAATGCTTATTGGAGGGGATTTTAATATCCTTAGGTACTAGGAAGAGAAAATAATGACCGCTTCGACACTCACTGGCCTTTCCTATTCAATGTTGTGATTGACAATTTGGATCTTCGGGGGGCTTGTATGTCGGGCCGGCAGTTCACTTGGGCTAATAACCATTCTATGCCGACGTATGAGAAGCTTGATAGGGTACTCATGGATACTGAATGGAGCTAAAATTTTCTATGGTAACAGTGCGAGCCCTAGAGCGAATCGAGGCATTACCGACTCATGTGTCGATCATTCTTGACTCTAATTCTACGAACCCTCCTACCCGTCACCCATTCAAATTTGAATTGGGATGGCTGCATCGAAAAGGTTTTGTAGACATAATCAAGAATGTTTGGGCGAGGCCCTCCGTTGCTCATACACCGATCCAGAGATGGAATTTTAAAATAAGGGCCATGAGGCAACATCTCTCTGGATGGGCAAAACACACCAACGGGTTATACAAAAAGGAAAAGCAACACCTTTGTACTATCATTGATGACCTCGACAAAATTGCAGAGACCCGCACCTTATCTCAACAAGAGATTGAATTGAAAAATCAATCTAATGAGAAGGTTGACCGTCTTCTACGAGAAGAGGAAATCAAATACTACCAGGGGTCCAAAGCTGACTTCATCCTCATGGGAGATAGTAATACAAGATACTTTCAGTTGGTCGCCAATGGTCACCATAGGAAGAAATGTATTCATAGTCTCCAACATGATGAGGGGCGGATCGAAGGTCAAGAGGAGCTCAAGAGGTATATCACCAAATACTACAACTCTCTATTCGGAGCGCCGGAGGAAGGGAATGTCACCCTTGACGAGACCCGAACAGATGATATTCCACAGGTCACGGCAGAAGAGAACGATATCCTCACGACACCTTTCTCAGAAGAGGAGGTGAGAGCGGTTGTGTTCCAAATGGAACACAATAAAGCTCCAGGCCCTGATGGTTTCCCCGCAGAATTCTATCATAATTTCTGGGATATCATCAAGAATGACCTTTTGTAGTTGTTCAATTGTATTCATGCTGACCGGCTTAACCTATCCAGGCTGAATTTTGGCGAGATTGTCTTGTTGCCGAAGATTAAGGAGGCTGAACGGATTCAACAGTTCAGACCCATATGCCTCCTTAATGTCAGCTTCAAGATTTTCACCAAAGTGGCTACAAATAGGTTAAATGCGGTAGCTGACCATGTTGTTTGGCCATCTCAAATGACGTTCATGCAAGGAAGGAATATACTCGATGGTGTAGTAGTCCTGCATGAGACCGTCCATGAGATGCACCAAAAAAACATGAGTAGAGTGATATTCAAAATTGACTTTGAAAAATCCTATGACAAGGTTAAATGGTCCTTCCTCCAACATGCCCTAAGAATGAAAGGTTTCTCAGATAAATGGTGCTAGTGGATCCAAAATTTTGTAACTGGAGGTAGTGTTGCCATCAAAGTCAATGATGAGGTAGGCCATTACTTCCAGACAAAAAAAGGCCTACGGCAGGGTGACTCCATGTCCCTAATTTTATTTAACATTGTTGCTAACATGTTGGCTATTCCGATTGAACGCGCAAAGCAGGACGACCAGATTGCAGGAGTAGTGCCACGCCTTGTGGATGGTATCCTCTCTATTTTGCAATATGCCGATGACACAATTCTGTTTATGAACATGATCTGGACAAGGCTTGAAACCTGAAACTCTTGCTTTCAGCGCTTGAGCAAATTTCGGGTCTCAAAATAAACTTCCATAAAAGTGAATTGTTCTGCTTTGGAAAAGCCATTGAGGCGGCGAACGAATATGCTGACCTTTTTGGTTGCGCACATCGACAATTCGCAATTAAATATCTGGGAATACCGATTCATTATTGATGCCTCACTATTGCAGAGTGGAAGCATGTAGAGGAGCATCTAGAGAAACGGTTGAGAAGTTGGAAAGTCAAACTACTCTCAGTTGGGGGACACTTGGTTTTGATTAACTCTGTCCTCACAAATATGGTTCTCTATTTGCTTTCTTCCTTCAACTCCCAAAGGGGGTCCTACAAAGACTGGACTATTTTAGATCCGGATTCTTTTGGCAAGGAGACAGTGAAAAGAAAAAATACAGGCTGACCAAATGGAGCATGGTTTGTAGGCCGAAAGACCAATGTGGCCTTGGAATTCATGACCTGCAGGTCAAGAATGAGGCTCTACTCAGTAAATGGTTATTCAAACTTCTTATTGAGGATGGTGTTTGGCAAACCATGCTGCACAACAAGTATCTAGGCAAAAAGGCGTGTCCCAGACATTTTGGAAACCCGATGCCTCGCACTTTTGGGCTGGCCTAATAGCGACAAAGAAACATCTCTTTCTCTTTGGGTCTTCCGCGATAAAGGACGGGTTAGAGATTCGTTTTTGGGAAGACATATGGCTAGGCAATGCTAGTCTCTGAGAACAATATCCAGACTTATACAACATTGCTCGCGATAAGAATAATACCATTCCGCAAGTGATCAATTCATCCCCACCGAATATTTCATTCAGATGGGATTTGATTGGCCCCCGACTTGTGTCATGGCATAATCTTTTATCCAGGTTGGATTTGATTAACCTGATAGAAGGCTGGGATGTGTTTCACTAGAACCTTACTATATCCGGGTCTTTCACTATAGACTCTATGTACCATGCGTTCACACATTCTGAGGTATCAGTCAGTAATAACAAGAAAATTTGGAAGTTCAAGATTGCACTAAAAGTGAAAATTTTCATGTGGTATCTTCGTAGGGGAGTTGTGTTAACTAAATACAACCTCGCACGATGCAACTGGCAAGGGAGTAATAAGTGTTGTTTTTGTACTCATGACGAGACAATCAAACGCCTCTTTTTTCAATGCAAGTTTGCACGTTCAACGTAGTCAGTCATCCAAATAGCGTCAAATTTGCATCCGCCCACAAGTGTTGCCAATATTTTTGGTCATTGGTTGGACGGTATTCCAAATAGTTTCAAAACACTAATAAGGGTGTGAGCGTCGCTTTGGCTATGTAGAAATGATTTGATGCTACATTTTAAGATAATAAAATCGCTCTTTATCGAAAAATGGCATTTCCATAGCCATTCCAAGATATATTGCCATGCAACTTCCATCGTTCCATTTTATTATGACACACACCATCACTGTCATATTGCTTTGCATGATCATAAGATAGCTAGCATGATGTTTACATGGCTTGTCTATTTTTTTATGTCATTTGCTACGCTAGATCATTGCACATCCCGGTACACCACTGGAGACATTCATATAGAGTCATATTTTGTTCTAAGTATCGAGTTGTAATTCTTGAGTTGTAAGTAAATAAAAGTGTGATGATCATCATTATTAGAGCATTGTCCCATGTGAGGAAAGGATGATGCAAGCTATGATTTCCTCACAAGTTGGGATGAGTCTCTAGACTTTACAAAAAAATAAAAGAGGCCAAAGACGCCCACCATAAAAATGAGAGAAAATAGAGAAGGGGCAATGTTACTATCCTTTTTCCACACTTGTGCTTCAAAGTAGCACCCTGATCTTCGTGATAGAGAGTCTCCTATGTTGTCACTTTCATATACTAGTGGGAATTTTTCATTATAGAACTTGGCTTTTATATTCCATGATGGGCTTCCTCAAATTTCCCTAGGTCTTCGTGATTAAGCGAGTTGGATGCACACCCCCTTAATTTCTTTTTGAGCTTTCATAAACTTATAGCTCTGGTGCATCTGTTGCATGGCAATCCCTACTCACTCACATTGATATCTATTGATGGGCATCTCCATAGCCCGTTGATTCGCCTAGTTGATGTGAGACCATCTCTTTCTTTTTGTCTTCTCCACAACCACCATATTCTATTCCACCTATAGTGCTATATCCATGGCTCACGTTCATGTGTTGCATGGAAGTTGAAAAAGTTTGAGAACATTAAAAGTACGAAACAATTGCTTGGCTTGTCATTGGGGTTGTGCATGATTTAATACTTTGTGTGATGAAGATGGAGCATAGCCAGACTATATGATTTTGTAGGGATAACTTTCTTTGGCCATGTTATTTTGAGAAGACATGATTGCTTTATTAGTATGATTGAAGTATTATTCCTTTTATGTCAATATTAAACTTTTGTTTTGAATCTGCTGGATCTGAACATTCATGCCACAATGAAGAAAATTACATGGATAAATATGTTAGGTAGCATTCCACATCAAAAATTCTATTTTTATCATTTACCTACATGAGGAGTAGCAGGAATTAAGCTTGGGGATGCTTGATATGTCTCCAACGTATCTATAATTTTTTATTGTTACATATGCTATTATATTATCTGTTTTGGATGTTTTATATGCATTATTATGCTATTTTATATTATTTTTGGGACTAACCTATTAACCTAGAGCCGAGTGCCAATTTCTGTTTTTCCTTGTCTTTGAGTTTCATAGAAAAGGAATATCAAACGGAGTCCAAACGGAATAAAACTTTACGATGATTTTTCTTGGACCAGAAGACACCCAGAGGACTTGGAGTCCAAGCCAGAAGAGCCACGAGGCGGCGGCAAGGGTGGAGGGCGCGCCCAAGGGGGAGCCCCTACCTTGTGCCCCCCTCGGGAGTCCCCTGACCTACCTCCTCGTCCTATATATTCACATATATACCAAAACCCTTAGAGTGAGCCACCAAAATAGTTTTCCGCCGCCGCAACCTTCTATTCCCATGAGATCCTATCTTCGAGCCTTTTCCAGCATCCTGTCAGAGGGGGGTTCGATCATGGAGGGCATCTACATCAACCCCATTGCCCTTCTGATGAAGCGTGAGTAGTTTACCACAGACCTACGGGTCAATAGCTAGTAGCTAGATGGCTTTTTCTCTCTCTTTGATTCTCAATACCATGTTCTCCTCGATGTTCTTGGAGATCTATCCAATGTAATCTTCTTTTGCGGTTTGTCGAGATCCGATGAATTGTGGATTTATGATCAGCTTATCTATGAATATTATTTGAATCTTCTCTGAATTCTTATATGCATGATTTGATATCTTTGTATTTATCTTTGAATTATCAGATGGTTTGGCCAACTAGACTGGTTTTTCATGCAATGGGAGAGGTGCTTAGCTTTGGGTTCAATCTTGCGTGATTTCACCTAGTGACGAAGTAGGGGTAGCGAGACACATATTGAATTGTCGCCATCGAGGATAAAAAGATGGGGTTTTCATCATATTGCCTGAGTTTATTCCTCTACATCATGTCATCTTACATAAGGCGTTACTCCGTTCTTTATGAACTTAATACTCTAGATGCATGCTGGATAGCGGTCAACGTGTGGAGTAATAGTAGTAGATGCAGGCAGAAGTCGGTCTACTTGACACGGACGTGATGCCTATATTCATAATCATTGCCTTGGATATCGACATAACTTTGCGCTTTTCTATCAATTGCTCGACAGTAATTTGTTCACCCACCGTATTATTTGCCTTCAAGAGAGAAGCCTCTAGTGAAACCTATGACCCGCGGGTCTATTTTCCATCATATTTGTTTCTAATCTACTATTTTGCAATCTTTTATTTTCAGATCTATAAACCAAAAAATCCAAAAATATTTTATCTTTTATTTAGTTTTATCTATCTCTATCAGATCTCACCTTTGCAAGTGACCGTGAAGGACAACCTCTTTATCGCGTTGGGTGCAAGTGTTTGGTTGTTTGTGTAGGTGCATCTATTGGGACTTGCGTGTTTCTCCTACTGGATTGATACCTTGGTTCTTAACTGAGGGAAATACTTATCTCTACTGTGCTGCATCACCCTTTCCACTTCAAGGGAAAAACCATCGCAAGCTCAAGAAGTAGCACCCTTCACTTAATCTCAAGATAAAAGTGTTCTCCCTGAGTATGCATCGTTGCTACAGTTCATCGTTTCGAGACACCACGTGATGATCGGGTGTGATAGACTCTACGTTCACATACAACGGATCTAAGAAAGTTTTGCACATGCAGCATACTTGGGTTAAACTTGACGAGCCTAGCATGTATAGACATGGTCTTGGAACACTGGAGACCGAAAGGTCAAACATGAATCATATAGTAGATATGTTCACCATTGATGACTACCCCATCTCACGTGATGATCGGACATGGGTTGGTTGATTTGGATCACGTATCACTTAGATAACTTGAGGGATGTTTATTTAAGTGGGAGTTCATTAGTAATTTGATTAATTGAACTTAATTTATCATGAACTTAGTCTTAATAGTTTTGCATATCTATGTTGTAGATCAATAGCTCGAGATATAGCTCCCTTATTATTTTGATATCTTCCTAGAGAAAACTAAGTTGAAAGTTGATAGTAGCAATGATGTGGACTGGGTCCATGATCTGAGGATTATCCTCATTGCTGCACAGAAGAATTATGTCCTTGATGCACCACTAGGTGATAGACCTATTGCAGGAGCGGATGCAGACGTTATGAACGTTTTGGCAAGCTCAATATGATAACTACTTAATAGTTTAGTGCACCATGCTTTACGGCTTAGAACCGGGACTTCAAAAACATTTTGAATGCCATGGAGCATATGAGATGTTCCAAGAGTTGAAATTGGTATTTCAGTCTCATGCCCGTGTCGAGAGGTATGAGACCTCTGGCAAGTACTTTGCCTACAAGATGGAGGAGAATAGCTCAGCCAGTGAGCATGTACTCAAAATGTCTGGGTACTACAATCGCTTGAATCAAGTGGGAGTTCATCTTCCAGATAAGATAGTGATTGACAGAGTTCTCTAGTCACTATCACCAAGCTACTAGAACTTCTTGATGAATTATAATATGCAAGGGATGACAAAAAACGATTCCCAAGCTGTTCGCGATGCTGAAGGTAGAAATAAAGAAAGAGCATCAAGTGTTGATGGTTAACAAGACCACTAGTTTCAAGAAAAAGGGCGAGGGAAAGAAAGTTAACTTCAAGAAGAATGGAAAGCAAGTTGCCACTCCCGTGAAGAAGCCCAAAGCTGGACCGAAGCCTGAAACTGAGTGCTTCTACTGTGAAGGAAATGGTCACTAGAAGTGGAACTGCCCCGAATACTTGGCGGATAAGAAGGATGGCAAAGTGAACAAAGGTATATTTGATATACATGTTATTGATGTATATTTTACTAGTGTTCGTAGTAACTCCTAGGTATTTGATACCGGTTCAGTTTCTAAGATTAGTAACTCAAAATAGGAGTTGCAGAGACTAGTTATAAGCGAGATGACGATGTGTGTTGGAAATGATTCCAAGGTTGATATGATCACCTTTGCACACTCCCTCTACCTTCGGGATTAGTGTTGAACCTAAATAAATGTTATTTGGTGTTTGCATTGAGCATGAATATGATTAGATCATGTTTATTACAATAAGCTAATTCATTTAAGTTAGAGAATAATTGTTGTTCTATTTACATGAATAAAACCTTCTATGGTCATACACCCAATGTGAATGGTTTATTGAATCTTGATTGTAGTGATATACATATTCATAATATTGATGCCAAAAGATGCAAAGTTGGGAATGATAGTGCTACATACTTCTGGCACTGCCATTTAGGTCATATTGGCATGAAGAAACTCCATACGGATGGACTTTTGGAATCACTTTATTACGAAACATTTGATACTTGCGAACCATGCCTCATGGGCGAGATGACTAAAACTCCGTTCTCTGTAACAATGGAGCGAGCTAATGACTTATTGGAAATAATACATACTAATGTATGCGGTCTGATGAGTGTTGAAGCACGCGGCGGGTATCGTTATTTTTCAACCTTCACAGATGATTTGAGTAGGTATGGGTATATCTACTTGGTGAAACACAAGTCTGGAACATTTGAAAAGTTCAAAGAGTTTCAGAGTGAAGTGGAGAATCATCGCAACAAGAAAATAAAGTTTCTATGATCTGATCACGGAGGTGAATATTTGAGTTACGAGTTTGGCCTTCATTTAAAACAATGTGAAATTGTTTCACAAACTCACGCCACCTGGAACACCACAGCGTAATGGTGTGTCCAAATGTCGTAACCGTACTTTATTAGATATGGTGCGTTCTATGATGTCCCTTACCTATTTGCCTTTATCATTTTGGGGTTGTGCATTAGAGACAGCCACATTCACGTTAAATATGGCACCGTCTAAAATCCGTTGAGATGACACCATATGAACTGTGGTTTTGCAAGAAACCTAAGATGTCATTTCTTAAAAGTTTGGGATGCGACGCTTATGTCAAAAGGCTTCAGCTTGATAAGCTCAAACCCAAAGCGGAGAAGTGCATCTTCATAGGATACCTGAAAGAAACTATTGGGTATACCTTCTACCACAGATCCGAAGGCAAAATCTTTGTTGCTAAGAATGGGTTCTTTCTAGAGAAGGAGTTTCTCTCAAAAGAAGTGAGTGGGAGGAAAGTAGAACTTGATGAGGTAATTGTACCTTCTCTCGAATTGGAAAGTAGAACATCACAGAAAACTGTTCCCATGATGCCTACAAAAACTAGAGAGGAAACTAATGATGATGATCATGAAACTTTAGATCAAGTTACTACATAACTTTGTAGGTCGACCAGAACACGTTCCGCGCCAGAGTGGTATTGTAATCCTATCCTGGAAGTCGTGTTATTAGACCACGGCAAACCTATGAACTATGAAGAAGATATGATGAGCCCAGATTCTGACAGATGGCTTGAGGCCATGAAATCTGAGATAGGATCCATGTATCAGAACAAAGTGGGGACTTTGGTGAATTTGCCCGATGATCAGCAAGCCATAAAGAATAAATGGATATTTAAGAGGAAGACGGACACTGACGGTAATATCACTATCTACAAAGCTCGACTTGTTGCAAAAGGTTTTCGACAAGTTCAAGGGGTTGACTACGATGAGACTTTCTTACCCGTAGTGATGCTTAAGTCTGTTCAAATCATGTTAGCAATTGCCGCATTTTATGATTATGAAATCTGGCAAATGGATGTCAAAAACTTGCATTCCTTAATGGGTTTTGAAAGCACAAGTGCTCCCTGGGTGATTTTGGTAATTATTGACAACATATCTCTTGTTGTCATTAATTACCAAAATCACCCAGGGAGCCCTTGTGCTTTCCTTAATGGGTTTTGGAAGCACAAGTGCTCCCTGGGAGTAGCAGGAATTAAGCTTGGGGATGCTTGATATGTCTCCAACGTATCTATAACTTTTTATTGTTCCATATGCTATTATATTATCTGTTTTGGATGTTTTATATGCATTATTATGCTATTTGATATTATTTTTGGGACTAACCTATTAACCTAGAGCCCAGTGCCAGTTTCCGTTTTTTCCTTGTTTTTGAGTTTCGTAGAAAAGGAATATCAAACGGAGTCCAAATGGAATAAAACTTTACGATGATTTTTCTTGGACCAGAAGACACCCAGAGGACTTGGAGTCCAAGCCAGAAGAGCCACGAGGCGGCGGCAAGGGTGGAGGGCGTGCCCTAGGGGGAGCCCCTACCTTGTGCCCCCCTCGGGAGTCCCGTGACCTACCTCTTCGTCCTATATATTCACATATATTCCAAACCCTCATAGTGAGCCACCAAAATACTTTTCCGTCGCCGCAACCTTCTATTCCCATTAGATCCCATCTTCGAGCCTTTTCCAGCATCCTGTCAGAGGGGGGTTCAATCACGGAGGGCATCTACATCAACCCTATTGCCCATCTGATGAAGCGTGAGTAGTTTACCACAGACCTACGGGTCCATTGTCCGTGTCAAAACCGGCGGATCTCGGGTACGGGGTCCCGATCTATGCGTCTTAGGCTGATGGTAACAGGAAGCGAGGGACACAATGTTTACCCAGGTTCGGGCCCTCTCGATGGAGGTAAAACCCTACTTCCTGCTTGATTAATATTGAATATATGAGTAGTACAAGAGTAGATCTACCACGAGATCGTAGAGGCTAAACCCTAAGAGCTAGCCTATGATGGTATGATTGTAACTGTGATCGGCCTTCTAAGGACCAACCTCTCCGGTTTATATAGACACCGAAGAGGGCTAGGGTTTACATGGAGTCGGTTACAAGGAAGGAAACACAATATCCGGATCACCAAGCTTGCCTTCCACGCAAAGGAGAGTCCCATCCGGACACGGACCGGAGTCTTGAGTCTTGTATCTTCACGCTTCAATAGTCCGGACGATGTATACAGTCCGATTGTCTGGATACCCCCTAATCCAGGACTCCCTCAGTAGCCCCTAAACCAAGCTTCAATGACGATGAGTCCGGCGCACAGTCTTGTCTTCGGCATTGCAAGGCGGGTTCCTTCTCCGAATACGCCAAAGTAATTATCGAACATGTAGACCGTGTCCGGATCCGCAAAATGATCTTCACATACCGCTGTAGAGAGAGAACGACATTTTACAAATGCAATCTGCTGACAACTTTTTTAGACAACGTGACATGTCATTAAGGTCGGGTCATTATTCGAACCATTTTCCTACAACCAGCCACAACGCATATTGCGAGGCGGTTTCCTTGACACGTCTTGTCAAAGCAGAGATCGTGTCCCCTTATCACGGGATTCTCATCAATACGGGTATGGGTAATCCCACCATGCCATCAATCGTGGCGCTTGGGAGGTGAGCGATTCCCAACGGGAAAGTGGGGAGGCGCACCGCTTCCGTCGCCTCTATAAAGGGATAAGAGTTCCCCATTTTTACCCACGCCTTCTTCCTCCTTTGCCCACTCTTGCCCCCTCGAGCTCCAGCGCCCTAGCCCAAGTCTTCTCAGCACAGCTAAACATGTCCGGAGCAGGAGGCAAGTGGGTGGCTTCCATCGTGAAGGAGAAGGATATCGCGAATCTTCGGGCGGCCGGATACTTGGCCGCAGACATAGCACACCGGCTACCAGACGACGGGTAGGTCATTCCAACTCCGAGACCCCACGAGAGGGTCGTGTTTCTTGCCCACTTCATCCATGGACTGGGGTTTCCACTTCACCCCTTCGTCCGTGGGCTCATGTTCTACTATGGGCTAGATTTCCATGATCTAGCCCCGAATCTTGTCCTCAACATCTCGGCGTTCATCGTCGTATGTGAGGCCTTCGTCTGCATCAAGCCTCACTCCGGCTTGTGGCTGCAAATCTTCTGCGTGAAGCCAAAGATCGTGAGCGGCCAGCAAGTGGAGTGCGGAGGAGCCATGGTGGGCAAGATGCCTAACGTCACCTGGATTGATGGTTCCTTTGCGGAAACCATGAAGGGGTGCAGTCGGGGTGGTTCTACATCACCGAGCCGCGCGGTGCCAACTGGGCGGCGGCCCCCGAGTTCCGATTCGGAACCCCCATGCGACTCACCTCCTGGGAAATGAAGGGCCTGTCCTGGGGCGAATCTACAGAGCTGACCGGACTCCAAAACTGCATCAAGAGTATGAAGGACAAGAACATCAAGCTATTCGCCGGATTCTGCCGTGCCAAAGGAGGGCATTCAATCTGTGGGAGTTCGTCCCAGCCAAACACCAGACGCTTCAGAGGCTCTACGGCATGAAGCACAAAGACGCGTGGAAGGCGTTGTTCAAGGCCTCCGAAGTACCTCCTCCCACATTCGAGGACCGTGGGCTCCACGCCGCGTGGCCTCCTAGTCAGGTGAGCTTTCAGGCTACCACCGGATTCGGTTCTTCCCAATATATTCATGGGGGAGCCTTAAGTAATTGTGCATATTTGTTCAGGATTATGTGGAGACAGCGGAGCAGATTGACTGTCCGGCTCCGCTGCCAGAAAGCCCAGCTGATGCTCTCCTAACGGAGATGCTGGTCCCGGCGCCCTACAAGGTGCTGGAGAAGAAGGCCGATAAGAAGGCCCCGGGGATCCGAAAGGGTCTCCGACGTAAGGTTGTGCCAGAAGCCTCGTCCGAAGACGATGAGGCACACTCCTCCCCCGAAGGGGAGGAAGAAGAAGAAGGACCACCCCACCCGGAGAGGGTGTCCGGCACAGAGGTGGGGAAAGAGACGAGATGAGGGGCGATTCGAACTTTGCTTGGGTTGGCGGCAAATTAGGGATTTGAGCAATCTGGGCACGGAAGGGGACGGTGGAGAAGGGAGATTTTGCAGGGATGGAATTGGAGCCGCCAGCTATTTCAATCCAAAACATGGAAGCGCGAACTTATTTTGTCATCTCCTTTTTTGGGGGGGAGGGAGGGAGGGGGTCGGTGGCTGGATGCTAAGCGTCTGTCCGACACACGGGGTCTGCCTGGTGCGCCTACATTTGAGAATGCAAACGAATCTTCTTTCATTTGCAAACGAATCTTTATGTATTACCATGCCCGTGTTTTCCTTGCAAATAATTAGTCATTCGGAACGAGATACTATAAATTAATTAATGAGGAGTTATTTGAAGAAAATCGAAACGGTATCCACAGTATCCACACTAACGTGGATTAGAGTGTGTGTCACATAATTAGTTATTTGAATTAGAGTGTGTGTCACATCGCGATCTCCAATTCTAACGTGGATTTCGCATTTCACTGTATCCATGCTACTTTTTTAATACAAATTCATATGTATGTGATGAACACCATGGTAGTGAGAATACTTTTGGATGGATTCAAACATATGACCTACAAAATAGCACAACAATCGAGTCAATGTCAACTTTCCCAAACCTAGTATGGCACGAATTCGAAATAATTACCCATATGCATGGTCCCCAGTTCAAATCTTACAATGTACACCGAATTGAAACATCGATATTAAGTCTCGTACTATCTACATTCAAATGTTGTTTTTAGCCCCCCCCCCCCCCGGCACACATGCTACATACTTCCTATATCGGTCAATCTTACTCTCCTAACCACCTTAGGAAGCTATCGGTTTCCGACACACGTTCATTCTTTCTCTCCATGTTTCGATCTCTAACTCTCTCAACTACACAACCCCCTTTTTCCACTCTGTTACCAAATGTATTTACCTCACACACCTGCCATTGCATCCCATACCGAGCTCTCTCTCTCTCCCTCCCACCCTCTCGCGCTAGATACATGCATTGCCTATCTATCCCCCCAACCTCTTGTGCGCACGCATGCACGTTGTCTATCTAGGTCACTCCCTTGAGACTGTCTTACTCTTTCTTCTGCACGGCGGGCCATAGTCGCTCAATCTCACTCTCTTTATCTGAGTCCCAATTAACCTTGTTTTCTTTCACACACAAATGATATATCTCCCTGTTCAGGCCTCGATCGACACACTCTATACTCTCTCACGTAGATTGTCTATCTAGGTCAGTCCATCCAAGCCGCTCCCACTCTTTCGACCTCATGGCGGGCCACGCTCGCTCAATCTCTCTCTCTCCCTCCCTCCCTCCCTCCCCCTCTCTCTCTCTCTCTGTGTATGTCTCGATTGACCTTGCTCTTTCTCGGACACAAACGATATATCTCCATGTTTGAGACCAATTCGACATATTCATATTGTATACTCTCTCACGCACATTGTCTATCTAGGTCACTCTCTCCAACCCGTCTCACTCTTTCGATCGCACGACAACCCACACTCGCTCAATCTCTCTCCCTTTATATATGTAATCGATTGACCTTGCTTCCTCCCATGCACAAAATATATCTACATGTCTGTGACTGGATCATCTCTCAAGCTCTATCTTACAGCCCTCACCCTTCCCAAAAGCTCAATCGGACAATATCTCTCCAGAGCATATATATCTTTTCAATGAATGTTAGACCACACTCACTTTGTCTCTCTATCTATATGTCTCTTGATTGACCTCGCTTTCTCACGCCGTATCTTCCACACATTGAAGCTACCTCTCCATTCCTCACAAAGCCGGAGCTATTTACATTGCGAGGGGGACTCCAACCTTGGATTAATTTGTGTAGGCATTTATTCCGGTGGGTTTAGATTATATTTTCGTAGCATTCGGCCCACAACTACTCCAAACACCGTTGCAACCCCCACACCTCCCCCAGTTGATTTCCCTCTGGATCGGTCATCGCTCTCTCGCATGTCCTTTCTCGTCTTCAACGTTGCACCATGGTACTATTGCAAAAAACTCTGTTGTTCTCTTTAATTATTACAAATAAGCTACAAAACTACACACCGATGGTCCACTTGGAATGGAAGAAATTTCGACCCACAAATTAAAGTGCTACAAACTACACACCGAGGGGCCCACCTATCATGAAACAAATTTGGACCCATATACAAATTAAAAAATAAAGGACGAGGATCGAACATGCGACCAGGGCCTTCAAGCCACACGTCAACAGGCAACATACGTAGAACAGCAATGTTTGTTGTACCCCCCTTTGTTCATATAATTTTTTTATATTACCATAGCCTATTTAATGGACAACATGTAATCTTATTTTTAGTACATTAGTGGGACCGGCTCATTAGCACATACTATTCGCCTTCACTTACTGGTGAGTTCCATGTGTGCTCTCTCTCTCTCCTCCCCTTCTGCGTTTAGACGCACGGGCAAACACGAAGAACTCATGGGCGATGTTGCCGTTGACCATATCTGGATGCGTTCACAAGTTATGGCACCAGTTTCACGTACTAGTAGCACTAGTCAATGTGTACGCGCAATGCACGTTAATTTGGAAGTATATTAAGTGCATGCGGATATTAAGTAGGATATTATTTGTGTGTTATTATGTGATTGGCACTATTTTTGGCATGAAATTAACTACACGCTAAACATGTTGAGCGCTCAACATTGAAGCAGTCTAAATCGTTGGATGAGAAGGAATACATGTGGCTTGATGATGTTTTATATTTAATTTGATACGGCTCTAGCAGAACATTCAATCGATCAAACCATAGACTTCATTCAGTCTGACCCCGACTTTACATTCATACGACGATCGATCTAAAATAAACGGAAATGATAAACGTTCGGGTTTTAAGCATGGCAATCCGAACGCTTTTCATGGCAAATTTAGATTACGCGACGGCGGCGGGGGCGTCTTGCGGTGGGAAGCGGCTCCTCTACTGTGCTCTTTGTGTCGTCGGGCCACTGACCGACGGCGATGGTGACGATGACGGCGGTGTCTTGCATCGTTGTTGGCGTACTCCTGGACGTTAGCCCTAGCTTCAAGGAAGGCCACAATGTTCTGGACTTCGGTCTCCAGGAGTGAGTCAACTGGTGGGAGGAGGCGACTGGCGTTGGTGCAAGGAAGCGGTCAACGGCGGCCATCCATGCTGCTGAGGGGGGCACTAGCACCCGTGCGGGGACAGGCGCTGGCAACAGCGCGGCAGAGACAATCATGTGCATGGGCACCGGCACGGGCGCGCACATTAGTGCACGCGCAGGCGCATGCGCTGGTAGGTGCACGGGCATCGGCACGAGCGTGCGCATCAGTGCAAGTGCATGTGCATGCGCTGGCAAGTGCACGGGCACATGAAAGTCGGCGGGGACCTCGTGGAACCTCGTGGCATCAAGCTCAGTGACAATGTGCGGCTCCTAGCCCATCAATGCCACGGGGATGGGCGCTGGCGCAGTCCGGGCGACAGGAGCCAAAACGGGAGCGGGGACAGGCGCGGCGTCTTCCCACAAGGCCGGTTCAAGCTCATCCCAAAGCGCCTTATGTTCTTGAGACTTCAGCTGGGTATCTTCCTCGGGAAATTCGAAGACTAAGGGCAGACCATCGTGATGCGGTATGGCGTACGTTTAGGTCAGGCTAGTTGGACGTAGACGACGGGAGAATCGGAGAGGGAGAGAGAAGATTGTAGCGATACCGGATAGTGCGGGCTTGATTTTAAACTGCAGCGCCGGCGACATTAAAAGTGGGAGTAGTTGGGACGAAGGTGGGCGGCAGAGCCTGGTCAAAGGGCTCGCCTCCCGGTGAGCCTGCGCAACGGTTTGCTCGCATGCCTCCCTGTCAACCGGCGCAGCGGTCCGCTTGCACGCCTCCTGTCGACTCACACGCTTGCTTGGACGGCACCTGTCGATGAGAAGCGGGACTCATGGTGGCACATAAACACCCATTGTTTAAATAGTGAAAGCGTTCGCCTTAACGTGACAGGTCTTTGTTCCAAAATACCTTAGCTCTTCATTTGTGCAACTTATGGCCTAGCCTACCTTTGAATCACTGACACATGGGTCCCATAGAGCATGGAGCCCTCCTGTAAGTGACTCAATGGCAGGGTATGGCAGGGATTACAAAGTCAAAGGATCCACGTCTGGGCTGGAATTCTGGCCGCCAAATATTTCGTCTCAAAACGCGGAGGCTCGACTGCTTGGGGTTGCCTAATGTGCGTACCACGCATGCCACCAGAAGGACACGAGCCCGGTTTTTTAGGATCAACACGAGCCAAGGTCTGGCTGGTACACCATTGGGTCCTACCGTTTGAGAATACGAAAGGAAAGGAATCTTTTAAATTGTCGAACGAATCTATGTGTATTACAATGCTCGTATTTTCCTTGCAAATAGTAATCTCAACGTGGTAATTGATTTATGATGAGTTCTTGAATTAGAGTGAGTTTGTGATATAGTGATCTCAACGTGGATTTCACATTTCATGGTATCCCTAGTAAGTTTTTCATTGCAAAATCAAATTTAAAAGATGAACAATATGGTGGTGAGAAAACTTTGTATGTATCAAGCATATGACCACACATACACACACACGCGCGCGCGAACACAACAACAATCCAATAAGTATAGTGCATCTATTTTTCCAAACCATGCACGTATGACACGAATTCAAAAATACTCCTTCTATTCCTAAATATTAGTCTTTTAGAGATTTCAACAAGTGACTACATGCGGAGCAAAATGAGTGAATCTACACTCTAAAATATGTCTATATACATCTGTATGTGCCAGTCCATTTGAAATCTCTAAAAACACTAATACTTAGGAACGAAGGGAGTATAATGTAAGACATGCATGGTCCTCAATTCAATATTTAAAATGAACAGGAAACTAAAACATGAATATTAAGTACAGTACTACAGTACATGCAAATGTTGTGTTTAGGCGGAGCTATGTAGATTGTCGAGGGTTAACCCCTCGACCTTAGATAAAATTGTGAAGCTCTGTTTAGGATTGTTTAGATTATATTTGTCCCCACCCTGCCAAACACCAATTGGTTGCGCACCCCCCTCCTCCCAGGGAGAATATCATGTGCCCCCATACCTTAGATGCTATATGCTGATACAAGTTGCTTGGAGCTTGTAGATCTAAGATATAGCAGCTCACGGGATGTCTTAATATTTTTACAGGAAACCTTGATGGGTTTGAGAATTGCACAATTTGTACAAAAACTACTCAGATGCCCTTGGATCCCATATCCAATGACCTCGAAGCTCATATCACCGTAGCATCTAAGATGAAGGAGGACATCATATTCTCCTGTATGTAAGAATATCATGTGCTACCACACCATAGATGCTTTGGTGATACAAGCTCTTCGGAACAGTTGGATTTGTTACCCAACAACTCCTCGCTGGTTCGAAAGTTTTTTTTGCAGAAAAGCCCCCAAAGAGTTCGTCCACTGCTTACAAGCACAAAGACTGCTCAGATGCCATTGGATCTCAGATCAAACGACCTCGAAGCTCGTATCACCATAGCATCCAAGCTGCGAGAGCACATTATGTGTTCTCGCATGAGAGAATATGAGGTGCTCCCGCACCGTAGATTCTATGGTGATACGAGTTCACGGAGATCTAACGGCCCATAGTAGGAGGTTTGAATGTTTTTGCAATATATGGCTGAGAGAGTTTGGGAATTGCGCAGAAAGTACAAGTACTACGCATGTGTCATCTGATCACTGATCATACGACCTAGATTCTCGTATCACCATAACGGCTAATTAAGCTACGGGGAGCACCTAATATGAGCAACGGGGAGCCGTTGGATCCAAGATGCAGCGGTACACATGAGGCCTGAATGTTTTATTTGCAGAAAAGAGTTTGGAAATTGCGCATAATTACAAAGACTACTCCCAAGCCATTGGATCTCACTTCCAAGGATGTAAAAACTCGTATCACCATAGCATCTAAGCTGCGGGGTGGATGTGATATTCTATGCCACTGTCATTTTTGTTCGTAAACTTGCAAAATACGTGTAACTCATGCCGTTACTTGTCTAACCACGCAAAGTGTTTGTTCAAAAAAACCATCCTACACTGAAATATCGGAACAACACACGGGGGTCCCACTTGTCATTAATCAAATTTGGACCTAAAACTAACAAATCTGAAAGACGAGATTCGAACTGGCAACTTGGACTAGAAAGTGTAAGTCGATAGCCTGAAACAACAACGGTTGTTGGCTTTGTCCCATAACTTGATTTTATACAGTATTACGTTGAGTAGAGTAGAGGGAGTGCCTCGTCAACACATGCATGACCATTGACTCACTTACTAGTGGGTCCCAGGTCTGCGATCTCTCTCTCCTCTCCATCGTCTAACCTTTGCACGGGCACACATGAAGAGTGGCTCTAGCTTGCTGTGTTGTTATTATAACTAAAGAAAAGCTTGGAAAATAGAAGAATCGCCTAGAACAAGAGACATTGTGGCTAGTTGAGACGGAGCTAACCACACCTATCCTCCGTGCCACGTTAGCATGATGAAGCTGTGTGGCTAGTGGGGTGTTTTTGACCGACTGGCTGGGTCCTGAGGTCGAACCATAGGTACTACGTCTGATACATTATATTTTTACACGCATATTTTTCCTCCGTGCCGAGACGTGGTACACCCTACCGCGTCTTTCGGGGTCTCCCGGGTGGTGCATGCCTATATTCTTCCTTGTCGAGACGTGGGACGCCCTACCGCGCGTTTTATGGGTCCTCCTTGGTCGTAGCGCTGAAGCAAGTAAATGAGTCGTCAAATCACGAAAGACCACCTTTCCCGCCGAGTACATCAGTGAAGCACGGTGGCTAGCTAGTTGGGCTAGTGCGACCGATTAGCTAGGCCGCCGCCACATTTGTTTTTTCACCCCTTTTTTTATCTCCTTGACAGCAGGTAAATTTAAATATCCACTGCGGTATTCCTATGGTGTTTGGGTGCAGTCGGATTTTTAATTTTTTCTATTATGGGAGCAGGCGCAGCAGAATTTTTAATTTTTTTGATTGACGGGGGTAGGCGCGGCAGCAATTAGTCACGATGACTCCGCCTGTAAAGCCCACTGCTCCCTGATGTGAGAAGTCGTCGACTGGTGTTTTCCCATGGTAAAAACCAAAAGAAAAACCAAAAGATTCCCTGCTCCTCGGCTGGCTCCCTCCGCCTTCCCACAGATTGCATTGCCTTTCAGCCATTTCGCCCCCTTTGCTTCCTCTCCCCATTGTTTCTACCTGGTGCCATGGCGGCGCAGCAGATCACGGACTCTGGGTGAGGCGCCTGACACAGGAGCTCCAGGCCAAGGATCCGGAGCTCAGGGCCAAGGACGTGGAGCTCCGTGAGCTCAAGGAGGAGAGGAGTGCCATGCTCCTCTGTTATGTGTGGGAGTTCACGGAGCTTCAAAAGCGGCAGGCATCCACCACAAAGATGCTCGAGGCATTGGCGGTGTTGCTGCAGAAAGCAGGAGATACGATAGGCCGTCAGGGGAGCCGGCTGGAGCATGAGCGGGTCGATCGTGACGAGGTCCAAGATCGCCTCAGCCACTTGGTGGACCAAGTTGCCACGCATGTGTTGCAGCTGCGTGATGCCTACCGTCGTGCCAGCACGACCATGCCGGCCATCGGGCTAAACCTGTTCAACCACCCCGTCGACTTCAACGAGTTGCGGCTTCCTGACCTGGTCTCCTTCTTCACATATATCTCCGAGGAGCTGAGCCGTCTCCGCGCTTGGTGGGGGCGGAGCTGGACAAGGAGGGGTTGCAGGCTGCCATTACCGGGTGAATCCTCTCAGGGCTCCATCACCGGAATCCATTCATGCCATTGTACGCCGTCTTTGACGAGCTGGCTCCCGTCGACTGGGAGCGGGCTCTGCAGGCGGTTGCACCCTGCATCACCAACGTCGTGCGCCTCGAGAAGCAAAGGGACTTCGGTGGTGTTTAGGCGCCCTCTGCATGGGCATGTCCATGTCTCGGCGCAACATGACCATTGGATCAAACTCAGACGGTGCAGATGAGTCACTGTAACACAAAGCGTGTGGGTGTGTTTGGTTGCATTCTCATCTCAATATAGTTGTTCCCTCTTCGTGTATTTGTGTTAACCTACTAGTGTGGACTCATGCACCCTTCATGCACTCTGCCAAACAACCAAAAGTGGGCCGAGAAGGGAACTTTTGCTCCCATCCCATGCACCCTTCATACACCCTGCCTAACACTGATTCGTGCCTCATATGGTTCATGTTTCGTGGAGTACTGTAGCACCGTACTCTCCGTGCGTTGTAGACCTAGTTCTGTTAACATTGATCTCACCATTCATTCTCGACCAGACAGTTGAAAAAGCGGTACTATGTTACTACATTACTATTCATATAGTTGACATGCGCACAACATCATTTGTTATCGTCATATATTACTACACTAGCAATAAGATTATGTAGTACTGATACGTCCATTTTGCATCATGCTTTTATATCAATATTTATTGCATTATGGGCTGTTATTACACATTATATCTCAATACTTATGGCTATTCTCTCTTATTTTACAAGGTTTACCATGAAGAGGGGGAATGCCGGCAGCTGGAATTCTGGCTGGAAAAGGAGCAAACGTTGGAAACCTATTCTGCACTACTCCAAAAATCCTGAAACTCCATGAAACTTATTTTTGTAATTAATAAGAATTATTGAGCGAAAGAAACACCAGAGGGGGCCCACACCCTGGCCAGGAGGGGGGGCGCCCACCCCTACTGGGCACGCCCCCTGTCTCCTGGGCCCCCTGGTGGCCCTCCGGTGTCCATCTTCTGCTATATGAAGGATTTTACCCTGGAAAAAATCGTGGGCAACCTTACGGGATGAAACTCCGCCGCCACGAGGCGGAACCTTGGCGGAACCAATCTAGAGCTCCGGCAGAGCTGTTCTGTCGGGGAAACTTCCCTCCGGGAGGGGGAAATCATCATCATCATCATCACCAATGATCCTCTCATCGGGAGGGGGTCAATCTCCATCAACATCTTCACCAGCACCATCTCCTCTCAAAACCCTAGTTCATCTCTTGTATCTAATCTTGTATCAAAACCACAAATTGGTACCTGTGGGTTGCTAGTAGTGTTGATTACTCCTTGTAGTTGATGTTAATTGGTTTACTTGGTGGAAGATCATATGTTCAGATCCTTAATGCATATTATTACTCCTCTGATTATGAACATGAATATGCTTTGTGAGTAGTTATGTTTGTTCCTGAGGACATGGGTGAAGTCTTACTATTAGTAGTCATGTAAGTTTGGTATTCGTTCGATATTTTGATGAGATGTATGTTTTCTTTCCTCTAGTGGTGTTATGTGAACGTCGACTACATGAAACTTCACCATTAATTGCCCCTAGAGGAAGGCATTGGGAAGTAATAAGTAGATGATGGGTTGCTAGAGTGACAGAAGCTTAAACCCTAGTTTATGTGTTGCTTCATTAGGGGCTGATTTGGATCCATATGTTTAATGATGTGGTTAGGTTTACCTTAATACTTCTTTTGTAGTTGCGGATGCTTGCAATAGGGGTTAATCATAAGTGGGATGCTTGTCCAAGTAAGGGCAGTACCCAAGCACTGGTCCACCCACATATCAAATTATCAAAGTACCGAACGCGAATCATATGAGCGTGATGAAAACTAGCTTGACGATAATTCCCATGTGTCCTCGGGAGCTCATTTCTCATTATAAGAAATTGTCCAGGCTTATCCTTTGCTACAAAAAGGATTGGGCCACCTTGCTGCCCTTTATTTACTTTCTTTGCTTGTTACTTGTTACAATTTATGTTATCACAAAACTATCCGTTACCTACAATTTCAGTGCTTGTAGAGAAAACCTTACTGAAAACCGCTTATCATTTCCTTCTGCTCCTCATTGGGTTCGACACTCTTACTTATCAAAAGGACTACGATAGATCCCCTGCACTTGTGGGTCATCAAGACTCTTTTCTGGCGCCATTTCCGGGGAGCGTAGCGCTCTTGGTGAGTGGAACTTGGTAAGGAAACATTTATATAGTGTGCTGAAATTTTCTGTTATTTGTTACTATGGAAACTAATCCTTTGAGGGACTTGTTCGGGGTATCTTCACCCCGACCAGAAGAGCAAAGAGTTTCTGCTCAACCTACTGAACCTATTTAAAATATTTACTTTGAGATTCCTTCGGGTATGATAGAAAAACTGCTAGCTAATCCATTTGCAGGAGATGGAACATTTCATCCCGATTTACACCTTACCTTTGTGGATGAAGTTTGTGGATTATTTAAGCTTGCAAGTATCCCCGATGATGTTGTCAAAAGGAAGGTCTTCCCTTTATCTTTGAAGAGAGATGCATTGACATGGTATAGGCTATGTGATGATACGGGGTCTTGGAATTATAAACGATTGAAGTTGGAATTTCACCAGAAGTTCTATCATATGCATCTTGTTCATCGTGATCGTAATTACATATATAATTTTTGGCCTCGCGAAGGAGAAAGCATCGCTCAAGCTTGGGGGAGGCTTAATTCAATGTTATATTCATGCCCCAATCATGAGCTCTCCAGAGAAATGATTATTCAAAAAATTTACGCTCGTCTTTCTCCCAATGATCGCAACATGCTCGATACTTCCTGTGCTGGTTCTTATATGCTGAAGACTATTGAATTCAAATGGGACTTATTGGAAAGAATTAAACGCAACTCTGAAGATTGGGGTTCCGATGATGGTAAGGAGTCAGGTATGACACCTAAGTTTGATTGTGTTAAATCTTTTATGGATACCGATACTTCCCGTGGATTTAGCGCTAAATATGGACTTAACTCTGAGATAGTAGCTTCTTTCTGTGAATCTTTTGCTACTACCGTTGATCTCCCTAAGGAGAAGTGGCTTAAATATAATCCTCCCGTTAAAGTAAAAGTAGTTGCACCTATTACAGTTGAAGAAAAGACTGTCACCTATAGCGATCCTATTGTTCCTACTACTTATGTTGAGAAACCTCCTTTTCCTATTAGGATAAAGGATCATGCTAAAACTTCGATTGTTGTTCGTAAGAGTAATACTAGGACTTATACACCTCCTGAGCAAATCAAAGTTGAACCTAGTATTGCTATGGTTAAAGATCTCTTGGATGATGATTTAGATGGGCATGTTATTTATTTCTGTGGTGAGACTGCTAATATGGTTAGACCAGATACTAAGATACATAGACCTGGGGTAGGCATGCCTGTTATTTCTGTTAAAATAGGAGATCATTGTTGTCATGGCTTATGTGATATGGGTGCTAGTGCTAGTGCAATACCCTATGATTTATATAAATAAATTATGCATGACATTGCATCCATTGAATTGGAAGGTATTGATGTTACCATCAAGCTTGCCAATAGAGATACCATTTCACCAATTGGGATCGTTAGAGACGTTGAAGTCTTGTGTGGGATGGTTAAATATCCTGCTGATTTTCTTGTTCTTAGTTCCCCACAAGATGACTTTTGTCCTATTATTTTTGGTAGACCCTTCTTGAATACAGTTAATGCTAAGATTGATTGTGAAAAGCATACTGTTACAATTGGCTTAGAGGGTATGTCTCATGAGTTTAATTTTGCTAAGTTTCATAGACAAACTCGTGATAGAGAATCATCTAGTAAGGATGAGATTATTGGTCTTGCTTCTATTGTCGTGCCTCCTACTGATCCGTTAGAGCAATATTTGCTAGACCATGAAAATGATATGTTTATGAAGGAAAGAAGGGAAATAGATAAAGTGTTCCTTCAACAGGAACCTATGCTGAAACACAACCTACTCATTGAAATTCTAGGGGATCCCCCTCCACCCAAGGGGCTTTAGTATCTCCTTTCTTACCACTTCTTTCATTTTAGGATTCAATCGTCGTTGATAGTGTTTGGGTAAGTCTTGTCCTTTGTGTTCCTAAAAAGGGAGGTATTACCATTGTTCCTAATGATAAAGATGAATTGATCCCGCAAAGAATTATTATAGGTTATAGGATGGTAATTGATTTCCGTAAATTAAATAAAGCTACTAAGAAAGATCATTACCCTTTACCTTTTATTGATCAAATGCTAGAAATACTATCCAATCACACACATTTCTGCTTTCTAGATGGTTATTCTGGTTTCTCTCAAGTACCTGTATCAGCGAAGGATCAATCTAAAACTAATTTTACTTGCCCTTTCGGTACTTTTGCTTATAGACGTATGCTTTTGGTTTATGTAATGCACCTACTACCTTTCAAAGATGCATGATGGCTATATTCTCTGACTTTTTGTGAAAAGATTTGTGAGGTATTCATGGATGACTTTTCCGTTTATGGATCCTCTTTTGATGATTGCTTGAGCAACCTTGATCGAGTTTTGCAGAGATGCAAAGACACCAGTCTCGTCTTGAATTGGGAAAAGTGCCACTTTATGGTTAATGAAGGCATTGTTTTGGGGCATAAGATTTCCGAGAGAGGTATTGAAGTTGATAAAGCTAAAGTTGATGCTATTGAAAAGATGCCATGTTCTAAGGACATAAAAGGTATAAGAAGTTTCCTTGGTCATGCCGGTTTTTATAGGAGGTTCATTAAGGACTTTTCTAAAATCTCTATGCCTCTGACTAATTTATTGCAAAAAGATATTCCTTTTGTCTTTGATGATGATTGTGTAGAAGCATTTGAAATACTTAAGAAAGCTTTGATCACTGCACCTATTGTTCAGCCACCTGATTGGAATTTACCCTTTGAAATTATGTGTGATGCTAGTGATTATGTTGTAGGTGCTGTTCTAGGGCAAAGAGTTGATAAGAAATTGAATGTTATCCAGTATGCTAGTAAGACTCTTGATACTTCCCAGAGAAATTATGCTACTACTGAAAAAGAGTTCTTAGCAGTTGTGTTTGCATGTGATAAGTTTAGACCTTATATTGTTGATTCCAAAGTTACTATTCACACTGATCATGCTGCTATTAAATATCTTATGGAAAAGAAAGATGCTAAGCCTAGACTCATTAGATGGGTTCTCTTGCTCCAAGAATTTGATTTGCATATTATTGATATAAAGGGAGCTGAGAACCCCGTTGCAGACAACTTGTCTAGGTTAGAGAATGTTCTTGATGACCCACTTCCTATTGATGATAGCTTTCCTGATGAACAATTAGCGGTCGCTAATGCTTCTCATACTGCTCCGTGGTATGCTGATTATGCTAATTACATTGTTGCTAAATTTATACCACCTAGTTTCACATACCAGCAAAAGAAAAAGTTTTTTTATGATTTAAGACATTACTTCTGTGATGACCCACACCTTTATAAAGGAGTAGATGGTGTTATTAGACGTTGTGTACCTGAGCATGAACAGGAACAGATCCTACGCAAGTGTCACTCTGAATCCTATGGAGGACACCACACTGGAGATAGAACTGCACATAAGGTATTGCAATCTGGTTTTATTGGCCTACTCTCTTCAAAGATGCTCGTAAGTTTGTCTTATCTTGTGGTGAATGTCAAAGAGTTGGTAATATTAGTAGATGTCAAGAAATGCCTATAAATTATTCTCTTGTTATTGAACCATTTGATGTTTGGGGCTTTGATTATATGGGACCTTTTCCTGCCTCTAATGGTTATACACATATTTTAGTTGTTGTTGATTACGTTACTAAGTGGGTAGAAGCTATTCCAACTAGTAGTGCTGATCATAACACTTCTATTAAAATGCTTAAAGAAGTTGTTTTTCCGAGGTTTGGAGTCCCTAGATATCTTATGACTGATGGTGGTTCACATTTTATTCATGGTGCTTTCTGTAAGATGCTTGCTAAGTATGATGTTAATCATAGAATTGCATCTCCTTATCATCTGCAGTCTAGTAGTCAAGTAGAGTTGAGCAATAGAGAGCTCAAATTAATTTTGCAAAAGACTGTGAATAGATCTAGAAAGAATTGGTCCAAGAAACTTGATGATGTGTTATGGGCCTATAGAACTGCATACAAAAATCCTATGGGTATGTCCCTGTATAAGATGGTTTATGGAAAGGCATGTCATTTACCTCTTGAAATTGAACATAAAGCATATTGGGCTATTAAAGAGGTCAACTATGACTTCAAACTTGCCGGTGAGAAGAGGTTATTTGATATTAGCTCTCTTGATGAATGGAGAACTCAAGCCTATGAGAATGCCAAGCTATTCAAAGAAAAAGTCAAACGCTGGCATGATAAAAGGATACAAAAGCGTGAGTTTAACGTAGGTGATTATGTGTTATTATTCAACTCTCGTTTAAGATTTTTTGCAGGAAAACTTCTCTCTAAATGGAAAGGTCCTTACGATATCGAGGAGGTCTATCATTCCGGTGCCATAAAAATCAACAACTTCGAAGGCACAAGTCCAAGGTGGTGAACGGTCAAAGAATTAAACATTACATCTCAGGTAACCCTATCAATGTTGAAACTAATATTATTGAGACCGTAACCCCGGAGGAATACATAAGGGACACTTTCCAGAACGTTCCAGACTTCGAAAAGGAATAGGTATGTGGTACGGTAAGTAAACCGACTCCAAAACAATTCTAATGGCATTTTTATCAGTTTTGGAATATTTAAGAATTTTAGAAAGAAAGAAGTAGTCCGGGAAGGACACGAGGCCTCCACAAGGGTGGAGGGCGCGCCACCCTTCCTGGGCGCGCCCCCTGTCTCGTGGCCACCTCGTGTGCCTCCCGGACTCCATTTTCTTGCACGTTACGTATTTTGGTCGGTAAAAAATCATTATATAATCTACCAAGGGCTTTGACCACCGTATCACGCAAATATCCTCTGTTTTCATTTCGAGTTGTTCTGTTACAAATTCAGAGCAATATGTCGTCTCAGGATTCGGAAGGGGAAAGCTATCTGGCTGATTACCTTGCAGACCCTAAGGTCTACGGGGACTTGGAGCATGATGGCTGGACCTCTGAAGAAGAGGAAGACTATGAGCCTAAGAGAAAGGAGGAGACGAGTTCAGACAAAGACGAAGCCCCATTACCTCGGACTGGGGACATGCATGTGGAGTTTAAAAAGTCAAGCCTCCCTAAAGAAGCCAAAGATCGAGTTTATCCCTTTTCGTCTCTTGCAGGAAAATAAAGAGGAATTGTGCAAAAGAGTATTAAGTCTTAAGCAGGAGATCGAGGACCTAAAAGAGCAAAATACTATACTCAAGCGTAAATTGAGGAACAAGCCTACATCATCAACAATTCCTACTTCACCACCTCCAAGGACATAATCACATGGGTATGGGCACTCCCCTTGGAAACTGCCAAGCTTGGGGGAGGCGCCCCTGTATCGTATCACCATCACACTCCTATCTTTACCGATTTATTTAGTTCCATCCTTTTAGTAGTATCTTGATCTAGTAGATTGAAGTTTTGATATCAAGTAGTTTTGAGTTTTTCTTTGTGATCTCTTTATGTAATCGAGTCCATGAGCTATCTATAATAAATATTAGTGTTGAGTCAAGGGCTTTGTTTTGTTGCTATGATCTTGAGGAAGTAGAAAGAATGAAAGAGTTCATATTGATCTTATGGATAGTAATAACTTCACAGATAGAAAGTATGAGGCATAAAAGTTGTTGAGAGTTGACAAACATAGTTTTGGTCATCGTTGCAATTAATAGGAATTAATAAGGGAAGAGAGGTTTCGCATGCAAATATATTATCTTGGACATCTTTTATGATTGTGAAGCACTCATTAAGTATGACATGCTAAAAGAGTTGATGTTGGACAAGGAAGACAACGTAATGGTTTATGTTTTCTCACATCTCAGTTAAAGTATATTGTCATTGACCTTCCAAACATGTTGAGCTTGCCTTTCCCCCTCATGCTAGCCAAATTCCTTGCACCAAGTAGAGATACTACGTGTGCTTCCAAATATCCTTAAACCCAGTTTTGCCATGAGAGTCCACCATACCTACCTATGGATTGAGTAAGATCCTTCAAGTAAGTTGTCATGTTGCAGGCAATAAAAATTGCTCTCTGAATATGTATGACTTATTAGTGCAGAGAAAATAAGCTTTATACGATCTTGTTGTGGAAGCAATAAAAGCGACGGACTGCATAATAAAGGTCCACATACAAGTGGCAATATAAAGTGACGTTCTTTTGCATTAAGATTTCATGCATCCAACCCTAAACGCACATGACAACCTCTGCTTCCCTCTGCGAAGGGCCTATCTTTTACTTTATGTTTTTACTTTATGCTTGAGTCAAGGTGATCTTCACCTTTCCCTTTTTATTTTATCCTTTGGCAAGCTCCTCGTGTTTGAAAGATCTTGATATATATATATATCCAATTGGATGTAAGTTAGCATGAATTATTATTGTTGACATCACCCAAAGGTGAATACGTTGGGAGGCAACACAATAAGCCCCTATCTTTCTTAGTGTCCGGCTGAAACTCCATAACCACAAGTATTGTGTGAGTGTTAGCAATTGTAGAAGATTACATGATAGTTGAGTATGTGGACTTGCTGAAAAGCTCTATTCTTGACTCTTTCTGATGTTATGATAAATTGCAATTGCTTCAATGACTGAGATTATAGTTTGTTAGTTCCCAATGAAGTTTCTGAACCATACTTGACATTGTGAATTGATTGTTACTTGAGCATAAGGAGTCATATGACAAAATCTATTTATGTTGCTATTATAAGAATGATCATGATGCCCTCATGTCCGTATTTTAATTTTATCGACACCTCTATCTATAAACACGTGGACATATTTTTCGATTTCGGCTTCCGCTTGAGGACAAGCGAGGTCTAAGCTTGGGGGAGTTGATACGTCCATTTTGCATCATGCTTTTATATCAATATTTATTGCATTATGGGATGTTATTACACATTATATCTCAATACTTATGGCTATTCTCTCTTATTTTAACAGGTTTACCATGAAGAGGGGGGATGCCGGCAGCTAGAATTCTGGCTGGAAAAGGAGCAAACATTGGAAACCTATTCTGCACTGCTCCAAAAATCCTGAAACTCCATGAAACTTATTTTTGGAATTAATAAGAATTATTGAGCGAAAGAAACACCAGAGTGGGCCCACACCCTGGCTAGGAGGGTGGGGGGCGCGCCCAGCCCTACTGGGCGCGTCCCCTGTCTCCTGGGCCCCCTGGTGGCCCTCCGTTGCCCATCTTCTGCTATATGAAGGCTTTTACCCTGGAAAAAATCATGGGCAAGCTTACGGGGCGAAACTCCGCCGCCACGAGGCGGAACCTTGGCGGAACCAATCTAGAGCTCCGGCAGAGCTGTTCTACCGGAGAAACTTCCCTCCGGGAGAGGGAAATCATCATCATCGTCATCACCAACGATCCTCTCATCGGGAGGGGGTCAATCTCCATCAACATCTTCATCATCACCATCTCCTCTCAAAACCCTAGTTCATCTCTTGTATCAAATCTTGTATCAAAACCACAAATTGGTACCTGTGGGTTGCTAGTAGTGTTGATTACTCCTTGTAGTTGATGCTAATTGGTTTACTTGGTGGAAGATCATATGTTCATATACTTAATGCATATTATTACTCCTCTGATTATGAACATGAATATGCTTTGTGAGTAGTTACGTTTGTTCCAGGACATGGGTGGAGTCTTGCTATTAGTAGTCATGTAAATTTCGTATTCGTTCGATATTTTGATGAGATGTATGTTGTCTTTCCTCTAGTGGTGTTATGTGAACGTCGACTACATGACACTTCACCATTATTTGAGCCTAGAGGAAGGCAATAGGAAGTAATAAGTAGATGATGGGTTGCTAGAGTGATAGAAGCTTAAACCCTAGTTTATGCGTTGCTTCGTTAGGGGCTGATTTGGATCCATATGTTTAATGTTGTGGTTAGGTTTACCTTAATACTTCTTTTGTAGTTGCGGATGCTTGCAATAGGTGTTAATCATAAGTGGGATGCTTGTCCAAGTAAGGGTTATACCCAAGCACCGGTCCACCCACATATCAAATTATCAAAGTACCGAACGCGAATCATATGAGCGTGATGAAAACTAGCTTGACGATAATTCCCGTGTGTCCTCGGGAGCTCTTTTCTCATTATAAGAAATTGTCCAGGCTTATCCTTTGCTACAAAAAGGATTGGGACACCTTGCTGCACTTTATTTACTTTCATTGCTTGTTACTCGTTACAATTTATCTTATCACAAAACTATCTGTTACCTACAATTTCAGTGCTTGTAGAGAAAACCTTACTGAAAACCGCTTATCATTTCCTTCTGCTCCTCGTTGGGTTCGACACTCTTACTTATCGAAAGGACTAGGATAGATCCCCTAGACTTGTGGGTCATCAAGTACTGACGTATGAACCACTGCACATGCCTAGTAGTAGGAGCACTGTGTATGTTCAAGTGGCTGCTGTGTTTCGCACTCCTATGTCGTAGGAGTGGAAACACTTGATGTAATCATTTTTTCTTCAGAAAAACAGTGGACACGCTCTACCATGCAGATCCTCCTCCAGCCATGCACTAAATTACTCACTTTCGCCGACGTGTGGGACAGCCAGCATCGGGGTCCACTAGCCATGCACTAAATTACTCCATAGTAGAGTGCCCAACTGCACGGTAGACTACCCCGATCAAAGCACCGCAGTAATGCCCAATGAGCCGTCAAATCACAAAACCCCATCCTTTCCAGCAGTAAGTTGGACGGATGAAGCAACCATTATTTCACTCTTCTCTCTCAGCTTCCTCTCTTGAAGAAAAACCCCACTCGCTTCGCTTCTCCCTCATCTCGATCCTCATTTCACTCTTCTCTCTCAGCTTCCTCTCTTGGATGGACGCTGGAGCACCGGCCGACGTGATGTCTATGGCTCTGGCAAAAACCGTCAAGGCTCATTGTATGAAGAAGCGCAAGCACCCCGCCGAGACTACCGCAGACAAGCTCAAAGCCATCGCCATGTCCAAGCCCCCCTCTCCAGGATCCCTCATTAAGCAAGTCCAGGTAATATCTCTTCTTGACGATCTTTTTCTCGATCTTGATCATGTTTTTTCATCTAACACGCAGTACTACTACTAGTAGTACAACTTTCTGGGTGATCTTGCATGTGATTTTTGTGTGCGAAATGACGGTTCTAAATTCCTCTTTTGACCAAAACGTGCGAGAGGTTGACACTGATTTCTTATAGATTACTTTTAAATACTCCCTCTGCCCCAAAATTCTTGTCTTAGATTTGTCTAGATACTGATGTATCTAATACTAAAATGTGACTTGATACATCTCTATCTAGACAAATCTAAGACAAGAATTTTTGGACGGAGGGAGTACTTTATGAACATCAATGCTACCTTTGAAGAGGGTATATTTGTCTCAGTAACTTGTGTTATTGATACTGCAAGTAATCCCTCTGCTCTCATGCCTTTGAAGACATGTTCTAGTGTCTTTTTTTGCTCATTTCTGTGCATATATGTAGTCATATATGGAGTATAATATTGAAAATCATCTTATATTTCTAGACTGAGGTACTAATAAAATATGGTTTATGTTTGAATTAGAACCAGGTCCGCAGTGGAGATGAAGTTCTCAAAGTCATGTCGTGTGAACTGGAAGACCTGAGGATGAGTTCTACTACTAAACTATCCAGCTGATGTGTCCTTCTCGCCACGTGTCCTGAACTAGTGTTTTCCTGTAGCATTGTTGTCAAGCGTGTTCTCGGGGCTGTACTTGACCACAACAATTTCCTGGCTGTGCCTTCGATTACGAAGGGTGTGGTTCTTGTAAAGCTTCCCGACAAATCTGATGCGGCATGTCTTCATCATCATGTTTATGAGTGGAAAGACCACTCTGTTAGGTTATCCAAGGTTGACGAGATGGTGATGGTGCAGTTAGACATCTCTCATGAAGTCCATGGCCTAGTCAGTTATGCGGGGTTCATCCCGTAGGTCGGTGGCAAGAAATAGTCTGCAGAGTTTAATTAGTGCAACTTAGCTTGTCTGTAGTAAGTACTATTGTTCAGTACTTGATTTGTGTTTGTGAGCCCTGTATTGTTTAGTACTGCCGCTTTTGGTGTGTGGTGAGTCCTGAGAACAGTCTATGTTAATGTGTGTCCACTCAATTCAGTCTGTATATTTTGAAGTATCCAGATCATCTTTTTTGTGAGGACGGTTTATCAATTATGGTTACTCTCCAATATCTGTATGCATTGCAAGGTTTATCGCACCCACCAGGATTTCCAGTCCCATGGATGTTCGGTCCATACGATTTGTCATGACCTTTGGACTGTCCTGCATGTGGGAGTAGGTGGGGGCCCTGCATGCCACGCGTAGTTGGACGATCAATCTTCTGTTTAGTACTTCAACATAGTGATTTCCTGGTAAGGATTCACTCATGTCACATCAAGTAAATCTTATTGATTTACTATCTAAATCTTATTGATTTAATGTCGTGTTTTCTTTCTTTTCCTGCAATTTTACGATGCAGGTTTTGCCATGTGACATTCTTCATAGAATAAACCGTTTGGTTTGCTCTACAATGGCTATTTTTGCAGGTTTCACTTCTTATGTCGTGTCAGTAACGAAGGCACTATCCATCACTTATATTACTGGAAAAAATTGGATCAGTCTGTTGTCTGAGTACAAGCTGAATCCCTATGATGAACTGCAGTTTGGTTTAACAAACACGCCATAATTAGTCCTTCTCGCGTTTAAAAGAAATGAAGAAAAAAACTGGATCACGGTCACGGAGCCTAGTCAAGTTAGAAAGCTGATCATAGCAGACCAGACACGATCCCCACTGTCTCGCACATCGGTACCACCTTCAGCAACGGGTCGAGCACTGGAAGTTTCTCTAGCACTGACAGCGGCAGCAGCTCAGTCTGATCAAGCTGAGGATTGGGCACCAACCGCGTCAGCGGATCAGGCTGATCTACCGGAGGATCGGGCATCGACACCGGCACCAACTCTACAAGGAGCACCATCTTCGGCAGCAGCCGCGGCACTACCAATTGCACTGGCACAGGCACCAGCAACGGCTTCGGCACCTGCACCAACACTTGCACTTGCATCTGCTCCGGCCTATGCTGCGGCAACCGAACGAGCAGTTGCACCGGCAATAGACTGGGCTGCAGTTTGCACTTCATATACCAAAGTCCTTACAAAAACCGACATGTCCACCTTCTTGGTAAGCATTGGCCGCCCAAGTGCTTCGTTATTTTTCCTTTCGATGTTGTTTCACATGATTCACTGTGTTGATCTAACTGTTTGTGTATGTCTTCTTGTTTGCAAACAGAGAATTCCTGGAGCAACGAGGGAGTCGTTCAACAATCCGGGCCATCGTGGCCAAGTTTCTCTTACCATGCGCAGCCTTGGTGTGAATGAACCTCCTCAATATACCGTAAGTACAAGGGATGGTCGCATGATGATTGATGCTAAAAGGATGGTTAAGGTTCAAATCTAAATCATATCTCGCGGTAGGGGATGATGTCAAAATCGAACTTTCTCGGCAAGGAGAGATGGTCCAAATCAACTTTGAAATTCTTTAGTAGCAGCACGCAACTGCCGAGCTGATCTATCCCCCAAGAGATTTTGATGTAATAATCTGGCATGGTGAAACAAGTGTCCTGTGTTTATAAGTAGTACAACAGTATTATTTATCACATGGTATATCATTGATAGAATTGCAACTCTGATTGCTGGTTAGGAACTATCGTTCGATTTCATTCCAACAACTATCGTGCTTTATTCAATTTTGTGTATTTGCCTTGCGACAGCATCTAAAACCAGCGTTGTACCGATCACTTGCAATATGAAAAGTGCTGAGGTATAACACATGGGCCCCCAAACATGCAGGCCCACCGGACTATGGCCCAAAGTCCAGAACCGTGAGCCTGTCTGAGTATTACATTCTCAGCTGCACCCCCATAATGCCCGTGCATTGCACGTAACATCAAGATGCATTTGTATGAGTATTTTATCCTGTGCAGATGAATGAGGGAAGGCCTTATTTGCAGATGTGGAGAGGTGTGTGGGTACCTTTTTGCAAAATTGCCATAGTTCGTTGATAACCCACAAGTGTAGGGGATCGCAACAGCTTTCGAGGGTAAAGTATTCAACCCAAATTTATTGATTCGACACAAGGGGAGCCAAAGAATATTCTTGAGTATTAGCAGTTCAGTTGTCAATTCAACCACACCTGGATAACTTAGTATCTGCAGCAAAGTATTTAGTAGCAAAAGTGGTATGATAATAAAGGTATCAGTAGCAAAAGTAAAGATAAATGTTTTTGGGTTTTTGTAGTAGTTGTAACAGTAGCAACGGAAAAAGTAAATAAGCGAAGAACAATATATGAAAAGCTCGTAGCCAATGTATCAGTGATGGATAATTATGCCAGATGCAATTCCTCATGCAATAGTTATAACATAGGGTGACACAGAACTAGCTCCAGTTCATTAATGTAATGTAGGCATGTATTCCGTAAATAGTCATACGCACTTATGGAAAAGAACTTGCATGACATCTTTTGTCCTACCCTCCCGTGGCAGCGGGGTCCTTACGGAAACTAAGGGATATTAAGGCCTCCTTTTAATAGAGAACCGAAACAAAGCATTAGCACATAGTGAATACATTAACTCCTCAAACTACGGTCATCATCGAGAAGTATCCCGATTATTGTCACTTCGGGGTTGTCGGATCATAACACATAATAGGTGACTATAGACTTGCAAGATAGGATCAAGAACACACATATATTCATGAAAACATAATAGGTTCAGATCTGAAATCATGGCACTCGAGCCCTAGTGACAAGCATTAAGCATAGGAAAGTCATAGCAACATCAATCTCAGAACATAGTGGATACTAGGGATCAAACCCTAACAAAACTAACTTGATTACATGGTAAATCTCATCCAACCCATAACCGTCCAGCAAGCCTATGATGGAATTACTCACGCACAGCGGTGAGCATCATGAAATTGGTCATGGAGGATAGTTGATGATGACGAGGCAACGAATCCCCCTCTCCAGAGCCCCGAACGAACTCCAGATCAGCCCTCCCGAGAGAGATTAGGGCTTGGCGGCGGCTCCGTGTCGTAAAACGCGATGAAACTTTCTCTCTGATTTTTTTCTCCCCGAACATGAATATATGGAGTTGGAGTTGAGGTCGGTGGAGGTCTAGGGGGCCCACGAGATAGGAGGCCGCGCCCTAGGGGGCGCGCCCCCTGAATCGTGGACAGCCTATGGGCCCCCTGGTATTGATTCTTTCGCCAAAAATTCTTATTAATTCCAAAAGGTGCCTCCGTGGATTTCCAGGACATTCCGAGAACTTTTCTTTTCTACACATAAAACAACATCATGGTAGTTCTGCTGAAAACAGCGTCAGTTCGGGTTAGTTTCATTCAAATCATGCAAGTTAGAGTCCAAAACAAGGGCAAAAGTGTTTGGAAAAGTAGATACGTTGGAGACGTATGAACTCCCCCAAGCTTAAACCTTTGCTTGTCCTCAAGCAATTCAGTTGATAAACTGATAGTGATAAAGAAAAACTTTTACAAACTCTGTTAGCTCTTCTTGTTGTAAACATGAAAAGCTAGCATTCAAGTTTTAGCAAATATTATGAACTAACCATACTCACAATAACACTTAGCTCTCACAATTACTCATATCAATAACATAATCAGCTAGCGAGCAATAATAATAAAACTCGGATGACGACACTTTCTCAAAATAATTATAACATGATATAACAAAATGGTATCTCGCTAGGCCTTTCTGAGACTGCAAAACATAAATGCAGAGCACCTTTAAAGATCAAGGACGGACTAAACATTGTAATTCATGGTAAAAGAGATCCAGTCAAGTCATACCCAATATAAACCAATAATAACGAATGCAAATGACAGTGTACTCTCCAGTGGGTGCTTTTAATAAGAAGGGTGATGACTCAACATAAAAGTAATTAGATAGACCCTTCGCAGAGGGAAGCAAGGATTTGTAGAGGTGCTAGAGCTCGATTTTAAAATAGAGATTGAATAACATTTTGAGTGGCATACTTTTGCTGTCAACGCAACAACTATGAAATGGATCTATCTTCCATACTACATGCATTATAGGCAGTTCCCAAACAGAATGGTAAAGGTTTATACTCCCCCAACCACCAACAAGCATCAATCCATGGCTTGCTCGAAACAACGAGTGCCTCCAACATACAACAGCCCTGGGGGAGTTTTGTTTAATTATTTTGATTTGCTTTGATCTTTTTGGATCATGGGACTGGGCATCCCGGTTACCGGCCCTTTCTCGTGAATGAGGGGCGGAGTCCACTCCTCGTGAGAATAACCCACCTAGCATGGAAGATATAGGCAGCCCTAGTTGTAACATGAGCTGCTCGAGCATACAAAACAGAATTTCATTTGAAGCTTTGGAGTTTGCCACATACAAATTTACTTGGAACGGCAGGTAAATACCGCATATAGGTAGGTATAGTGGACTCATATGGAACAACTTTGGGGTTTAAGGAGTTTGGATGCACAAGTAGTATTCATGCTTAGTACAGGTGAAGGCTAGCAAAAGACTGGGAAGCGACCAACTGAGAGAGCGACAATAGTCGTAAACATGCATTAAAATTAATTTACACCGAATACAAGCATGAGTAGGATATAATCCACCATGAACATAAATATCGTGAAGGCTATGTTGATTTGATTCAACTACATGCGTGAACATGTGCCAAGTCGAGTCACTCAATTCATTCAAAGGAGGATACCATATGAAAAATGGAGAGTAAAAGCATGGGTGGACCAAGCGTTTTAACCGGAATCTATAAGGATCCATGGTCTTATCAAACTCCAATTACCAAATGGTACATACAGGAGTTGTTGCATAAAAGGAAGTACCATTTCCACCAGTGATCTTTAAAAGTGAGAAACTAAACTCATCACGTTAGGAGAATCCTCTAAACTTAATATAATAGGCTCACTTTATTAGTTTTGTATTTTGTTAGTTCTACCGGAGATAGGTATGGAAGCCGCTCTTAGATCGGTTCATAGCTCAGGCTCCGGTTTCTAGCAGATGTGAATGAATTCATTTCTACTCCACTCCAGGGAATGGCCTCATTCTCTTTCTATTTCCACTGGTTTCTTTTGATCACTTGCAATGCGGCAAGAGAACCATGTCGAAGGAACTCGGCAAAATGACCTCGTAACTTCGGGAGAAGGGGTGCTCTCCTATCTTTTGATTAGGAAAGCGGTTCTTAAACCAGAGGAAATTCTCTTTCTGGCTTTCCACTTCCCGAGGAAGAGGCGGCACTGAACAGAACAAGATCCCCCTCTACCTATCCTTGGGGTTGTGCGCATTCTTAAACTTGAGCTGGGTAGGACTCAGGAGAAGGGTGCCTCGGGAGATAAGTAGTTCCTCACCTAAAGCCCTCGTAGAGTCTAAACGCCTTGTTTCCTCTTCTTTACGGTGGCTTCTTCTTAAATGAAAGAAGATCTCTGCTGCGCTTATGCCTTCAAACCCGAAAACAGTGGCGCCTCGAAAAGGAGAAGAAGTGGTTCTCGATACTGAGCAAAAAGTCACTTTCGATGCAGAAAGTAGGAAACCAAGGAAGCAGGCATTGGCAAAGAGTGAATCTTTATCCGATCCTATAATGGCTCAATCCGATCCAACCTATGAAAAGTAAGCAATTTCATCATTTTCCTTCGCAACACAGCTCACTCAATTGTAGAGATACCGAACAGTTTGAGTGATCGATCGACCTTGTCGCACGCAAATCCAAATAGGAACTAGCTCAATTCGCAGAGTGACAAGCCTATTATTCACCTCTGATCTCGATAAAACTAGCCAGAATCCATTGTTTTTATGACAGGAATTGCTTAAACAATCCCAATCAAACCTTCTCCGAGTGGAAGAACAGCCCATTCGGTGACTTTCGTGGTCGCCCTCACTGAACCGACTTGGATCTGAACTACGATTCAGATCAAGTATTACCGACTCCCGCCTATGCTTAAGTTGTTTCAAGCTTGTAAAGACTCGCGATCGGAAGATTGACCTGGTTTTCTTTCAGCTGAAACTTTACCTAATGGTTCAGAAAAGGGTTTTTCTCAGAGCCATAAGTCAAAATAATAAGTCCAAATTCCGCAAGAGCTTGTCAAACAATCCTTCCTACACAACTCATCAGCGGTGTGACCTGCTTGACTTTCATCTTCGATTCAACCTTGGTTTTCCTTTCTGAAACTGCCGCTTGTAAAGCTCTTTCGTCGAGTGCGTGATCATGACAGGACTCGAGGAAGAAGCCCCGGCTAACTCCGTGCCAGCAGCCACGGTAAGACGGGAGGAAGAACGAAACGAAGTGAGAGGCCGGGGGCAGGGAAAAGAGTTGAGTCGATCGACCGGGAGAAGCAAAATGAAATCCGGATTTGGCCGAAAAAGATGCAACAAGCAAAGCAACGGATTGGGCTGCACTGCCTTTCGGCGTTTTAGTTAGGCGCATCCTCTTGCGGGATGAAAATCTGCCATAGCACGGAGGATCTCCCCCCTTATCTTAGAAGGGTCGTCTGAGGGTTCGCCGCGGTTCATTGTTGTGCTTACACACTAGGCTACCCTTCTCCGAAAGCTCCGCGGGAACACCTATCACTAGTCTTCGGCCGGAGGGGTTTATTGCACAAAAAGGCCGGGACGCGGGCTCCTGCAGAAGAAAGCCCAACGAATGTCAGATGCAAAGCCCCGCACCTCATTAAGATCATATTGGCATACTCTTGTACGGATTCTTCAATACCTGCTATTGTAGAATATTCGTGCGGCACGCTCCCAAATTTTGCACGTGTGATACATGTTCCTTCTATTTCTCCAAGTAAAGATCTTCGCAAGGCAATACCGATGGTGTCCGCTTGACCTTTTCTAAGCGGGGACAGAATGAAATGACCATAATAAAGGCGCTTACTATCTACTCTTGATTCAACACACTTCCACTGTAGTGTTTGAGTGGATTTTTCAACAACATGACATATTGAGAAAAATCTATGTTAGAGCCGCCATTTCTTTATGGTTACATTAGTGTGGATCATTCTTCTGATTCTTATAGGCCTGGCACCCTAGCTTCGATAGATTTATTTGATTTTAGGGTAGGGCGACGAATACTTCCAATTCCGGAAAGGTCATTGGGTCGTCTTTGGAAGCTAAAGCGAAAGTTGTAGAAAGCCGGGAGAAAAAGCGAAAGCTCAAATCGAACGGATAGAGCAGATGTTCCAACTACAGAACTTCTTCTTTTTCATTACTTCCATGGTCGTGCCCGATCATGATTTTCCTACCCTCAAGGGGAAAGTAAAGGCCCTTTCTTACTCGAAAGTTGTTCCAATCAAGGCAAGAGCCAGAAGTAGACCAACTTGTAGATCGGGTAGCAGAGGATCGCCCTCCCAATTCGAAGTTTTTTCCTGGAAGTTTCAACCGTCGTTGACTATGACAACAGTCGCGACCGACTATTAAGATCCTCGCAACTATGGCAGGGCGGCAGATTCAAAGAGAGATGTCAAGGAAGCGCCGAATCTGAGTACTCAACTTGCCCGACCCGCCTCTTCCACTAGACCTCGTCTTTCAAAGAGCAGCAGCCCCGAACAAAGGCTAGACCGAAGGTCCCGTCCCACGGGTTAGGTGCTTAGCTGAAGGTGGACCGCTTCTTCTTCCACAAAGATTCAGACAAAACCGAGCTTGGATAGAACTGAAGAAGATTTGGCGAACGAAGAAAAAGGTCAAAGGGTTTATTATAAAAAAATCAAAGGAGGTTATTCAGTAGCCATCGCGGGTTTCACTACTTTTCTTCCATTCAAAAAAGCTCGGGCACTGGTCTTTCTAACAACTGGAACTCGTCTCCCTTTTCCTGATTCGCATCTTCTTCGGCTTTTGCTACGGTCTTTCGTTCAGTCAGTCCTTCTGAATTTGCTTGCGAGCAGTCCTTGCATTAGTATGAGTTCGTTGACCGTGTAAGGGCGATCCATCTTGATGACGAATTCCACGATAACGAGAAATAGAAATTAATCGTTCGATGTCTGCTCGTTCTAGGAAACAGATTTCCGGACGTCCATAAAAAGATTATTGCTAATTTCCCAAAGTGAGAAGCAAAAATGTTCTGATAAAGACGTTCTTTAGTAATATCATCATGACTTTCGAAATCATGTGCGGTAGCAATACCAAACCAAATACGACGAGTAGTCCCATCATACCACATCATAATCATTCTAATAGCATGTTGGCACGCAAGGTAAACCATTATAACTCATAGCTAATCAAGCATGGCACAAGCAACTATAATCTCTGCATGTCATTGCAAATATGTTTACTTCATAATAGCTGACTCAGGAACGATGAACTCATCATATTTACAAAAACAAGAGAGGTCGAGTTCATACCAGCTTTTCTCATCCCAATCAATCCATCATATATCATCATTATTGCCTTTCACTTGCACAACCGAACAATGTGTATAATAATAAGAGTGCACGTGCATTGGACTAAGCTGGAATATGCAAGCATTCAACTCAAGAGAGAAGACAAGTAATATGGGCTCTAAATTAAATAAACAATCATGCATATGAGAGCCACTAAGCATTTTCAATATGGTCTTCTCAACCCCCAAAGGAAAGAAAACAAAATAAAAACTATTTACACGGGAAAGCTCCCAACAAGTAAAAGGAAGAACTAGAAATCTTTTTGGGTTTTCATTTTAATTTCTACTACAAGCATGGAAATTGAACTAACTATTTTTTTTGGTTTTTTCTTAAGTTTATCAAACACACAAGAAGAATGCGAGAAAAAGAAATTTAAACTAACATGGATAATACAATGAAAGAGTATGAGCACCGATGACTAGTGTGTGAACATGAATGTAAAGTTGGTGAGAAATACGTACTCCCCCAAGCTTAGGATTTTGGCCTAAGTTGGTCTAGTACCAAGGACCGCATGGCTAATATCCATAAGTGAAACTGGGGTTGTACTGAGCAGCAGCGTGTTGGCGAGCTGCCTCCATTCCCCTCTCGTATTCAGCTGCCTCTTCCCTGGTGACAACATAACATCCTTTTTCCTGATAATCAAAAAGGTAGGGGGCAGGAAGAGTAACAGGGATGACGTTGCGCCTGTCATAGATTAGTCGATAATGGAGGAATTGTTCATTCCTCTCAAGAAAATGATGGTCGAACATAGCATCTTTATCCAAGTAAACAGGAGGTAAAATCATATCCCCCTCTCGTGGGGCTATATTAAGAAAATTAGCCACACGGGTTGCATAAATTCCTCCAAATAAGTCCCCCTTCTACTATTATTCTGCAACCTACGTGCAACTATTGCCCCAAGTTATAACCTTTATAACCTGACACAGCACTCTTGAGGACACAAAGATCAAGGACATACATGTGACATGCTTCGTCCTTATCGTTAATGCGTCTACCAATAAAGAGAGCAAAGTAATGTATAGCAGGAAAATGAATGCTCCCTATGGTAGCTTGTGCTATGTCCCTAGATTCTCCCACAGTAATACTAGCAAGAAAATCTCTAAATTCAGATTTGTGAGGATCGTTAATATTACCCCACTGCGGGAGTTTGCAAGCAGTTGTGAAATCCTCTAAATCCATGGTATAAGTTGTATCATAAATATCAAACATGACACTAGGAGAATCACGCGCACAGATATATTGGAACCTCTGAACAAAGGAATCAGTCAAATGATAGTATTGAGGACACTTATCTTGTAAGAAATCCTCCAGCTCGGCATTACGCACATACGTGTCAAATTCCTCCTTGAAGCCTGCTTCGACCATAAAATCATCGGATGGCCACTCACAAGCCCGTACATTTGCGTCCCTCGGCAATTTAACATCTTGCTCACGTATAGCAATCCTTGGCCCTTTCTTTGCCGAGGAACCACCTTGGTACATTCTTCTAAGCATATTTCTTTTTCTGAAAATTTCTGAAATTTTAGTAACTTCAAAATAAAAGTGAATAAAACTAAACAAGATTGATAGCAACTACTCCTGCAAGTGCCTAGAGCCTATATCATGCATTAGAATTGCTTGGGACCTCAAAAATTTAACATGCAAGCTCAAGAACATGGTCACCTAAGAAGCAAAAATTTGTAATGAATAAAGCACTAGAACAAAAACTAATTGGACCAATGGAGGAGTCACATACCAAGCAACAATCTCCCAAAGCAGTTTTGTGAATGGAGCTTTGAGCTAAGAGATCGAAAACCGCAGCAAAACAAGCTAGAACTCGTGCTTGAGCTGGATGGGAATTTTTTTGGGTAGAAGATGAAGTGTGTGGGTGCTGGCATAAGTGGAGGGGGGCCACCAGGGGCCCACGAGACAGGGGGCGCGCCCTATAGGGGGGCGCCTCCTCTCTCGTGGCCTGGTGCTTGCCCCTCCTGTAGTGTTTTTAGTGCCTAAAATCCTCAAATATTCTAGAAAAAAAATCATACTAAATTTGCAGGGCATTTGGAGCACTTTTATTTTAGGACTATTTTTTAATGCATGGATAATTCAGAAATCAGATGGATAATACTATTTTTGCTTTATTTATTCTAAATAACAGAAAGTAAAAAGAGGGTATAGAAGGTTGTGCCTTCTAGTTTCATCCATCTCGTGATCATCAAAATGAATCCACTAACAAGGTTGATCAAGTCTTGTTAACAAACTCATTCTGAATAACACGGAACCGAAGAAATTTTGAATAACACTAAGTTACCTCAACGGGGATATGAAAATCCCCAACAATAAGAATATCATACTTTTTCTTGATAGTAGGAAGAGGAAATTCAAAACCTCCAAAAATGATAGTTGGAACTTTTTCAATAGAATTGATGCTATGAACTTGAGATTGTTACCTCGGAAAGTGTACCGCATGCTCATTTCCATTAACATGAAAAGTGACATTGCCTTTGTTGCAATAAATAACAGCCCCTGCAGTATTAAGAAAAGGTCTATCAAGGATAATAGACATACTATCATCCTCGGGAATATCAAGAATAACAAAGTCCGTTAAGATAGTGACATTTGCAACCACAACAGGCACATCCTCACAAATACCGACAGGTATAGCGGTTGATTTATCAGCCATTTGCAAAGATATTTCAGTAGGTGTCAACTTATTCAATTCAAGTCTACGATATAAAGAGAGAGGCATAACACTAACACCGGCTCCAAGATCACATAAAGGAGTTCTAACATAATTTCTTTTAATACAGCAAGGTATAGTTGGAACACCCGGATCTCCAAGTTTCTTTGGTATTCCACCCTTAAAAGTGTAATTAGCAAGCATGGTGGAAATTTCAGCTTCCAGTATCTTTCTTTTATTTGTAATGATATCCTTCATATACTTAGCATAAGGATTCACTTTAAGCATATCAGTTAAGCGCATACGTAAGAAAATAGGTCTAATCATTTCAGCAAAGCGCTCAGAATCCTCATCATCCTTTGTCTTGGATGGTTTAGGAGGAAAGGGCATGGGTTTCTGAACCCATGGTTCTCTTTCTTTACCGTGCTTCCTAGCAACAAAATCTCTCTTATCATAACGTTGATTCTTTGATTGTGGGTTATCAAGATCAACAGCAGGTTCAATCTCTACATCATTGTTTTTGCTAAGTTGAGCATCAACATGAACATTATCATTAACATTATCACTAGGTTCATGTTCATCACCTGATTGAGTTTCAGCATCAGAAATAGAAATATCATTGGGATTCTTAGGTGTGTCTATGACAGGTTCACTAGAAGCATGCAAAGTTCTATCATTTTTCTTTTTCTTCTTCTTAGAAAGAACTAGGTGCCTCTAAATTATTCCTCTGAGAATTTTGCTCGATTCTCTTAGGGTGGCCTTCAGGATACAAAGGTTCCTGAGTCATTCTACCAGTTCTAGTAGCCACTCTAACAGCAAAGTCATTTTTATTATTTAATTCCTCAAGCAAATCATTTTGAGCTTTGAGTACTTGCTCAGCTTGAGTAGCAACCATAGAAGCATATTTGCTAACACGGTGAAGTTCATCTTTAACTCTAGCCAGATTATCGCCTACACGTCCTATCTTGAAGGCATTATTCTTCAACTCTCTACCAACATAAGCATTAAAACTTTCTTGTCTAGCCATAAAGTCATCAAATTCATCTAAGCATGGTCTATGAAATTTAGTAGAGGGTATTTCAACTTTACCGTATCTACAGAGAGAATTTACCTTTACTACCTATGTCGGGTTATCAAGACAATGTAGTTCTTTAGGTGGTATATTAAGACCATGTATTTCTTCAATGGGAGGTAAATTCTTAACATCTTCAGCTTTAATACCTTTTTCTTTCATTGATTTTTTTGCCTCTTGCATATCTTCAGGACTGAGAAATAAAACACCTCTCTTCTTTGGAGTGGGTTTAGGAATAGGCTCACGAGTTGGCTCAATTGGTTCAGGAACTGGCTCAGGAAGAGTCCAATTATTTTCATTAGTCAACATATTATTCAATAATATTTCAGCTTCGTCGACTGTTCTTTCCCTGAAAACACAACCAGCACAACTATCCAAGTAGTCCTTGGAAGCATCGGTTAGTCCATTATAAAAGATATCAAGTATTTCATTTTTCTTAAGAGGATGATCGGGCAAAGCATTAAGTAACCAGAGAAGCCTCCCCCAAGCTTGTGGGAGACTCTCTTCTTTGATTTGCACAAAACTATATATTTCTCGCAAGGCAGCTTGTTTCTTATGAGCAGGGAAATATTTAGCAGAGAAGTAATAAATCATATCCTGGGGAATACGTACACAACTAGGAGCAAGAGAATTATACCAAGTCTTAGGATCACCCTTTAATGAGAACGGAAATATCTTAAGGATATATAAATAGCGAGACTTCTCATCATTAGTAAACAGGATAGCTATATCATTCAACTTGGTAAGATATGCCACAACAGTTTCAGATTCAAGGTCATAAAAAGGATCAGATTCAACTAAAGTAATAATTTCATGATCAACAGAGAATTCATAATCCTTATCAGTAACACAGATAGGTGAAGTAGAAAAAGCAGGATCGGGTTTCATTCTAGCATTAAGAGACCGCTGCTTCCATTTAGCTATTAATTTCTTAAGATCATATCTATCATTGCAAGAAAGATTTCCCTGGCAGCTTCTTCATTCATAACATAACCCTTAGGAATAATAGGTAATACATAATCATTGGGAGAACCTTCATCATCACTATCATCAGCAATAGGATCTTCAGTAATTTCATCCCCCCTAACTCTAGCAAGTTGTTCATCAAGAAATTCACCTAATGGCAAAGTAGTATCACGCATTGAAATAGTTTCACCATGCATAGCAGAAGTGGCATCATCAATAACATGCGACATATCTGAATTCATAGCAGTAGCAGGTTTAGGTGTCGCAAGCCTACTAATAACGGAAGGAGAATCTAGTGCAGAGCTAGATGGCAGTTCCTTACCTCCCCTCATAGTTGAGGGAAAAATCTTGGTTTTAGCGTCTTTCAAGTTCTTCATAGTGATCAACAGATATAAATCCCAAGTGACTCACAAAATAGAGCTATGCTCCCCGGCAACGGCACCAGAAATTAGTCTTGATAACCCACAAGTGTAGGGGATCGCAACAGCTTTCGAGGGTAAAGTATTCAACCCAAATTTATTGATTCGACACAAGGGGAGCCAAAGAATATTCTTGAGTATTAGAAGTTGAGTTGTCAATTCAACCACACCTGGATAACTTAGTATCTACAGCAAAGTATTTAGTAGCAAAAGTGGTATGATAATAAAGGCAACAGTAGCAAAAGTAAAGATAAACATTTTTGGGTTTTTGTAGTAGTTGTAACAGTAGCAACGGAAAAAGTAAATAAGCGAAGAACAATATATGAAAAGCTCGTAGCCAATGGATCAGTGATGGATAATTATGCCGGATGCAATTCCTCATGCAATAGTTATAACATAGGGTGACACAGAACTAGCTCCAGTTCATCAATGTAATGTAGGCATGTATTCCGTAAATAGTCATACGTGCTTATGGAAAAGAACTTGCATGACATCTTTTGTCCTACCCTCCCGTGGCAGCGGGGTCCTTAAGGAAACTAAGGGATATTAAGGCCTCCTTTTAATAGAGAACCAGGACAAAGCATTAGCCCACAGTGAATACATGAACTCCTCAAACTACGGTCATCACCGAGAAGTATCCCGATTATTGTCACTTCGGGGTTGTCAGATCATAACACATAATAGGTGACTATAGACTTGCAAGATAGGATCAAGAACACACATATATTCATGAAAACATAATAGGTTCAGATCTGAAATCATGGCACTCGAGCCCTAGTGACAAGCATTAAGCATAGCAAAGTCATAGCAACATCAATCTCAGAACATAGTGGATACTAGGGATCAAACCCTAACAAAACTAACTTGATTACATGGTAAATCTCATCCAACCCATCACCGTCCAGCAAGCCTACTATGGAATTACTCACGCACGGCGGTGAGCATCATGAAATTGGTGATGGAGGATGGTTGATGATGACGACGGCGACGAATCCCCCTCTCCGGAGCCCCGAACGGACTCCAGATCAGCCCTCCCGAGAGAGATTAGGGCTTGGCGGCGGCTCTGTGTCGTAAAACGCGATGAAACTTTCTCTCTGATTTTTTTCTCCTCGAGCGTGAATATATGGAGTTGGAGTTGAGGTCGGTGGAGGTCCAGGGGGCCCACGAGATAGGAGACCGCGCCCTAGGGGGCGCCCCCTGTCTTGTGGACAGCCTGTGGGCCCCCTAGTATTGATTCTTTCGCCAAAAATTCTTATTAATTCCAAAAAGTGCCTCCGTGGATTTCCAGGACATTCCGAGAACTTTTCTTTTCTACACATAAAACAACATCATGGTAGTTCTGCCGAAAACAACGTCACTCCGAGTTAGTTTCATTCAAATCATGCAAGTTAGAGTCCAAAACAAGGGCAAAAGTGTTTGGAAAAGTAGATATGTTGGAGACGTATCATTCCTTCCTATCCGTCAGATATAAATCGGACGGCCTATATTGCAGGATGGCAGTCACACCTGTTGGAAATATGCCCTAGAGGCAATAATAAAAGTATTATTATTATATTTCCTTGTTCATGATAATTGTCTTTTATTCATGCTATAACTGTATTATCCGGAAATCGTAATACACGTGTGAATATATAGACCACAATATGTCCCTAGTGAGCCTCTAGTTGACTAGCTCGTTGTGATCAACAGATAGTCATGGTTTCCTGGCTATGGACATTGGATGTCGTTGATAACGGGATCACATCATTAGGAGAATGATGTGATGGACAAGACCCAATCCTAAGACTAGCACAAAAGATCGTGTAGTTCATTTGCTAGAGCTTTGCCAATGTCAAGTATCTCTTCCTTTGACCATGAGATCGTGTAACTCCTGGATACCGTAGGAGTGCTTTGGGTGTATCAAACGTCACAACGTAACTGGGTGACTATAAAGGTGCACTACAGGTATCTCCGAAAGTATCTATTGTTTTATGCGGATCGAGACTGGGATTTGTCACTCCGTGTAAACGGAGAGGTATCTCTGGGCCCACTCGGTAGGACATCATCATATGCGCAATGTGACCAAGGATTTGATCACGGGATGATGTGTTACGGAACGAGTAAAGTGACTTGCCGATAACGAGATTGAACAAGGTATTGGATACCGACGATCGAATCTCGGGCAAGTAAAATACCGCTAGACAAAGGGAATTGAATACGGGATTGATTAAGTCCTTGACATCGTGTTTCATCCGATGAGATCATCGTGGAACATGTGGGAGCCATCATGGGTATCCAGATCCCGCTGTTGGTTATTGACCGGAGAACATCTCGGTCATGTCTGCATGTCTCCCGAACCCGTAGGGTCTACACACTTAAGGTTCGATGACGCTAGGGTTATAAAGGAAGCTTGTATGTGGTTACCGAATGTTGTTCGGAGTCCCGGATGAGATCCCGGACGTCACGAGGAGTTCCGGAATGGTCCGGAGGTAAAGATTTATATATAGGAAGTCCTGTTTCGGCCATCGGGACAAGTTTCGGGGTCATCGGTATTGTACCGGGACCACCGGAAGGGTCCCGGGGGCCCACCGGGTGGGGCCACCTGCCCCGGGGGGCCACATGGGCTGTAGGGGGTGCGCCTTGGCCTACATGGGCCAAGGGCACCAGCCCCAAGAGGCCCATGCGCAAGGAAACTTGGAGAGGGAAGAGTCCTAAAGGGGGAAGGCACCTCCGAGGTGCCTTGGGGAGGATGGACTCCTCCCCATCCTTAGCCGCACCCCTTCCTTGGAGGAGGGGGCAAGGCTGCGCCCTCCCCCTCTCCCTTGGCCCTATATATAGTGGGGAAAAGGAGGAGCAATCATACCTAAGGCCTTTGGTTGCCTCCCTCTCCCTCCCGTGACACATCTCCTCTCCCGTAGGTGCTCGGCGAAGCCCTGCAGGATTGCCACGCTCCTCCATCACCACCACGCCGTTGTGCTGCTGTTGGATGGAGTCTTCCTCAACCTCTCCCTCTCTCCTTGCTGGATCAAGGCGTGGGAGACATCGTCGAGCTGTACGTGTGTTGAACGCGGAGGTGCCGTCCGTTCGGCACTAGGATCATCGGTGATCTGAATCACGACGAGTACGACTCCATCAACCCCGTTCACTTGAACGCTTCCGCTTAGCGATCTACAAGGGTATGTAGATGCACTCTCCCTTCTACTCGTTGCTGGTCTCTCCATAGATAGATCTTGGTGTTGCGTAGGAAAATTTTTGAATTTCTGCTACGTTCCCCAACAGTGGCATCATGAGCTAGGTCTATTGCGTAGATTCTTTGCACGAGTAGAACACAAAGTAGTTGTGGGCGTCGATATTGTTCAATATGCTTGCCGTTACTAGTCTTATCTTGATTCGGCGGCATCGTGGGATGAAGCGGCCCGGACCAACCTTACACGTACGCTTACGTGAGACCGGTTCCACCGACAAACATGCACTAGTTGCATAAGGTGGCTGGCGGGTGTCTGTCTCTCCCACTTTAGTCGGATCGGATTCGATGAAAAGGGTCCTTATGAAGGGTAAATAGCAATTGGCATATCACGTTGTGGTTCATGCGTAGGTAAGAAACGTTCTTGCTAGAAACCCATAGCAGCCACGTAAAACATGCAACAACAATTAGAGGACGTCTAACTTGTTTTTGCAGGGTATGCTATGTGATGTGATATGGCCAAAAGGATGTGATGAATGATATATGTGATGTATGAGATTGATCATGTTCTTGTAATAGGATTCACGACTTGCATGTCGATGAGTATGACAACCGGCAGGAGCCATAGGAGTTGTCTTTATTTTTTGTATGACCTGCGTGTCATTGAAGAACGCCATGTAAATTACTTTACTTTATTGCTAAACGCGTTAGCCATAGAAGTAGAAGTAGTCGTTGGCGTGACAACTTCATGAAGACACGATGATGGAGATCATGATGATGGAGATCATGGTGTCATGCCGGTGACAAGATGATCATGGAGCCCCGAAGATGAAGATCAAAGGAGCTAAATGATATTGGCCATATCATGTCACTACTTATTTGATTGCATGTGATGTTTATCATGTTTATGCATCTTGTTTGCTTAGAACGACGGTAGTAAATAAGATGATCCCTCATTAAAATTTCAAGAAGTGTTCTCCCCTAACTGTGCACCGTTGCTACAGTTCGTCGTTTCGAAGCACCACGTGATGATCGGGTGTGATAGATTCTTACGTTCACATACAACGGGTGTAAGACAGTTTTACACAGCGAAAACACTTAGGGTTAACTTGACGAGCCTAGCATGTACAGACATGGCCTCGGAACACAGAGACCGAAAGGTCGAGCATGAGTCGTATAGTAGATACGATCAACATGAAGATGTTCACCGATGATGACTAGTCCGTCTCACGTGATGATCGGACACGGCCTAGTTTGACTCGGATCATGTAATCACTTAGATGACTAGAGGGATGTCTATCTGAGTGGGAGTTCATAAGATGAACTTAATTATCCTGAACATAGTCAAAAGACCTTTTGCAAATTATGTCGTAGCTCACGCTATAGTTCTACTGTTTAGATATGTTCCTAGAGAAAATATAGTTGAAGGTTGATAGTAGCGATTATGCGATCAGTAGAAAGCTTATGTCCTTAATGCACCGCTCAATGTGCTGAACCCCAAATGTCGTTTGTGGATGTTTCGAACATCGAACATACACGTTTTGATAACTACGTGATAGTTCAGTTAAATGGTTTAGAGTATAGGCACCAAAGACGTTTTCGAAATGTCGCGGAACATATGAGATGTTTCGAGGGCTGAAATTAAGATTTCAGGCTCGTGCCCACGTCAAGAGGTATGAGACCTCCGACGATTTTCTTAGCCGGCAAACTAAGGGAGAAAAGCTCAATCGTTGAGCTTGTGCTCAGATTGTCTGAGTACAACAATCACTTGAATCAAGTGGGAGTTGATCTTCCAGATGAAATAGTGATAGTTTCTCCGAAGTCATTACCACCAAGCTGCTAGAGCTTCGTGATGAACTATAACATATCAAGGATAGAGATGATGATCCTTGAGGTATTCGCGTTGTTTGACATCGCGAAAGTAGAAATCAAGAAGGAGCATCAATTGTTGATGGTTGGTGAAACCACTAGTTTCAAGAAGGGCAAGGGCAAGAAGGGATACTTCATGAAACGGCAAATCAGCTGCTGCACCAGTGAAGAAACCCAAGGTTGAACCCAAGCCCGAGACTAAGTGCTTCTGTAATAAAGGGAACAGCCACTGGAGCAGCATTACCCCAGATACTTGGTAGATGAGAAGGCTGGCAAGGTCGATAGAAGTATATTGGATATACATTATGTTAATGTGTACTTTACTAGTACTCCTAGTAGCACCAGGGTATTGGATACCGGTTCGGTTGCTAAGTGTTAGTAACTCGAAATAAAAGCTACGGAATAAAACGGAGACTAGCTAAAGATGAGCTGACGATATGTGTTGGAAATGTTTCCAATGTTGATATGATCAAGCATCGCACGCTCCCTCTACCATCGAGGTTGGTGTTTGCGCTGAGCATAGACATGATTGGATTATGTCTATCGAAATACGGTTATTCATTTAAGGAGAATAATGGTTACTCTGTTTATTTGAATAATACCTTCAATGGTCTTACACCTGAAATGAATGGTTTATTGAATCTCGGTCGTAGTGATACACATTTTCATGCCAAAAGATATAAGATAGTAATGATAGTACCACTTACTTGTGGCACTGCCATATAAGTCATAATGGTATAAAACGCATGAAGAAGCTCCATGTTGATGGATCTTTGGACTCACTCGTTTTTGAAAAGTTTGAGACATGCGAACCATGTCTATTGGTATATATGCATGAAGAAACTCCATGCAAATGGACCGTTTGAACTCACTTGATTTTGAATCACTTGAGATATGCAAATCATACCACATGGGCAAGATGACTGAAAAGCCTCGGTTTCAGTAAGATGGAACAAGATAGCAACTTGTTGGAAGTAACACATTTTGATGTGTGCAGTCCAATGAGTGCTGAGGCATGCAGTGAATATCGTTATGTTCTTACTTCACAGATGATTCGAGTAGATGTTGAGAATATTTACTTGATGAAACACATGTCTGAATTATTGAATGGTTCAAATAATTTCAGAGTGAAGTAGAAGATCATTAGAGGATAAAATGTCTATGATATGATCATAGAGATGAATATCTAAGTTACGAGTTTTGGCACACAATTAAGACATTGTGGAAATTGTTTCACAATTAATACCGCCTGGAACACCATAGTGTGATGGTGTGTCCGAACATCATAGTTGCACCCTATTGGATATGGTGCGTACCATGATGTCTCTTATCGAATTACCACTATCGTTCATGGGTTAGGCATTAGAGACAACCACATTCACTTTAAATAGGGCACCACGTAATTCCGATGAGATGACACCGTATGAATTATGGTTTAGAGAAACCTAAGTTGTCGTTTCTTAAAAGTTTGGGGCTGCGACGCTTATATGAAAAAGTTTCAGGTTGATAAGCTCGAACCCAAAGCGGATAAAATGCATCTTCATAGGAAACCCAAAACAGTTGGGTATACCTCCTAATTCAGATCCGAAAGCAATATGGATTGTTTCTAGAATCGGGTCCTTTCTCGAGGAAAGGTTTCTCTCGAAAGAGTTGAGTGGGAGGATGGTGGAGACTTGATGAGGTTATTGAACCGTCTCTTCAACTAGTGTGTGACAGGGCACATGAAGTTGTTCCTGTGGCACCTACACCAATTGAAGTGGAAGCTTATGATATTGATCATGAAACTTCGGATCAAGTCACTACCGAACCTTGTAGGACGACAAGGACACATACTACTTCGGAGTGGTAAGGTGATCCTGTCTTGGAAGTCATGTTGCTGGACAACAATGAACCTACGAGCTATGGAGAAGCGATGGTGGGCCCGAATTCTGACAAATGGTTAGAAGCCATGAAATCCGAGATAGGATCCATGTATAAAACAAAGTATAGACTTTGGAAGAACTACTTGATGGTCGTAAGGCTGTTGAGTACAGATGGATTTTAAGAAGAAGACGGACGTGGATGGTAATGTCACCGTCTATGAGGCTCGACTTGTGACGAAGAGTTTTTCACAAGTTCAAGGAGTTGACTACGATGAGATTTTCTCATCCGTAGCGATGCTTAAGTCCGTCGGAATCATGTTAGCATTAGCTGCATTTATGAAATCTGGCAGATGGATGTCAAGGCAAGTTTCCTTACTAGTTTTCGTAAGGAAAGGTTGTATGCAATACAATCAGAAAAGTTTTGTCGATCCTAAGGATGCTAAAAGGTATGCTAGCTCCAGCAATCCTTCTAAGGACAGGAGTGAGCATCTCGGAGTTGGAATGTATGCTTTGATGAGATGATCAAAGATTTTGGGTTTGTACAAAGTTTATGAGAAACTTGTATTTCCAAAGAAGTGAGTGGGAGCACTATAGAATTTCTGATGAGTATATGTTGTTGACATATTGTTGATCAGAAATGACGTAGAATTTCTAGAAAGCATATAGGGTTATTTGAAAGGTGTTTTTCAATAGAAAACCTGGATTAAGCTACTTGAACATTGAGCATCAAGATCTATAAGGATAGATCAAAATGCTTAATAATACTTTCAAATGAGCACATACCTTGACATGATCTTGAAGGTATTCAAGATGGATCAGTCAAAGAAGAAGTTCTTGCCTGAATTGTAAGGTACGAAGTTAAGACTTAAAGCTCGACCACGGCAGAATAGAGAGAAAAGGACGAAGGTCGTCCCCTATGCTTAAGACGTAGGCTCTTCAGTATGCTATGCTGTGTACCGCACCTGAAGTGTGCCTTGCCATGAGTCAGTCAAGGGGTACAAGAGTGATCCAAGAATGGCTCACAGGACAGCGGTCAAAGTTATCCTTAGTAACTAGTGGACTAAGGAATTTTCTCGATTATGGAGGTGGTAAAAGAGTTCGTCGTAAAGGTTACGACGATGCAAGCTTAACACCTATCCGGATAGCTCTAAGTAGAGATACCGGATACGTACAATGGGGCAATAATTTAGAATAGCTCCAAGTAGAACAGTTGTTTGGAATAGCTCCAAATAGAACGTGGTAGCTGCATCTAGGAGATGACATAGAGATTTGTAAAGCACACACGGATCTGAAAGGTTCAGACCCGTTGACTAAAACCTCTCTCACAAGCAACATGATCAAACATAAAACTCATTGAGTGTTAATCACATAGTGATGTGAACTAGACTACTGACTCTAGTAAACTCTTGGGTATTAGTCACATGGCGATGTGACCTGTGAGTGTTAATCACATGGCGATGTGAACTAGATTATTGACTCTAGTGCAAGTGGGAGACTGTTGGAAATATGCCCTAGAGGCAATAATAAAAGTATTATTATTATATTTCCTTGTTCATGATAATTGTCTTTTATTCATGCTATAACTGTATTATCCGGAAATCGTAATACACGTGTGAATATATAGACCACAATATGTCCCTAGTGAGCCTCTAGTTGACTAGCTCGTTGTGATCAACAGATAGTCATGGTTTCCTGGCTATGGACATTGGATGTCGTTGATAACGGGATCACATCATTAGGAGAATGATGTGATGGACAAGACCCAATCCTAAGACTAGCACAAAAGATCGTGTAGTTCATTTGCTAGAGCTTTGCCAATGTCAAGTATCTCTTCCTTTGACCATGAGATCGTGTAACTCCTGGATACCGTAGGAGTGCTTTGGGTGTATCAAACGTCACAACGTAACTGGGTGACTATAAAGGTGCACTACAGGTATCTCCGAAAGTATCTATTGTTTTATGCGGATCGAGACTGGGATTTGTCACTCCGTGAAAACGGAGAGGTATCTCTGGGCCCACTCGGTAGGACATCATCATATGCGCAATGTGACCAAGGATTTGATCACGGGATGATGTGTTACGGAACGAGTAAAGTGACTTGCCGATAACGAGATTGAACAAGGTATTGGATACCGACGATCGAATCTCGGGCAAGTAAAATACCGCTAGACAAAGGGAATTGAATACGGGATTGATTAAGTCCTTGACATCGTGTTTCATCCGATGAGATCATCGTGGAACATGTGGGAGCCATCATGGGTATCCAGATCCCGCTGTTGGTTATTGACCGGAGAACATCTCGGTCATGTCTGCATGTCTCCCGAACCCGTAGGGTCTACACACTTAAGGTTCGATGACGCTAGGGTTATAAAGGAAGCTTGTATGTGGTTACCGAATGTTGTTCGGAGTCCCGGATGAGATCCCGGACGTCACGAGGAGTTCCGGAATGGTCCGGAGGTAAAGATTTATATATAGGAAGTCCTGTTTCGGCAATCGGGACAAGTTTCGGGGTCATCGGTATTGTACCGGGACCACCGGAAGGGTCCCGGGGGCCCACCGGGTGGGGCCACCTGCCCCGGGGGGCCACATGGGCTGTAGGGGGTGCGCCTTGGCCTACATGGGCCAAGGGCACCAGCCCCAAGAGGCCCATGCGCAAGGAAACTTGGAGAGGGAAGAGTCCTAAAGGGGGAAGGCACCTCCGAGGTGCCTTGGGGAGGATGGACTCCTCCCCATCCTTAGCCGCACCCCTTCCTTGGAGGAGGGGGCAAGGCTGCGCCCTCCCCCTCTCCCTTGGCCCTATATATAGTGGGGAAAAGGAGGAGCAATCATACCTAAGGCCTTTGGTTGCCTCCCTCTCCCTCCCGTGACACATCTCCTCTCCCGTAGGTGCTCGGCGAAGCCCTGCAGGATTGCCACGCTCCTCCATCACCACCACGCCGTTGTGCTGCTGTTGGATGGAGTCTTCCTCAACCTCTCCCTCTCTCCTTGCTGGATCAAGGCGTGGGAGACATCGTCGAGCTGTACGTGTGTTGAACGCGGAGGTGCCGTCCGTTCGGCACTAGGATCATCGGTGATCTGAATCACGACGAGTACGACTCCATCAACCCCGTTCACTTGAACGCTTCCGCTTAGCAATCTACAAGGGTATGTAGATGCACTCTCCTTCTACTCGTTGCTGGTCTCTCCATAGATAGATCTTGGTGTTGCGTAGGAAAATTTTTGAATTTCTGCTACGTTCCCCAACAACACCATCATCACCAACTCGTCTATATTGTGTTAAAAAGACTCTAATTTTCATAATTATATATGTTATATATATTCCCCTTGATTTTTGTTATGTATAAAGTTGTGATATAAAAGATTTTTTATATTTCTTTACAGAGGGAGTATCTCTCTGTCAAAAATATATTTATGTGTAACTAGTTACTCCTGTCTTTCTACTTCCTTTCGCTGATATGTGGGGCATCCGGCAACGGGGTCCACATGCCATATGCACCAAATTAGAGTGCACAATTGCACGGTAGACACACCCCGGTCGTAGCGCCGCAGTAATGCCCAATGAGCCTTCAAATCACAAAACCCCCCACCTTTCCAGCTTTAGCAGTAAGCTGGACGGACGAAGCGGCAATATTTCACTGGGCCTGAATCCCCTTCTCCCTCGTCTGCTTGTTCAGAGAAAACCCCCTCTCTGCGATTGCATCGGGTTTTCTCATGGAGAACCAGGTACGAATTCTTCATCCATCCCCGATAAATCCAAGTCCCTTGGTCGCGGGTAATCCTAGGATGGCAGCCGCCACCATTGATGCATTTTTCTTCCTACTGAATCTAGTGTGTTTCATTTGCAGTTCCCAAAGTGCGAGGACCCTACAGGTTTCTGCACCCTCGGCGAGACGCCACACTTGTTCCTTCTCATCCTAACACAGGATATTAAAACACGCACAGTATGTTCCTAGAATCCTCTTTTCTATCCAGGAGGGTGGGTTTTTTTGAACATGCTGTCGACTAATTTGGAAATTTGGATTGCTATATTTGGATAAAAGGTACTAGTACGATGGTCAACACTGACGTGAAGGAGGAAATTATTTCTAGATTTGGATAGGGAATACATTGTGTTCTCATATTATTTTTCCTGCAGTGCATTATTTGCTCTGCCAGAACACATGTACTCAAGATGCTCGGCCTTGCCATAACTGAATACACCAGTTTAATGGTCACAGTAAAGACAAGCCATGGATATAAGTTCCGAGTTGGGTTCATGAACCAAGAAGATCGCTGATTTTTTATGGCCGAACTTGGATAAACTTTCTCAAGTGTTATAGACAGAAAGTTGGCGCAAGAATGTTGATGGAAATAGCAGAACCTGGTCTCATCTTCACTGCTATCTTCCACCCCGACGTTGTTCCAATTGTTCATCCATGTTAGTTTTGTATCTGGTTCTTGCTTGTTGCCTCGATTACTTCTTAATCCACCTATTCTGTCTAACTAATCACAATTTAACTCTAGAAGTAGCAACGAATCTCTCACGAAGAAGCTACTTCTAACTAATATTTTTTTATAATTGGTGGCACGTGTAGTTTTTCCAGAATTAAGCAGGCTGCTCGTTTGTTATTCTATAAGAACTCAGTTGTTACTGATGGCACTGAAGTTGACTGGGATGATATCCACAAGTTCCTACACTTTATTCATCGTCTTGAGGTCCTTGTGGGGCGTTTCAATGGTGGAAGGCCACGTGGGATATGTGTGCCACTGCTGCACTCGTTGAACAGGTCCAATTGTGTCGAGAAACTTATGGTACGAGCTGTTTTCTGTTATATATGTTGTTCATAAACTATTGCTTATACACAGTTTTATAGTTGTGATCTTCTTGAAACATAAACTGCCCATTCCTATTGTTCCTATACAGATGCCTGACCATGGTTAGATCAGACTTGTGCTTGGCCACAACATGATGTTTATGTCGACCTACTCCATTCCCCTTGGAGGTGAAAAGATACTTATTCGTGTGGTATCAAATAATGAAGGCTCGTCCATCTTAGAGAATAGGACAGAAGGTTATGTTCCTGCTTTTCCATGGCTCTAAAGTGAATATCATGTTTATTGACCACATTACGAGATGAAGCCGCTTTCAAAATGTTGTGGATGCGTGGGGTGGTGCCTGGGCCTTGTCCTAGGGCTTGGCGGCCTCACCATTGGTTAACTGTAGGCAAAGTAGAACTGTTCGAGGCGTGCTTTGTACGGTTGAACATGTATAAGTACTCATACTGCTTTCAGCTATGGTTGTTAAGTGCCCCTGCTGGTTTCAGTTAAGGTTGTTAAGTACTCTTGCTGCTTTTATAGTCTGTCGTGTTTCTTCAGTCTCGTCTTCCTCCAGCTGCCAGAACCAAATCAGCACCGGCGGGGCCGCCTGCTTCCGCCTCGCACGACTGGCTGCGCCTCAGCGCATGCATCGCTGCCCCACCCTCTCCTAAATCGTTAATGCCGATGTCCGAGGCCTCGCCGTCGTCCTCCATGCGCTTTGGTGCGCTCGCCGCGGTGCCACCCTCTCGCGTTGTCAACATGGTCAGCAAACAACAGGAATCGGCAGAAGTACGTGGAGAGGATGACAGTAGGGGCCCACCATGTCAGCGTATGGAAAAAGAAAATGGTTCCTCTTAGTGGTTTCCTGACATTTGGGACCCACGACATTGTGAGTGTATATAGTCAATAGACAAGAGAACAGCACAAGATCGGCTGACACCTGGGACGTAGCTGCTCGAGCAGTACTTTTTTTTGTTATTGTTGAGACGGAGCAGGGTTTCAACTAGGTTGTCGACTGTCTAGCCCAGGCTTGTATTTTATGTTCACCATATGACCAGCCCACCTATTTTTTTCTTTGTGAAAATGAGCCCAGTTTATTTTTTCTGAAGAATACCCAATCCAAGCCTAGTTATTTTTCTACGCCCTGATGGGCTGCAACTCTTTCAAGACGCCTGCAAATCTTGAAAGTATATGAAATGGGTTGTAAATATAAAACATATGACAAATTGGCAATTACTTTATAATTTCTAAAAAAAATCACATTTTCAGATTCCTATTTCACTGGGCTTTAGCCGAATTTAAATATATCTTCAAAGTACTTTAAATTTGGCTCAACATTTCGATATTAAAAATAGTTTGGAACCCATAGAAATATGCGAAATTTCGTTTAAAGTTTTAACCCTGGCACTGGCCAACAAAAAAAGCGGACTACAATAAATTGCATATGAAGTTGCAACGAGCTATATATAAACTATCAAAAAAATAGGGAATGGTCTGACTTGTGGGCCTAGTAAGTTGACGCGTATGCAAGATTTTTTTAGTTATTATATACGTCAACAAATGATTCTAGCAGACGTAACCATTGGATGTCAATCCAACGGCCGTCGTGTTTCTTCAATCTCTGATCTTCTTGCTCCAGCCGCCAAATCCAGCACCGGCGGGACCGCCTTCTCCCGCCTCCCGTGGCCGGTTGTCCTGCCGCGCAGACCTCACCACCCCCTACTACTCCCACCACTGGCAGGGCATCCCTCTACTCACCCACACCCCCTGTTATTCTGCGGCGTCGGCAGCCTCACACCACAGCTGAACCAGTGAACCCTCGTACTCCTCTCTGTGTGGGCATCCACTGATGCGTCTTCCCCGGCTACGTGTCGTCCCCTTCCTAGGCCTCGCTGTCGTCCACCGCCCTGTTGCTCTCGGCGCGGCGTGGTCAAAGTGGTCAAGGAACAACTTCCATCGGAAGATTACTGTACGTGGAGAGGCTGACATCTGGGTCCACGGCCACAGCAAGGAAGTGCCTCCTTATTACGCGCAAAATAATGATTCCTCCACCTGATAGCAGGGACCCACTGGACGGGCCATCGTATTTCGTTAAAAAAACATTCCCCCCCTGACTGCTGGGACCCACCAGCTACATCTTTGCACGCAAGGAAGTGCGTCCATATTACGGGCAAAAAAATGATTCGCCCCCTGACGGTGGGGACCCATCAGCTACATCTTCGCATGCAAGGAAGTGCCTGACAGTCGGGATCCACCTGGTCAAAGCATACGTAGCATTGTTATTCTAGTCGTGAACGTGTACGTACATACATGTCGATGTAGAGGCGTGTACGTGTCGTAGTAGAGGCACGCACATGTCGTAGTAGAGGCACGCACGTAGCATGTACACGTACGTACATCGGCCAGGGTGCAAGAAAGAAAATATGGCCACGTACATACATACAGGCGGGTGCTGGGAACGTTGCAGAAAATAAAAAAATTCTACGCTTCACCAAGATCAATCTATGGAGTCATCTAGCAACGAGAGAGAGGAGTGCATCTACATACCATTGTAGATCACGCGCGGAAGCGTTCAAGAGAACGGGGTTGAGGAAGTCGTACTCGTCGTGATCCAAATCATCGAAGATCCTAGCGCCGAACGGACGGCACCTCCGTGTTCAACACACGTACGGTTGGGGAAGACGCCTCCTCCTTCTTGATCCAGCAAGGGGGAGGGAGAGGTTGATGGAGATCCAGCAGCACGACGGCATGGTGGTGGAAGTAGCGGCGATCTCAGCAGGGCTTCGCCAAGCTCAGCGAGAGGGAGAGGTGTTACGGAGGGAGAGGGAGGTGCCAGGAGCAGGGGTGCGCAGCCCTCCCCCCCCCCCCCCCCCTCTTTATATAGGGGCCCTGGGGGGCGTCGGCCCCCTAGAGATCCCATCTCAAGGGGGGCGGCGGCCAAGGGGGTGACTTGCCCCCCAAGCCAAGTGGGGCGCCCCCCACCCCTAGGGTTTCCAACCCTAAGCGCAGGGGAGGCCCAAGAGGGGCGCACCAGCCCACCAAGGGCTGGTTCCCCTCCCACTTAAGCCCATGGGGCCCTCCGGGATAGGTGGCCCCACCCGGTGGACCCCCGGGACCCTTCCGGTGGTCCCGGTACAATACTGGTGACCCCCGAAACTTTCCCGGTGGCCGAAACTGGACTTCCTATATACAATTCTTTACCTTCGGACCATTCCGGAACTCCTCGTGACGTCCGGGATCTCATCCGGGACTCCGAACAACTTTCGGGTTACCGCATACTAATATCTCTACAACCCTAGCGTCACCGAACCTTAAGTGTGTAGACCCTACGGGTTCGGGAGACACACAGACATGACCGAGACGACTCTCCGGTCAATAACCAACAACGGGATCTGGATACCCATGTTGGCTCCCACATGCTCCTCAATGATCTCATCAGATGAACCACGATGTCGAGGATTCAAGTAATCCCGTATACAATTCCCTTTGTCAATCGGTACATTACTTGCCCGAGATTCGATCGTCGGTATCCCAATACCTCGTTCAATCTCGTTACCGGCAAGTCACTTTACTCGTAACGTAATGCATGATCCCGTGACCAAACACTTGGTCACATTGAGCTCATTATGATGGTGCATTACCGAGTGGGCCCAGAGATACCTCTCCGTCACACGAACTGACAAATCCCAGTCTCGATCCGTGTCAACCCAACAGATACTTTCGGGGATACCTTTAGTATACCTTTATAGTCACCCAGTTATGTTGTGACGTTTGGTACACCCAAAGCACTCCTACGACATCCGGGAGTTACACGATCTCATGGTCTAAGGAAATGATACTTGACATTGGAAAAGCTCTAGCAAACAAACTACACGATCTTGTGTTGTGCTTAGGATTGGGTCTTGTCCATCACATCATTCTCCTAATGATGTGATCTCGTTATCAATGACATCCAATGTCCATAGTCAGGAAACCATGACTATCTGTTGATCAATGAGCTAGTCAACTAGAGGCTTACTAGGGACACGTTATGGTCTATGTATTCACACATGTATTATGATTTCCGGATAACACAGTTATAGCATGAATAATAGACAATTATCATGAACAAGGAAATATAATAATAATCATTTTATTATTGCCTCTAGGGCATATTTCCAACAGTCTCCCACTTTCACTAGAGTCAATAATCTAGTTACATTGTGATGAATCGAACACCCATAGAGTTCTGGTGTTGATCATGTTTTGCTCGCTGAAGAGGTTTAGTCAACGGATCTGCGACATTCAGATCTGTATGCACTTTGCAAATATATATGTCTCCATCTTGAACATTTTCACGAATGGAATTGAAGCGACGCTTGATGTGCCTGGTCTTCTTGTGAAACCTGGGCTCCTTGGCAAGGGCAATAGCTCCAGTGTTGTCACAGAAGAGAGTGATTGGCCCCGACGCATTGGGTATGACTCCTAGGTCGGTGATGAACTCCTTCATCCGGATTGCTTCATGCGCTGCCTCTGAGGCTGCCATGTACTCCGCTTCACATGTAGATCCCACCACGACGCTTTGCTTGCAACTGCACCAGCTTACTGCCCCTCCATTCAAAATATACACGTATCCGGTTTTTGACTTAGAGTCATCCAGATCTGTGTCGAAGCTAGCATCAACGTAACCCTTTATGACGAGCTCTTCGTCACCTCCATGAACGAGAAACATATCCTTAGTTCTTTTCAGGTACTTCAGGATATTCTTGACTGTTGTCCAGTGTTCCATGCCGGGATTACTTTGGTACCTTCCTACCAAACTTACGGCAAGGTTTACATCAGGTCTGGTACACAGCATGGCATACATGATAGACCCTATGGCTGAGGCATAGGGGATGACACTCATCTTTTCTCTATCTTCTGCCGTGGTTGGACATTGAGCTGAGCTCAATTTCACACCTTGCAACACAGGCAAGAACCCCTTCTTGGACTGATCCATATTGAACTTCTTCAATATCTTATCAAGGTATGTGCTTTGTGAAAGACCTATGAGGCGTCTTGATCTATCTCTATAGATCTTGATGCCTAATATGTAAGCAGCTTCTCCAAGGTCCTTCATTGAAAACACTTATTCAAGTAGGCCTTAATGTTGTCCAAAAGTTCTATATCATTTCCCATCAAAAGTATGTCATCCACATATAATATGAGAAATCCTACAGAGCTCCCACTCACTTTCTTGTAAACGCAGGCTTCTCCATAAGTCTGCATAAACCCAAACGCTTTGATCATTTCATTAAAGCGAATGTTCCAACTCCGAGATGCTTGCACCAGCCCATAGATGGAGCGCTGGAGCTTGCATACCTTGTTAGCATTCTTAGGATCGACAAAACCTTCCGGCTGCATCATATACAATTCTTCCTTAAGAAAGCCGTTAAGGAATGCCGTTTTGACGTCCATTTGCCATATCTCATAATCATAGTATGTGGCAATTGCTAACATGATTCGGACGGACTTCAGCTTCGCTACGGGAGAGAAAGTCTCATCATAGTCAACCCCTTGAACTTGTCGATAACCCTTAGCGACAAGTCGAGCTTTATAGATGGTAACATTACCATCCGCGTCCGTCTTCTTCTTAAAGATCCATTTGTTTTCTATCGCTCGCTGATCATTGGGCAAGTCTGTCAAAGTCCACACTTTGTTTTCATACATGGATCCTATCTCGGATTGCATGGCTTCAAGCCATTTGTTGGAATCTGGGCCCGCCATCACTTCTTCATAGTTCGAAAGTTCACCGTTGTCCAACAACATGATTTCCAAGACAGGATTGTCGTACCACTCTGGTGCGGAACGTGTCCTTGTGGACCTTCGAAGTTCAGTAGGAGCTTGATCCGAAGTATCTTGATCATCATCATTAACTTCCTCTCTTGTCGGTGCTGGCACCACAGGAACATTTTCCTGAGTTGCGCCACTCACCGTTTCAAGAGGTAGTACTTCATCAAGCTATACTTTCCTCCCACTTAATTATTTCGAGAGAAACTCTTTCTCCAGAAAGGACCCGTTCTTGGCAACAAAGATCTTGCCTCCGGATCTTAAGTAGAAAGTATACTGTCGTGGAATTGTCACGGCAGATGTCCTTAGTGTCAGGACTTAGTCGCGAGGCCAACGCATCTATGTGGTAGCTTGAGAGGGGTTGAGCAGAATCGAGAGATGCAACACAAGACAGGGATTTAGACAGCTTCGGGCCCCGGGAAACATCATCCGGTAAAAACCCTACATGCTGTTTGAGGCTAGGTCTCATTATCACCACGAGGGAGTCGCCGTAAACCGGCTCTCCTCTTTGTGTCTAGCCCTAGAGATTGTTTTCCTGCCTGTCGCCTCTCTGGGGAGCCCTGCCCCTCCTTATATATGTTGAAGGGGCGGTTTACATGACTAGTCCTAGTTGGATTAGGATTACTCTATTACAAGTGGAGTCCTAGTCTTGCTTCCTTTGTAAGGGAATATTCCTTGTGCTTTCCTCATAAACCGGCCCACCATTAAACATGAACCGGCCTTCTGGGCCATGGGCCTCGTCATCCATCTGACCCGCCCGCCGGGTTACTAATGAACCGTCAAGACCGGGCGGGTAGCCCATGAACCGCCAAGCTCCGGGTGGGTTACCAGTGAGTCGTCTAGTCTGGCCAGGTTATACTTCCGGCCGGTTTACGCCACGGGGTATATCCCCGACATTAGCCCCCAGTTTAATTTGGATTTTATCTGTGTTAAACCGATCCTGTAAAATAAACACAAGAACAAACTTGACAGGTTGTGCCCCGGGTTAAGAATTCTTGTAAACCGGCACCTGATCATCCTTAAGTCCTTGTTATTTCCTCCTAGAAAATCCGGGTCAATAAGCCAGTGTCACACTCAATTTGCTGACATTGGTTTCTCACAGAAAAATATTGTGAAGAATAATCCACTTGAGTCGGCTTCCAAAGCGCCGGTTTAAGAAATATTGGTCTTGAAATATTCATCTGATATTCAACCTGTTTGAAGATGTAAAAATGTGCCGATTTAACATTACCAAAATGGCCAGGTTATAAAAACTGATGATCCCGGATTATGACCGCTTATAGACGCCGGGTTATGATTGTTGCCAACGCCGGATCACACAATTAATCTTCCTGATTTGCCAAAAACTGAGAATTTGAAGATGTTCCTCCTTTATATGCATATTACCTGTAGCCCCCAAGTCTTAAGAGGAGAACATAATGATAGCTTAAGACTTGTGTCAATATAAATGTTGCAACCTTGAAGAAATCCAGATTGTTCGTCTCAGTTACTAGTCACAACTGAATATTCCACATATGTAGCCCCCAAGGGCCGGGTTGTTATGCTTGCAGCAACCTGGGACTTGTAATTGCCTTATACTCATAAAAACTTCAACCAATGTAGCCCCCAAGGGCCAGGTCATTATGCAATAATGAGCAGGGACTTTGTAGATATGATCATGTAGACTTGAATTGTTGACAGGAGCAATTGGTAGCCCCCAAGGGCCGGCTCATTATGATATGATGAGTCGGGTCTTCAATAAGATGAGCAAAAAATGACTTTGCATTAGCCCCCAAGTGTCATGGTGCATGCTTGCAGCGACATGAGACTTGCATATTTGATATAACCTTCAACTTTGAATAATGTAGCCCCCAAGTACCGGGTCGTAAGCCTGCAGCAACTTGGGACTTTATTCCTTCTATTGCAGAATAAATAATATTCATATCCATTGCGCTAAAGCGACTGTGAAAACCTCAATCATAATATTAATAACCATAATAAAAATCCAGCCATGTTGGCTATTTGAATAATATAATCCAATGATTTATAAGCGCATGATTCCCATGGCGCAATCCAAATATATGCTGGCAACTTGTCCAAAGCCAGGTCGGTTTAATAAACACCGGATAATTTCTCATCATATACTGGTGACTTATCGTCTTAAAGCCAGGCCGGTTTAGTAAACACCGGACAATTCATCATCATACTTCATTCAACCTGTTTCTGTGACATTGAATCACATCGTTGGTTTACCAACTTTTTGTAATAGGGGTAATAACCCAAATTTTGAGTACTGATAACTCCTTCCATATTGTGCCGGTTTATGATAAAACCGTACCGGGTTTGTGATAAACACCGGATTAACCATATATAATATTGGCGACTCGTAGTCAAACCAGACCGGGCGGATAGTCTCTGGATTATGATTTGATAATGTACTGACAATTTGTAACTGAAAGTCAAGCCGGGTTAATGAACACCGGTTTACTCCATAATAAGATGGTAACATAAAATCAAACCGGGCAGATAGTCTCCGGATTAGGATTTGACCGTGTTCCGCCAATTTGTAATTGATAGTTTGAAACGGATTAATAATGTCGGTTAAAAATTGCAACAAAAATCAAATAACAGTTATGAAAAAAATGAAGCAAAGGCAATGATAAGACCATTTGCAAAAAGAGGCTTTACTGAGCCGATCAGATGGTGTTACCATGGTCGGACACGACCAAGCTCCCAATAAGGTGTAGCTATGGTTCAAGTCAGCCAGGTCCCCAACTGAAACCGTGGCATTATGCCGATCAAGTGGCGTGGCAATGGTTCGGGTTCGACCAAGCCCCCAAGTGACTCTGTGGCCTTAGGCCGATCAAGAGGCGTGACTATGGTTCAGACGTGACCACAAGTCCCCAAGTGATGCATTGGCATTACGCCGATCAAGAGGGGTGACGATGGTTCGGGTTCGACCAAAGCCCCCAAGTGATTCTGTGGCCTTAGGCCGACCAAGAGGCGTGACTGGTTCAGACTTGACCATGTCCCCAAATGATATGGTGGCTTTCGCCTATCAAAAGGTGTTGCATTGGTTCGGACACGACCAAGCCCCCAAGTGATATGATATAAAGCTTTTGAAAAGCTAACTCGAGGGGTAAACCGGAGGCCGCTTTAAGACAGAACCTCCGTGTAACCACGCATGATGTAAAAAGAACAGAGACCCCGCTTTATGAAGCAGAAGCCCCCATGTGATCAATAATATGTCAGGCCAATAAGGCAGGATACCCATGTTTGAACCGCGCATCATGGCAGCAGGTCCTCTTCGACAATTTTTAACTTTTTGCAAGAGATAAATTCTTCTTGAACCGGATATTGAGAGCTTCAAAGCTTTGTGGGAGACATCTTCCCCTTGAGCCGGATATTAAACCGGAATCCTTCTTTTTAAGCCGGAAATTTTCTAACGGCCTTTAAATTTGCACTAATATGGCGGTTTAGGGTCCTGCATTAGACAACTTTGCAAACCAGAGTAATTGCTCTTTTAAAGAAGGCAATATTTAATATAAAATATATTGGATGGATTTCACCTGATATATCGTGCCAGGGGTTATCCACCGTGGAGTTGATGATCACCATGGTGAAGCTGAAATTAATCACGACCGAATCGGCCACGGCGTTGTAAACCGGTGCGGACGAGCGAGTCAATCGCATGCACAGTCCCGGCTAGTTGATGTACAGGTCGCGATAGACCAACGACGAAAGACGGCCGCGACTTCAGAGGCGACATGAACAGATGAGTCGCCCGCGGTGCTGTAAGCCGGTGCGGAAGGGAGAGTCGGCCGCGGCATTTGTAAATTAGTGCAGACCGACAATTCGGGTGCGGCAGCGGCAGTCGGTGCAGGTGCGAGAGTTCGCCACGACTTTAAACCGGTGCGAGCCTCCTGTCCATGGTACGACGCCACTTTTGTAGTGGACTTTGTCCTGCATAAAATATATTGAAAGACAGAGTAACTGTTTTCAAACAAATTAATATGCGCTAATAAAATATATAGAAAAGATAGCACCTGGCAACTTGTCAGACAAATGCGGGCATCAGTAGTGGATGATATAGTCGGACGAAAAGAGTTCTCAGATATACTTTGAACTTTGTCCGATCTTTTTAAATCGCCGGACGCGTCTGACCACTTCATGGAGTAATGTTTCCTGGATTGCTATGGAAGAGGCGTCGGGCAGTTGCAATAATCGGCCTTGAGCCACTGTATCCTTCTGCCCACGTTCTCCTCCCCCACCTGTTTGCATGCACACAGATTCTTTGCCCCGTCCCTTTCTCTGTGGATGTGCATGCGCCTGCATGCAGTGTTTTTTTTCACTTGTTGCTTTTGCCCAATTCTCTCCTTGGTTTGTTGCTCACCCCTCTCTTGCCAGAGGGTGAAATGGCTAACTTTGATCATAATTTCTTGACAGGGTGAAGAATCGACATTGTTATCCACTAGTACACCATATTATACAACCACGTCGCTGATCACAAGCAGGAGCAGGAACAGAGGCGCCTTGACAACGGGCGACTCGCGGCAAAGCTTTGCAAGGCAATAGCGGCGAGGCAAAGAGCCAGGGGCATGGCCTCACTGGTGCATCGGTGAAGCGGCCCCAACGGCGAGTTGCTGCGGAGGCGGCTTGTTTGAAACACTAATGATTGCAGCACCATCTTGTCTTGAGCTTTTCGATCTTATCAGGCTGTGTCCAAATTCAGAAACAAGTGCGGAGTTGGAGCTGATTTTTGGTACTGGCAAGTGACCTCAGAACAATTATGGAGAAGAGAAGCTTTCATCCTCCTTGTCATAGAACAAGAAACACTCTCCCGACAATCCATCTTTTTCTTTGTCAGACCGTGCCATGGTGGCTCGGATGTGAAGGCGAGGGCGGTTTGAGGTGTCTGCAGGTCGGTGATGGCGACCCAGAGGAGGCGAGGCACGACTGAAACGGTGGCGGGTTGGAAAAGCGTGGCTGCGGGTCGGTGATGGAGACCCAGAGGAGGCGAGGCGCGACTGAACCGGCGGGCCGGCCCTCAAGGTGAGGTGGCTTGTGGCTCGGAACAGTGCACAACCATGGCGACTTGGAGGTGGCAGCTCGGGGGTGCCGGTTTAAAGCAGTGAGGCCGGGTCGTGGGAGGGTCGTGGGGCGACTCCATGTTCGGCAGTAGTGGGAACGGGGAGGCCGGGTCAACTTGATCCAGCGACAATTCAACACCGGGATGGCAGCGAGGCGGAGCGGTGGCTCACGGAAGCTCCAATGGAAGGAAGTGCTCGATGATGCTTCTTTGGCCGAAGTAGGTGGGTCACGGTACTCGGCGGCGGTTCAGCAGCGGCGAGTTGGTGGTCCCGCGACCGCCCAGCGGCGGCTCAACAACAGACGCAACAGCGGGCGTCAGCAACTTGCGGGAGAAGTGTGGCGACTCGGCGCCGGAGTGGCTCAGATGCAGAACAATTTATGGAACAGCATCGAGCATGACGGCAGTGACCCGGCGTGGAAAGGCAACGGAGGTGAAGGTAGGCAAGTCCAGCATGGCCCGGCACCGACCGCCGACCGCGGCGTAAGGCGGCAGAAGAGGCATAGAGCCGGTTTGAGGACGAAGATACAGCTCTCCGGCAACGGATGTTGAAGCGGACAGCGGTTCATTGGGCTCGGCGGCCGGCGACTCAACGCGGTGACCGGCGGGCTGGCGAACAGGTGACGACCAGAGGCCATGAGCAGACAGGCGGGACGGGGGTGATCCGGCGACAGAAACTGAGCGGCGGCGGCTCAACGCATGTCCGTGATGGCGGGTTGGAAACAGGGAGAGGCCGTGGCCGGTTTAGCGCAGGCACGCAGAGCCGAAGGTGATTTGGTGGCAAACCGAGGCGGCCGGCGGTTTGGCAACTTAGCAGAACGACACTTGGAGCGACGGGTCGACTCGGCGGCCGGCTTGGAACGGCTTCAAGTGTAACTTGACGCTGACAACAGGGGCGACCGCTTTGATGCGTCCATGGTGTTGGTCAGCTGCAGAGATGGCTCGGCGGATCCCGGCGAGTCTGTGGTGGAAGGGCGCGTGAACTAGCTTGCAGAGGAGACTCCGATGGGCAGCAGTTTACAGCAACCAGCCCAGACCAGGGAGCGGGCGATCTCGCGGAGGCGGTTCAGGAGCGGCGAGATTCGACGGCTGCCTGAAGCAGCTAATCGATCCTGAACCGGAGGCGGAGCGAAGGTCAGCCCTTGGGCCCGGTTTGCTGTCTTATCCGTTTCCAGGTCGTGGACTTGTAGCTGCACCTGTAGCGTATAATAGCAACTTGTGGTAAAAAACAAAACTTGGACCATCCATTGTGGCAGTGGAATAGACTCGACGGTTTGTGCCAGTGCATCCGACGGTGTTTTAATCTCTTTCGATCTCTGCAGAACCTGTGGTCAGCAGTTTGGACGAACCTTGTAATATCTCGGGAGCAGCAGCTATTCCGGTTTGCTGTTGGGCTATTCCGTTATATTGAAAATCAGGTGGCTTTCTTGAGACTTGAGTCAGGGGTAGGGGAACTCGGCGAATCCGACCGTGCAGCAGACCAACTCCTTGTCAACCTTAGACTCAATGTAGAATCGGTTTCAGCGAACCGCCTCGTTACGTCTAGCGGCGCAGACGATGGAACCCTAATTTCTTGATTTCAAAACCCCTCGTGTTGTAAATTCCAAAGTTAATCATGATTTTGACCATCAAACCATCTTTTCTTCATCTGACCAATCACGAGCTTCTCGATCCCTGAGAAGTGATCCCTCCAAGAACTCAACACCACCGTGCATAGGCCCCACGGTGGGCGCCAACTGTCGTGGAATTGTCACGGCAGATGTCCTTAGTGTCAGGACTTAGTCGCGAGGCCAACGCATCTATGTGGTAGCTTGAGAGGGGTTGAGCGGAATCGATAGACACAACACAAGACAGGGATTTAGACAGCTTCGGGCCCCGGGAAACATCATCCGGTAAAAACCCTACATGCTGTTTGAGGCTAGGTCTCATTATCATCACGAGGGAGTCACCGTAAACCGGCTCTCCTCTTTGTGTCTAGCCCTAGAGATTGTTTTCCTGCCTGTCGCCTCTTTGGGGAGCCCTGCCCTTCCTTATATATGTTGAAGGGGCGGTTTACATGACTAGTCCTAGTTGGATTAGGATTACTCTATTACAAGTGGAGTCCTAGTCTTGCTTCCTTTGTAAGGGAATATTCCTTGTGCTTTCCTCATAAACCGGCCCACCATTAAACGTGAACCGGCCTTCTGGGCCATGGGCCTCGTCATCCATCTGACCCGCCCGCCGGGTGAACCGTCAAGACCGGGCGGGTAGCCCGTGAACCGCCAAGCTCCGGGCGGCTTACCAGTGAGTCGTCCAGTCCGGCCGGGTTATACTTCTGGCCGGTTTACGCCACGGGGTATATCCCCGACATATACCCTATGGTTTCCTTAGGGTATCCTATGAATACGCATTTTTTCGACTTGGGTTCGAGCTTCTCAGGTTGAAGTTTCTTGACACAAGCATCGCATCCCCAAACTTTTAGAAACGACAGCTTAGGTTTGTTCCCAAACCATAATTCATACGGTGTCGTCTCAACGGATTTAGACGGTGCCCTATTTAAAGTGAATGTAGCTGTCTCTAGAGCGCATCCCCAAAATGATAGCGGTAAATCAGTAAGTGACATCATAGATCGCACCATATCTAATAGAGTGCGATTACGACGTTCGGACACACCGTTACGCTGAGGTGTTCCAAGCGGCGTGAGTTGTGAAACGATTCCACATTTCCTTAAGTGCGTACCAAATTCGTGACTTAAATATTCTCCCCCACGATCTGATCGTAAGAACTTTATCTTTCGGTCATGTTGATTCTCTACCTCATTCTAAAATTCCTTGAACTTTTCAAAGGTCTCAGACTTGTGTTTCATCAAGTAGACATACCCATATCTACTCAAGTCGTTAGTGAGAGTGAGAACATAACGATAGCCTCCGCGAGCCTCAACGCTCATTGGACCGCACACAACAGTATGTATGATTTCCAATAACTTGGTTGCTCGCTCCATTGTTCCAGAGAACGGAGTCTTGGTCATTTTGCCCATGAGGCATGGTTCGCATGTGTTAAATGATTCATAATCGAGAGACTCTAAAAGTCCATCAGCATGGAGCTTCTTCACGCGCTTGACACCAATGTGACCAAGGTAGCAGTGCCACAAGTATGTGGGACTATCCTTATCAACCTTACATCTTTTGGTATTCGCACTATGAATATGTGTAACATCACGTTCAAGATTCATTAAGAATAAACCATTGACCAGCGGGGCATGACCATAAAACATATCTCTCATATAAATAGGACAACCATTATTCTCGGATATAAATGAGTAGCCATCTCGTATTAAACGAGATCCAGATACAATGTTCATGCTCAAAGCTGGCACTAAATAACAATTATTGAGGTTCAAAACTAATCCCGTAGGTAAATGTAGAGGTAGCGTGCCGATGGCGATCACATCGACCTTGGAACCATTCCCGACGCGCATCGTCACCTCGTCCTTCGCCAGTCTCTACTTATTTTGCAGCTCCTATTTTGAGTTACAAATATGAGCAACGGCACCGGTATCAAATACCCAGGAGCTACTACGAGTATTGGTAAGGTACACATCAATTACATGTATATCACATATACCTTTAGTGTTGCCGGCCTTCTTGTCCGCTAAGTATTTGGGGCAGTTCCGCTTCCAGTGTCCCTTTCCCTTGTAACAAAAGCACTCAGTCTCAGGTTTGGGTCCATTCTTTGGCTTCTTCCCGGCAACTGGCTTACCGGGCGCGGCAACTCCCTTGCCATCCTTCTTGAAGTTCTTCTTACCCTTGCCTTTCTTGAAACTAGTGGTTTTGTTGACCATCAACACTCGATGTTCCTTTTTGATTTCCACCTCCGCTGATTTCAGCATTGAAAATACTTCAGGAATAGTTTTCACCATCCCCTGCATATTGTAGTTCATCACAAAGCTCTTGTAGCTAGGTGGGAGCGACTGAAGGATTCTGTCAATGACCGCCTCGTTCGGGAGATTAATGTCCAGCTGGGACAAGCGGTTGTGCAACCCAGACATCTTGAGTATGTGCTCACTGGCAGAACTATTTTCCTCCATTTTACAATTGTAGAACTTGTCGGAGACTTCATATCTCTCGACCCAGGCATGAGCTTGGAAAACCATTTTCAACTCTTCGAACGTCTCATATGCTCCGTGTTGCTCAAAACGCTTTTGGAGCCCCAGTTCTAAGTTGTAAAGCATGCCGCACTGAACGAGGGAGTAATCATCAGCACGCGATTGCCAAGCGTTCATAACGTCTTGGTTCTCTGGGATGGGTGCTTCACCTAGCGGTCCTTCTAGGACATATGCTTTCTTGGCAGCTATGAGGATGATCCTCAGGTTCCGGACCCAGTCCGTATAGTTGCTGCCATCATCTTTCAGCTTGGTTTTCTCTAGGAACGCGTTGAAGTTGAGGTTGACATGAGCGTTGGCCATTTGATCTACAAGACATTTTGCAAAGGTTTTTAGACTAAGTTCATGATAATCAAGTTCATCTAATCAAATTATTTAATGAACTCCCACTCAGATTAGACATCCCTCTAGTCATCTAAGTGATACATGATCCGACTCAACTAGACCGTGTCCGGTCATCACGTGAGACGGACTAGTCATCATCGGTGAACATCTCCATGTTGATCGTATCTTCCATACGACTCATGTTCGACCTTTCGGTCTCTTGTGTTTTGAGGCCATGTCTGTACATGCTAGGCTCGTCAAGTCAACCTAAGTGTTCTGCATGTGTAAATCTGTCTTACACCTGTTGTATGTGAACTTTAGAATCTATCACACCCGATCATCACGTGGTGCTTCGAAACAACGAACTTTTGCAACGGCGCACAGTTAGGGGGAACACTTTCTTGAAATTATTATGAGGGATCATCTTATTTACTACCGTCGTTCTAAGCAAATAAGATGCAAAAACATGTAAAACATCACACACAATCAAATAGTGACATGATATGGCCAATATCATATTGCTCCTTTGATCTCCATCTTCGGGGCGCCATGATCATCATCGTCACCGGCATGACACCATGATCTCCATCATCATGATCTCCATCATCGTGTCTTCATGAAGTTGTCACGCCAACGATTACTTCTACTTCTATGGCTAATGGTTTAGCAATAAAGTAAAGTAATTTACATGGCGTTATTCAATGACACGCAGGTCATACAAAAAATAAAGACAACTCCCATGGCTCCTGCCGGTTGTCATACTCATCGACATGCAAGTCGTGATTCCTATTACAAGAACATGATCAATCTCATACATCACATATATTTCATTCATCACATCCTTTTGGCCATATCACATCACAAGGCATATGCTGCAAAAACAAGTTAGACGTCCTCTAATTGTTGTTGCATGTTTTTACGTGGCTGCGATAGGTTTCTAGCAAGAACGTTTCTTACCTACGTAAAACCACAATGTGATATGCCAATTTCTATTTACCCTTCATAAGGACCCTTTTCATCGAATCCGATCCGACTAAAGTGGGAGAGACAGACACCCGCTGGCCACCTTATGCAACTAGTGCATGTCAGTCGGTGGAACCTGTCTCACGTAAGCGTACGTGTAAGGTCGGTCCAGGCCGCTTCATCCCACGATGCCGCCGAAACAAGATAAGACTAGTAGTGGCAAGAAAATTGACAACATCCACGCCCACAACAAGATTGTGTTCTACTCGTGCATAGAAACTACGCATAGACCTAGCTCATGATGCCCCTGTTGGGGAATGTTGCAGAAAATAAAAAAAATTCTACGCTTCACCAAGATCAATCTATGGAGTCATCTAGCAACGAGAGAGAGGAGTGAATCTACATACCCTTGTAGATCACGCGCGGAAGAGTTCAAGAGAACGGGGTTGAGGAAGTCGTACTCGTCGTGATCCAAATCACTGAAGATCTTAGCGCCGAACGGACGGCACCTCCGTGTTCAACACACATACGGTTGGGGAAGATGTCTCCTCCTTCTTGATCCAGCAAGGGGGAGGGAGAGGTTGATGGAGATCCAGCAGCACGACGGTGTGGTGGTGGAAGTAGCGGCGATCTCGACAGGGCTTCGCCAAGCTCAGCGAGAGGGAGAGGTGTTACGCAGGGAGAGGGAGGCGCCAGGAGCACGGGTGCGCAGCCCTCCCCCCCCCCCCCTCTTTATATAGGGGCCCTGGGGGCGCCAGCCCCCTAGAGATCCCATCTCAAGGGGGGCGGCGGCCAACTGGGGGGACTTGCCCCCCAAGCCAAGTGGGGCGCCCCCCACCCCTAGGGTTTCCAACCCTAGGCGCAAGGGAGGCCCAAGGGGGGTGCACCAGCCCATCAGGGGCTGGTTCCCCTCCCACTTCAGCCCATGGGGCCCTCCGGGATAGGTGGCCCCACCCGGTGGACCCCTGGGACCCTTCCGGTGATCCCGGTACAATACCGGTGACCCCCGAAACTTTCCCGGTGGCCGAAACTAGACATTCTATATACAATTCTTTACCTCCGGACCATTCCGGAACTCCTCGTGACATCCAGGATCTCATCCGGGACTCCGAACAACTTTCAGGTTACCACATACTAATATCTCTACAACCCTAGCGTCACCGAACCTTAAGTGTGTAGACCCTACGGGTTCGGGAGACACGCAGACATGACCAAGACGACTCTCCGGTCAATAACCAACAACGGGATTTGGATACCCATGTTGGATCCCACATGCTCCTCGATGATCTCATCGGATGAACCACGATGTCGAGGATTTAAGTAATCCCGTATACAATTCCCTTTGTCAATCGGTACGTTACTTGCCCGAGATTCGATCGTCGGTATCCCAATACCTCGTTCAATCTCGTTACCGGCAAGTCACTTTACTCGTACCGTAATGCATGATCCCGTGACCAAACACTTGGTCACATTGAGCTCATTATGATGATACATTACCGAGTGGGCCCAGAGATACCTCTCCGTCATACGGAGTGACAAATCCCAGTCTCGATCTGTGTCAACCCAACAGATACTTTTGGGGATACTTGTAGTATACCTTTATAGTCACCTAGTTACGTTGTGACGTTTGGTACACCCAAAGCACTCCTATGACATCCGGGAGTTACACGATCTCATGGTCTAAGGAAATGATACTTGACATTGGAAAAGCTCTAGCAAACGAACTACACGATCTTGTGCTATGCTTAGGATTGGGTCTTGTCCATCACATCATTCTCCTAATGATGTGATCCCGTTATCAATGACATCCAATGTCCATAGTCAGGAAACCATGACTATCTGTTGATCAACGAGCTAGTCAACTAGAGGCTTACTAGGGACACGTTATGGTCTATGTATTCACACATGTATTATGATTTCCGGATAACACAATTATAGCATGAATAGTAGACAATTATCATGAACAAGGAAATATAATAATAATCATTTTATTATTGCCTCTAGGGCATATTTCCAACAGCGGGGTCTCGAACACCTACCCGCGCATACATACGGCCAGGGCTCATGTACATGGCTGGGTCGGAACGGAGAAACTGCATCGTCGTCATGTTCATGGGGAGCCAACTGGCTGGGTCGGAACAGAATGCGTCGTCATGTTCGTGGGGAGGACTTGGACGGAACATCCGATGGAAACAATGCCTGGCGTACCGCAAAACGGAGGAAACGGCCTTGTGTTCGACCGACCATGATCGAAACGGGAACTAGTTCATCAGGAGGGGTCTAGCATACCGCAAAACGAAGGAAACAGACTTCTGTTGGACCTCCTATGGTCGAAACGGGGTCCTGTTGATCGGGAGGGGTGTGGCGTACCGCAAAACGAAGGAAACGGACTTGTATTGGAGCGCTATGGTCAAAACGAGGGTCCTGTTCATCGGGAGGGGTGTGGCGTACCGCAAAACGAGGCTCCACGGGATATTGTTCATCTCCACCATTGACCTCCTCCAGCTTCCACGGGCTACTGTTCATCCACCGTCGACCTCCTCCAGCCTCCACCTGCGATTATTCATCCACGGGCTCCTGTTCATCCAGCCTCCACCGCTCCTCCATCGGGTACTGTTCAACCAGCCCTCTCCACGGGGGCCTGTTCAACCACCACTCCACGGGCTACGGTTCATCCAGCCCTCCACGGGGTCATCCTGTTCATCCATCCCTCCACGCGGTCCTATTCATCCACCCCAAACCGGCTCGATCGGGGTCCTGTTCGTCCAGAGGCAACACCAAGGGGTCCTGTTCATCCACCCCCATCGGGAACTGTTCATCCAAAACCCCCAACAATGCTCACTGTTCATCAAGGGAAGGAGGCAGCAGGGTTCGATTGGCTTCAGTTAGCAGCAGTAGCAAAGGAATCACTCGGGTTCAGTTAACAGCAAGGGATCGATCGCTCAGGTTCAGTAACGTAGCTAGTGCAATCGCTCGGGTTCAGTTAGAGCCCACCGCCTCGCACACACGTGCATGCGTGTACGAGAGAAACGCGCACGCTCGGCCCCCGACCACCCACCATAACCGGGAACTCCCTGAAATTTTCCTCGCCCTCGCTTCTACCACAGTTTTTTCTGGCATGGACGGCCCAAAGAATGTCATGCAGCTGCTTCTCCGGCCTGCCTAGGACGAAAAGTCCATTTTCTGTCATGAGTTTTTGTCATAGAAGTAGGAGCCCACCACATCTATGATGATACCGGGTTTTGTCACAATTATCGTCATAGAAGTGTCATAAGCATGACAGGTAAAAATCCCGTTCGGACCAAAATGTCACGGATGTGTCTTTTTTTTGTAGTGAGGTTGAAGAAGTGTTGGAAGATCCGGATTGGATATATGCCATGCATGAAGAGCTACACAACTTTGAGAGCAACCAAGTGTGGATGTTGGTTGAAAAGCCCAATAAGAAGCACAATGTCATTGGAACCAAATGGGTGTTTCGGAACAAGCAAGATGAAGATGGACAAGTTGTACGCAACAAGGCTCGTCTCATTGCTTAAGGCTACACTCAAGTCGAAGGTATGGAGTATGGTGAGACTTATGCCCCCATTGCTAGACTTGAGTCCATTCGCATCTTACTTGCTTATGCCAATCATCATGACATTACCCTATATTGAATGGACATCAAAAGTGCTTTTCTTAATGGTGAAATTGAGGAGGAAGTTTATGTTAAGCAACCTCCCGGCTTTGTTAATCCTAAGAAACCCGACCATGTTTACAAACTCCACAAAGCTCTTTATGGTCTTAAGCAATATCCTAGAGCTTGGTATAAATGCTTGACTAAGTTTCATCTTGAAAAAGGGTTTGAAATTGGTAAAATTGATTCTACACTCTTTACTAAAAGGATTAATGGAGAATTATTTGTGTGCCAAATTTATGTTGATGATATCATATTTGGTTCAACTGACCCTCATTTTAGTGAAAAGTTTGGAAAGCTTATGTCGGAGAAGTTTGAGATGTCTATGATGAGTGAACTCAAGTTCTTTCTTGGTTTGCAAATCAAGCAAACTAAGGAGGGAACCTTTATCTCTCAAACAAAGTACAACAAGGACTTATTCAAGAAGTTCAACATGCAAGAATACAAAGGTATGAATACCCCCATGCCTACTAGTGGACATTTTGACTTGACAAAGGATGGTGAACCGGTTGATCAAAAGGTTTACCGCTCTATGATTGGTTCATTGTTATATCTATGCGCCTCCCATCCCGATATCATGCTAAGTGTGTTCATGTGTGCACGATATCAAGCGGCCCCCAAAGAATGTCATCTTAAGGCTGTGAAAAGGATAGTGAGATACTTAATACATACACCAAATTTTGGCATTTGTATCCTAAGAGGTCTTCTTTTAATCTTGTTGGATACTCCGATTCGGACTATGCCGGTGACAAGGTTGATAGAAAGTCCACTTCGGGTACTTGTCAATTTCCTGGTAGATCTCTTGTGTCTTGATCCTCCAAGAAACAAAACTCGGTATCCTTATCCACCGCCGAAGCGGAATACATTGCCGCTGGTTCATGTTGTGCTCAATTACTTTGGATGACCCAAACTCTTAAAGATTATGGGATATATGTGAAACATGTTCCATTGCTTTGTGACAATGAGAGTGCTACTAAGATTTCTCACAATCTCATGCAACATTCTCGAATTAGTATATTGAAGTTCGTCATCATTTTATTCGATATCATGTTGCTAAGGGAGATATCAAACTTAAGCATGCTCGTACCAATTAGCAATTGGCGGATATATTCACCAAACCACTTGATGAGAAAGTGTTTTGCAGGTTGAGAGGTGAATTGAACATCATTGATGCCTCAAAACTGGAGTAGAAATTCCATGTGGATGCATGCAAGGCATGAGCCTTACTTTGACTAATCCTTGGTATTTCTCTTATAACAATGATCACATGTCTTGGATATACTTGTACTCTTGCATGCTATCTAACCCTTGTAGGTATTTGGACAAACCCAACTCTATAAGATTGTAACTCAATCACATTTTAAGCAATCTCTACTTCTCCAAGTCTCTACAATATGGTGGTTGAAGATAAGGAAGCACGAATCCTTTCAATATATCCCTTAACAATATCGTTATATCAAATTTCATGATTGTCAATTTGGATACACAAGTGCTCTTCCTTGCAAGACTAACCCATGTAGGTAGATGAACTTCAACTACAAGTGCTGCTCCCAACTCTTGATGATCTACATCAACTTGAGCACCCTACACAAGTTCAACTACATGACCAAGGTCAACACCACCACCCAAGGTATGTCATTCCATCTTAGAGAAACTTTACCCCAAGATATGTGTCAAAGCAACTCAACAAGATGTGAATACATCAAAATGCTTAAACGGAAAATGGCAACCCCATTTTGAGCTTAAACGATGAGTATGACCTATGATCAAGTGTCCTCACTTGACTCCTAAGTCAATATACTCTAACATAGGTGACTTTGTCGCCTACCAATTCTAGATGAAGTTCTGTATTGTTTCTTTGTGCTCTTGCATTTGTATCTTGCATACTAGTTCCCCTTTCAAAAAACTTCATCTAGATTATGTTTCTTTTCTTTTCTCAGTTATTTTCTGCATTTCCCTGCATCCAATTCATTGCAAATCCTTCAGTTAATTCCTTGCATATCCTTGTGAGATCTTAATTGCCTAAGTTAGCAGAGGTGACAAGTGTTTACTCTCTGGATTGAACTCAGACTCACCAGATTGTTTTCTTCGGCCTATCCGAACCATCTTGGTGCCAATGAAAGTAACAACTCGGTTCTACCGATTTCTCTACTGAGATAAAAATGGTGTCACTTGCATCCTGCATATTTTTCCCAACTCAATTCAATGATACTTGTCCTCTGTCACCATCCTATATTACATGTTTCTTTGTAATGTGACTCAAGGACCAGACCTACTTGACTCATGCTCCAGAAGACCCTTCTTGGAAATTAATGTGAAAGGGGGAGAGAGAGCACATCATAGCTTATCACATAAGAGAGAATGCACTCCTAAAAGCTTCTCCTGATGCTTCTTATTCTCAAGAGGAAAGTATATTTCCAGTATCTACACCATAAGAAAAATTCCATATTACGTTTGCCCCCTGACTGCTGGGACCCACCAGCTACATCTTCGCACGCAAGGAAATGTGTCCATATTACGGGAAAAAAATGATTCGCCCCCTGACTGCTGGGACCCACCAGCTACATCTTCGCGCGCAAAGAAGTGCCTGACGGTCGGGATCCACCTGGTCGAAGCGTACGTAGCGTTGTCATTCTAGTCGCAAACGTGTACATACATACAGGTCCATGTAGAGGCACGCACGTGTCGTAGCAGAGGCGCGCACGTAGCATGTACACGTACGTACAGCGGCCAGGGTGCAAGAAAGAAAATACGGCCATGTACGTACATACGGGCGGGGTCTCAAATGCCTACTCGCGCATATGTACGGCCAGGGCTCGTGTACATGGCTGGGTCGGAAGGGAGAAACTGCATCGTCGTCGTGTTCATGGGGAGCCAACCGGTTGGGTCGGAACGGAATGTGTTGTCGTGTTCATCGGAAGGGCTTAGATGGAACAGTCGATGGAAACGAGGCCTGGAGTACTGCAGAACGGAGGAAACGACCTTGTGTTCGACCGACCACGGTCGAAACGGGATCTTGTTCGTCAGGAGGGGTCTAGCGTACCGCAAAACGGAGGAAGCGGACTACTGTTGGACCTCCTACGGTCAAAATGGGGTCCTGTTGATCGGGAGGGGTGTGGCATACCGCAAAACGAAGGAAACGGACTTGTATTGGAGCGCTATGGTCGAAACGGGGGTTCTGTTCATCGGGAGGGGTGTGGCGTACCACAAAACGAGATTCCACGGGATACTGTTCATCTCCATCGTTGACCTCCTCCAGCCTCCACGGGGCTACTGTTCATCCACCATCGACCTCCTCCAACCTCCACCTGTGACTGTTTATCCATGGGCTCCTGTTCATCCAGCCTCCACCGCTCCTCCATCGGCTACTGTTCAACCAGCCCTCTCCACGGGTCCTATTCAACCACCACTCCACGGGCTACCATTCATCTAGCCCTCCACCGGCTACTGTTCAACCGGCCCTCCATGGGGTCGTCCTGTTCATCCAGCCCCCACGGGGTCCCGTTCATCCACCCCCAACCGGCTCAATCGGGGTCCTGTTCATCTAGAGGCAACACCACGGGGTCCTGTTCATCCACCCCCACCGAGAACTGTTCATCCAAACCCCCCCCCCCCCAACAACGCTCACTGTTCATCAAGTGAATGAGGCAGCAGGGTTTGATCGGCTTCAGTTAGCTGCAGTAGCAAAGGAATCACTTGGGTTCAGTTAAAAGCAAAGGATCGATCGCTCGGGTTCAGTAACGTAGCTAGTGCAATCACTCGGGTTCAGTTAGAGCCCAACGCATCGCTCGGGTTCATTTAGAGCCCAATGCCTCGCACACATGCGCATACGTGTACGAGAGAAACGCGCATCGCTCGGCCCCTGACCACCCACCATAACCGGGAACTCCCTGAAATTTTCCTCGCCCTCGCTTCTACCACGGTTTTTTCCGTCATGGAAGGCCCAAAGAATGTCATGCAGCTGCATCTCCGGCATGCCCAGGACGAAAAGTCCATTTTTTGTCGTGATTTTTTGTCATAGAGGTAGGAGCCCACCACATCTATGATGATACCGGGTTTTGTCACAATTATCGACATAGAAGTGTCATAAGCATGACAGGAAAAAATCTGTTCGGCCCAAAATGTCACCGATGTGTCTTTTTTTGTAGTGAGGTTGAAGAAGCGTTGGAAGATCCGGATTGGATAAATGCCATGCATGAAGAGCTACACAACTTTGAGAGGAACCAAGTGTGGACGTTGGTTGAAGAGCTCGATAAGAAGCACAATGTCATTGGAACCAAATGGGTGTTTCGGAACAAGCAAGATGAAGATGGACAAATTGTACGCAACAAGGCTCGTCTCGCTGCTCAAGGTTACACTCAAGTCGAAGGTATGGACTATGGTGAGACTTATGCCCCCGTTGCTAGACTTGAGTCCATTCGCATCTTACTTGCTTATGCCAATCATCATGACATTACCCTATATCGAATGGACATCAAAAGTGTTTTTCTTAATGGTGAAATTGAGGAGGAAGTTTATGTTAAGCAACCTCTCAGCTTTGTTAATCCTAAGAAACCCGACCACGTTTACAAACTCCATAAAGCTCTTTATGGTCTTAAGCAATCTCCTACAGCTTGGTATAAATGCTTGACTAAGTTTCATCTTGAAAAAGGGTTTGGAATTGGTAAAATTGATTCTACACTCTTTACTAAAAGAGTTAATGGAGAATTATTTGTGTGCCAAATTTATGTTGATGATATCATATTTGGTTCAACTAACCCTCATTTTAGTGAAAAGTTTGGAAAGCTTATGTCGGAGAATTTTGAGATGTCTATGATGAGTGAACTCAAGTTCTTTCTTGGTTTGCAAATCAAGCAAACTAAGGAGGGAACCTTTATCTCTCAAACAAAGTACACCAAGGACTTATTCAAGAAGTTCAACATGCAAGAATGCAAAGGTATGAATACCCCCATGCCTACTAGTGGACATCTTGACTTGACAAAGGATGGCGAACCGGTTGACCAAAAGGTTTACCGCTCTATGATTGGTTCATTGTTATATCTATGCTCCTCCGATCCCGATATCATGCTAAGTGTTTGCATGTGTGCACGATATCAAGCGCCCCCCAAAGAATGTCATCTTAAGGCTATGAAAAGGATAGTGATATACTTAATACATACACCAAATTTTCGCATTTGGTATCCTAAGAGGTCTTCTTTTAATCTTGTTGGATACTCTGATTCGGACTATGCCGGTGACAAGGTTGATAGAAAGTCCACTTCGGGTACTTGTCAATTTCTTGGTAGATCTCTTGTGTCTTGGTCCTCCAAGAAACAAAACTCGGTAGCCTTATCCACCGCCGAAGCAGAATACATTGCCGCCGGTTCATGTTGTGCTCAATTACTTTGGATGACCCAAACTCTTAAAGATTATGGGATATATGTGAAACATGTTCCATTGCTTTGTGACAATGAGAGTGCTACTAAGATTTCTCACAATCTCGTGCAACATTCTCGAACTAGTATATTGAAGTTCGTCATCATTTTATTCGTAATCATGTTGCTAAGGGAGATATCAAACTTAAGCATGTTCGTACCAATAAGCAATTGGCGGATATATTCACCAAACCACTTGATGAGAAAGTGTTTTGCAGGTTGAGAGATGAATTAAACATCATTGATGCCTCAAAATTGGAGTAGAAACTCCATGTGGATGCATGCAAGGCATGAGCCTTACTTTGACTAATCCTTGATATTTCTCTTATAATAATGATCATATGTCTTGGATATACTTGTACTCTTGCATGCTATCTAACCCTTGTAGGTATTTGGACAAACCCAACTCTATGAGATTGTAACTCAATCACATTTTAAACAATCTCTACTTCTCCAAGTCTCTACAATCTGGTGGTTGAAGACAAGGAAGCACAAATCCTTTCAATATATCCCTTAACAATATCGTTATATCAAATTTCATGATTGTCAATTTGGATACACAAGTGCTCTTCCTTGCAATACTAACCCACGTAGGTAGATGAACTTCAACTACAACTGCTGCTCCCAACTCTTGACGATCTACATCAACTTGAGCACCCTACACAAGTTCAACTACATGACGAAGGTCAACACCACCACCCAAGGTATGTCATTTCCATCTTTGAGAAACTTTACCCCAAGACATGGGTCAAAGCAACTCAACAAGATGTGAATACATCAAAATGCTTAAACGAAAAATGGCAACCCCATTTTGAGCTTAAACGATGAGTATGACCTATGATCAAGTGTCCTCACTTGACTCCTAAGTCAATATACTCTAACATAGGTGACTTTGTCGCCGACCAATTCTAGATGAAGTTCTTTGTTGTTTCTTTGTGCTCTTGCATTTGTCTCTTGCATACTAGTTCCCCTTTCAAAAAAAAACTTCATCTAGATTCCATTTCTTTTCTTTTCTTTTCTCTGTTATTTTCTGCATTTCCCTGCATCCAATTCATTGCAAATCCTTCAGTTAATTCCTTGCATATCCTTGTGAGATCTTAATTGCCTAAGTGAACAGAGGTGACAAGTGTTTACTCTCTGGATTGAACTCGGCCTCACCGGATTGTTTTCTTCGGCCTAACTGAATCATCTCGATGCCACCGAAAGCAACAACTCGGTTCTACCGATGTCACTACTGAGATAAAAATGGTGTCACTTGCATCATGCATATTTTTCCCAGCTCCATTCAATGTTACTTGTCCTCTATCAGCATCCTATATTACATGTTGCTTTGTAATGTGACTCAAGGACCAAACCTACTTGACTCATGCTCCAGAAGACCCTTCTTGGAAATTGATGTCAAAGGGGGAGAGAGAGCACACCACAACTTATCACATAAGAGAGAATGCACTCCTAAAAGCATCTCCTGATGCTTCTTGAGGGAGTCCTGGATTAGGGGGTGTCTAGATAGCCGAACTATTATCATCGGCCGGACTCCAAGACTATGAAGATACAAGATTGAAGACTTCGTCCTGTGTCCGGATGGGACTTTCCTTGGCGTGGAAGGCAAGCTTGGCGATACAGATATGTAGATCTCCTACCAATGTAACCGACTCTGTGTAACCCTAGCCCTCTCTGGTGTCTATATAAACCGGAGGGTTTTAATCCGTAGGACAACAACAACAACAACAACAACAACAACAACAACAACAACAACAACAACAACAACAACAACAACAACAACAACAACAACCATACCATATGCTAGCTTCTAGGGTTTAGCCTCCTTGATCTCGTGGTAGATCCACTCTTGTACTACCCATATCATCAATATCAATCAAGCAGGAGTAGGGTTTTACCTCCATCGAGAGGGCCCGAACCTGGGTAAAAACATCGTGTCCCTTGTCTCCTGTTACCATCCGCCTAGATGCACAGTTCGGGACCCCCTACCCAAGATCCGCAGGTTTTGACACTGACATTGGTGCTTTCATTGAGAGTTCCTCTGTGTCGTCCCCAATAGGCTCGATGGCTCCTTCGATCGTCAACAACGAAGCAGTCCAGGGTCAGACTTTCCTCCCTGGACAGATCTTCGTATTCGGCGGCTTTGCACTGCGGGCCAATTCGCTTGGCCATCTGGAGCAGATCGAAAGCTACGCCCCGGGCCGTCAGGTCAGATTTGGAAGTCTGGACTTCATGGCTGACATCCGCGGAGACTTGATCTTCGATGGATTCGAGGCACAGCCGAGCGCACCGCGCTGTCACGATGGGCATGATTTAGCTCTGCTGCCGGACAGTGCCCTGGAGGCCGCACACGAGTCCGCTCCGACCCTTAACCCGGAGCCGACTGCGCAATCGAGGATGGGTGGCTAGACACCGCCTTGGGGGCTGCTATCTCTACGGCGATGGAGCCGAATACTGACCTTGTCCCTTGTGAAGCTCGTGACTCCGAGGTGCCGGACTCCTCGCCGGACTCCGAACCTCCCGCGCCCCTTCCAATCGAATCCGATTTGGCGCCGATCATGGAGTTCACCTCTGCGGACATCTTTCAACACTCACCTTTCAGCGACATTCTGAATTCGCTAAAATATCTCTCGTTATCAGGAGAGCCCTGGCCGGACTGCGGCCAGGACAGTTGGGATGCGGACGACGAAGAAATTCAAAGCCCGCCCACCACCCACTTTGTAGCCACTGTCGACGATCTAACCGACATGCTAGACTTCGACTCCGAAGACATCGACGGTATGGACGACGATGCCGGAGACAACCAAGAACCAGCGCCTACTGGGCACTGGAAAGTCACCTCAACTCACAATGTATATATGGTGGATACACCAAAGGGAAGCGATAACGAGGAACAATGGGACGCGGCGAAGGATAATTCCCCCGAAAAACAACCAAAACGGTGACGCAAGCGCCGCCCGAAGTCCCGCCTCGAAAACAACAGCACCCATACCGACCCAGCCGTAGAGCAGGGCGAACCAGTGGACGACTAACACGCCACCAAGCAACCATCCGAACAGGATGAATTGGACGAGCAACCCATCCCCGGCGAAAACAACAGTCTAGACGAACTCACGCCGGACACATCACCGGAGCATAAGAACCTTCACAAAAGGCTCGTGGCCACTGCAAGAAGTTTGAAGAAGCAGAAGCGGAAGCTCAAAACAGCGGAAGACATACTCAGAATGAGATGGAGCAAAGTACTCAAGACCGCAGATAAATACGGCGATAGTCACCAAGAAAAGAGCTACCGGAAGCGCAAGCTATTGCCCGAATTTGACGAGGAGGCCGTAGAGCCCCCACAGTCAAAAAACAAAGAGGCCGCCTGGCCGGATAGACGACCAGATGACAGGCTAAGAGCGGCAAGCGGCGCCGCACACAAGCCGGCACACGATCCACGTAAGGATCCTCGCAAAAAGGACGACCCGGTCAGGTCCATCTATGGGCCAAAAAAGAAGGCTCCCGGAAGCAACACAACACGTCGAGTGTTCAAAGATAACGGCACACCTAAATACAGGGGCGCCGCACACCCACTATGTTTCACCGACGAGGTACTGGATCATGAATTCCCAGCGGGATTCAAGCCCGTAAACATAGAGGCATACGACGGAACAACAGACCCCGGAGTCTGAATTGAGGATTACATCCTACACATACACATGGCTAGAGGAGACGATCTCCATGCCATAAAATACCTACCCCTCAAGCTCAAAGGGCCAGCTCGGCATTGGCTCAAAAGCCTCCCAGAAAATACCATTGGAAGTTGGGAAGAGCTTGAGGATGCGTTTCGAGCAAATTTTCAGGGGACTTATGTCCGCCCTCCGGATGCAGACGATTTAAATCATATAACTCAACAGCCCGGAGAGTCAGCACGCAAATTCTCGAACAGGTTCCTCACCAAAAAGAACCAAATAGTCGACTGTCCAGACGCCGAAGCCTTAGTAGCCTTCAAACATAACGTCCGAGACGAATGGCTCGCCAGACACCTCGGCCAGGAAAAACCAAGAACAATGGCTGCACTGACAAGCCTCATGACCCGCTTTTGCGCGGGGGAAGACAGCTGGCTGGCAAGATGCAGCACCAGCGACCCAAGTACATCCGAGGTCAGGGATGGAAATGGGAAAGCACGACGCAAAAAAGATCAGCGCCGGAATAAGGAAAATGGCCCAAATAGCACGGCGGTCAACACCGGGTTCAAAAGCTCGCGGCCGAATAACAAAACACTGCCCCTTAAGGACAACAGTGACGAGCTATCCAACCTAAACAAAATCCTAGATAGAATATGTCAAATCCACAGTACCTTCGAGAAGCCTGCAAACCATACCCACAGAGATTGTTGGGTCTTCAAACAGTCCGGCCGAATTAACGCCGAACACAAGGGGATCGACACACCAAGCGAAGACGATGGCGAACCCCACAAGCAGCGCGCCGGAAAACAGAAGACTTTCCCACAAGAAGTCAAAACAGTGAACTCACTTCATGTGATAACAAGGAAAAATAGTGCGGCACCTACTAAAGCACGCGCCGCACGGTCCACCCCAGCGGAGTCACGAAATTGGATGTCAAAACCAATTACTTTCGACCATCGGGATTATTCCAGAAGTATTCGAAATACAGGAGGGACCGCTTTGATATTGGATCCCATAATCAACGGACTGCAATTCACACAAGTCCTAATGGATGGCGGCAGTGATATAAACCTGCTATACCAGGACACCATCCGCAGAATGGGGATAGACCCTACCAAAATTCTCCATGGCAGCACTTCCTTCAAAGGAGTGACGCCAGGCCTTTATGCCAATTGTATAGGCTCTGTACTACTAGAGGTTGTGTTCGGTTCATCCGACAACTTCCATCGCGAAAAGCTAATCTTCCATATCGCCCCATTCAAAAGTAGCCATCAAGCACTATTAGGACGCGAAGCTTTCGCCCGCTTTAACGCAATACCGCATTACGCGTCTCTTACACTTAAGATGCCCGGTCCACGCAGCATAATCTCATTAAAGGGTAACTTCGAGTGTTCCTCGACCACGGAAAACGTGAGACTGCTTTGACAGCCACACAATAACCCGGCCTTGTTGATCAAAGCCCCTAAAAATAGGTCATTTAGACCTCGGACACGGTTAGGCGAGTCCGGTATAAATAAACAAGGGGCTTCCTAGCCGCATACCTCTTCACAAGGGGCCGCACGCATGAACAATGAGAGCCAATAAAGCTCAACTTTATCTTCCGAATCACACTCTGTTTTAAATACATTTTTTGCACGATATTCTTTCAAAACTAAGTTCTTCTCTTTTACAGATGAACCACGTGCTACACCCGTCCAGGATACAGCACAACGGAGACACAGGCACAGATGTGCAACAGGGACCCGTTGCAAGGATTCTTTTCAGATTAAGACCCTGCGTAAACCTTTTTTTACTGTCTCTTGTTGATACACATCCCCCGGTTTTTCTACCATAACCGAGGAGGAGGCTGGCGTTTTGGCATCGGCCGCGTCAGAAGTTCTCGCCCGTACCTGGACACTAGGGGCTTAGGGCATTGTTCTGCCCGCTATCATCAAGACCGAATACCTCAGGGAGTGTTCGACGTCTCGAGTTAGGCCTTATATGCATCAGCTCCGAATCATGTCTTTGGTCAAATGTTGGGTTTGCCCGACTCCTGTGTTTTGCTGCCTTATGTTCCGTATCATCGACTAACGTGGCACCAGGAGAACTACTGCGATTGTGCCCTGGTTCGGCCGGGCGAGCACCTCAGTAGAGAAAGCCGAAAACTGACTGTCATGATATAGCGAGAGACTGGTCAACCACTCGATCGACTTCCGGAATGTTTAGAATTCCTCTGCTTAGACGAAGGACCGCTTCCCGGTTAGGCACACACGCGCCTCGAATTCGGAGAGCGCGGTGCCCCTAGGGGCTATATCGTAGCCCCACCTTCGAACTCCTATGGCTAAGTGAAAGTGATAAAGCATTATAGTCCGGTTGCCTAGTTTGCTACGCTACCACCTCCTTCACAGGACCAAGACGTTGGATTAAGTGTGAAAATGCGCTTCTTTGCAAACACCCCCGCACTATGTGCGTGGGGGCTGAAGCCGAAGACAGTCATCTTTCAGGTTATATACACATATACATTAACGGCCGCACAGGAGATATTTCAATACTTGAACGCACAAGTATAAAAAGCCCTTATATTATAAATATGGTTTTACAAATCATACATGTCATTTGAACATAATGTTTTTCGAGCACTGCGACTCTATTAAACGAGCGCCCTGCAGGACTTCCTCAAAATAGTGCTCGGCGGGCAATCGGCTTTTGTCCGAACCCCGGGATGCAACATCGGTGGCATTCATCTCCGCCCAGTACGTCTTGACACGGGTGAGAGCCATCCGTGCACCCTCTATGCATGCCGGCCGCTTCATCGCCTTGATATGCGGCACCGCCCCAAGGAATTGCTGCAATAAGCCAAAATAACTCTTCGGCTTGGGCCTTTCCGGCCACAGATGAGCCACCACATCCTTCATGGCTAATCCGGACAATCTATTCAGCTCAGCCCACTCAGCCAACCGGTCGGTCAACGGAAGTGGACGCTCCGGACTATGGAATTGAGACCAAAAAAGCGCTTCCATTTCGTGATCCTTTTGGCTTCGGAAGTGCACGACTGCGTCCGCCGCGCTCGCCGCCAAATTCATATAAGGATCCGCCGCACCCCACAACTGGCCCAACTGAGCATACTTCTGATCCGTGAACTTCCTACGCAGCAGGAAGGGCTTTCCAGCCGCAATATCTCCGGCCTGACGTAGTTCCTCCTTTATAGCCCGCATTGCAGAACGGGCATCCTTGGCTTCGGCGGTGGCCTTCTTCAGGTCCTCTTGCTCCGCTTGGCATTCTCTTTCAAGAACCTCATAGTGGTCGTTAACATCTTTTAGCTTCACGGCCATTCCGGACATCTCCTCCCTGCTTCGGCAGTGAGTAGCCTTTTCGGCTTTTAGCTCTTCGGCTGCCTTCGAGGCAGCCGCATCACTCCTTCTGGCTTACTCCTTGGCTCGAGCAAGCTATGCCCGAAGGCCCTCCATAGCAGCGGCGCCATCTGCACCAAGCATACATGTTGTAAGGCGTGGGCATAAGCTCCCTTAGCGGATAACCGCAGAGAAACCACCCACCTTGTGACTCGTCAAGTCGCTTATTGACCAGCGCGATGTCCGCATCCGCAACGTCCAGTTGCCGCTTCAGTTCAGCAACTCTATCAGTCCGGCTAGCCACCAAACGCCTCCGCTCCCTGAATAGGAACGGCGACATCTTAACACTGAGATTATGATCCTCGGCACGCCGTCACTTCTGACAACGCACCGAGTCTCAGGGGCTACTATCTATACAGGGCACGCTATATGTGCAAAACTGTCAAAAGGTATGTCATTTTTACGTACCTCAAACCCCGTCAGTAAACTTCTGACGACCTCATGCAACCCGCTTTCAGCGGATGAAATCTTTTCAATCACTGTACTCATTAATGTACGGTGATCTTCTGAGATAGACGCCCTCTCGAGCAGATTCTTCAGCTCCTCCGGCCGTACACCAGTTGGTGCCAAACTCTCCGGCCCCGCCGGACTCGGGGAGACCCTCTGCGACGACACCTCAGGGTCGCCTGCCTCACCTGACGGTGCGGCGGATGGAGGCGTCTCGCTCTCCATCATCTCCGGACGAAGATCCCCCGAAGAGGAGCTCTGCTGAGAAGGGCTAAGATCCGAACTACAAGGTAAGAACTTCGGTTATCCTCAGAAATAAAAAGCAGGGGTGTCCCTTATTATAAAACTCCCCTTTTTCTACTTACGGCTCGCTGGAGGGCTGATTCCTTTGAGGAGACTGTGCGGCCAGGACTCCTCCTGGCACAGGACCTTCCGGTGCAGATTTCTTTCCCCGCTTGAGGCCTTGGCCTCCGGGTCTTCGGAAGCGGTCCTCTTCTCCCCCTGGAGGGAGGGATTCTCGATTCCTCCCTTCTTGAGAGCCTCCTTAGCGGAGGTGGTAGCTTTCCTGTTTTTCCCCTCGCCCTCTTCTGAAGGCGCAACCTCCAACATCTTGACCAACACGGGATCCGGCGTGGTCTCAGGGAGGGGGCCGGACACCGTATCAGTTTTGCTTGCGCTATCCACTCATGTCCAAGGGATAGTCGGTTAGAAGGCAAATCCACGACAAATAAATGGACAATATGTCCGGACACAGGGCTACTTACTTGAGTATCCGGGCGATTGCAGCTTAAACCAGCATCCTCGGTCAATTCCGGACACATCTCTTGTGATCCGAAGAACAATTTGTACATCTCCACGGGTGTCATACCAATGAAGTGTTGGAGAGCTCGTGGTCCCTCCGGGTAGAACTCCCACAGGCGGAGGGGACGACATTTGCAGGGCAGAAGACACCGAATAAGCATGACCTGCGTCACTACGACCAGATTGATCTCCCTCTCTTGGAGGTCTCGAATCCGGCCCTGCAATAGGGGTACGTCCTTGGACGGCCCCCAGTCAAGCCCTTTTTTGACCCATGACGTCAGCCGTTGTGGAGGGCCCGGGCGAAAGGTGGGCGGCGGCCTCTGCCTGCTGCCCCGGGGAGCGGTGATGTAGAACCACTCCTGTTGCCACAAGCCGAGCTCCTCCTTAAAAGAGCCCTCGGGCCATGGAGCATCGGCCCTCTTGCTTATAACCGCCCCGCCGCACTCTGCCTGACGCCCCTCAATCATCTTCGGCTCCACGTTGAAGGTTTTGAGCCACAAATTGAAGTGAGGGGTAGTGCGGAGGAAGGCTTCGCAGACGACAATGAAGGATGAGATGTGGAGGATGGACTCCGGAGCCAAGTCGTGGAATTCCAGCCCATAATAAAACATGAGCCCCCTCACGAAGGGATCCATCGGGAAGCCTAAACCCCGGCGGAGGTGAGACACGAACACGACACACTCGCCAGGATCGGGAGTGGGAATGACTTGCCCTTGGGCAGGCAACCTATGTGAAATCTCATAGGTTAGGTACCTGGCTTCCCTCAGCTTCAGCACGTCCTCTTCCGTGACGGAGGAGGGCATCCACCAGCCCTGTAGGTCAGAGCCGGACATTGTCGAAGGTCCGAAGTGCCCAAATCTGGAGCTCTGGGTGTTGGAACTCGGGGCGAGGGGCGGATTCGATTGAGGATTGAAGAAAAGGAACGGGCCTTGGTCTCATTATAAAGAGGGAGAATACCAAGAGCCGTCCCCGTGATCATTTGGAACTCACCTTCGATGGAGGGGGCGTGGCGACGGGCGCGGTTGGGTTACCCACGTCCCTATTAATGGGAATCCCGGAATAAGGGGAACACGATCTCTGCTTCGAACAAGACGTGCCAGGGAAACCGCTTCGCTAAACATGCTGAGGTGGTATAATAAAAACGATTCGAGTAAAGGCTTGGTTGTGGTGTGACGTCACGCCACAAAACACGTCAGCAGATTGAACTTGTGTAAATATTATTCTCTCTACGGTGGCATGTGGAATTCATTTTACGGAGCCGGACACTATCCTGGTGTTCACAATCTTCTATGAATTATTCGGAGGAGGAACCCGCCTTGCAATGCCGAAGACAATATGCGCGCCGGACTCGTCGTCATTGAAGCTTGGTTCAGGGGCTACTGAGGGAGTCCTGGATTAGGGGGTGTCCGGATAGCCGAACTATCATCATCGGCCGGACTCCAAGACTATGAAGATACAATATTGAAGACTTCGTCCCGTGTCCGGATGGGACTTTCCTTGGCGTGGAAGGCAAGCTTGGCGATACGAATTTGTAGATCTCCTACCATTTTAACCGACTCTGTGTAACCCTAGCCCTCTCCGGTGTCTATATAAACCGGAGGGTTTTAGTCCGTAGGACAACAACAACAACAACAACAACAACAACAACAACAACAACAACAACAACAACAACAACAACAACAACAACAACAATCATACCATAGGCTAGCTTCTAGGGTTTAGCCTCCTTGATCTCGTGGTAGATCCACTCTTGTACTACCCATATCATCAATATCAATCAAGCAGGAGTAGGGTTTTACCTCCATCGAGAGGGCCCAACCTGGGTAAAAACATCGTGTCCCTTGTCTCCTGTTACCATCCGCCTGGACACACAGTTCGGGACCCCCTACCCGAGATCCGCCGGTTTTGACACCGACACTTCTTATTCTCAACATGAAGGTATATCTCTAGTATCTACACCATTTACTCTGATGCATATAGCCAAGACACATGTAACACATTGCTTGCTCTGTCATGATTATGCATTCTTGTATTCTTATGATCTACCATCACATGATTGCATACATGTAGGGGGAGCTAATGCATGTTGCATGACCTTCCAAAGCTTTACTTACTATTTTCTTCATATCTTTATCTAAAGCTTTGATGTATGTTGTCATCAATTACCAAAAAGGGGGAGATTGAAAGCACAAGTGCTCCCTGGGTGATTTTGGTAATTAATGACAACATATCTCTTGTTGGACTAATACTTCTACCTAGTATATTTCAGATGAGTTCAACATTGGAGTGGCATGAACATGGGCAAGAGGATGTGGAACCCCTTCAAGATTCTAAGGACAAACATTGGCAAAAGCTCAAGACTCTACATTTTTCATTTTAGTGATCCAAGATCACATTGAGTCCATAGGAAAGCCAATACTATTAAAAGGGGATGAGGTGTTGCTTAATGGCTTGCTTGCTCAAAGTGCTTAGTGATATGCTCCAAAACCCTCAGCAGACCTAAAAGTCAAACTCGACCCCACCGATTTGATTTATCCGGTGCCATCGAACTCATTTTAATATAGCCACTGCCAAACCCTAATCAGTTTGGTCTCACCGATGGGATCTCGGTCTCACCGAGATGGGCTTGCAAATTCAATGTTGTTTGTTGCAACAATTTTGGTCCCACCGAGTTTGTGCAATCGGCCCCACCAAGTTTGCTTGACCAATCCTCTGTTTGCTCATTACCAAAATCGGTCTCACCGAGTTTGAGTAATCAGTCAAACTGAGTTGAGGTTTTACCCTAACCCTAGCACATCAGTCCCACCGAGTTGACCTTGTCGGTCCCACCGAAAACTCTAACGTTCACATTTTGACCTGAATCGGTCTGACCAAGTTTTACCATTCGGTCTCACCGAGTTTGGGAATCTGTGTGTAACGGCTAGATTTTGTGTGGAGGCTATATATATGCCCCTCCACCCTTCTTCATTCGTGGAGAGAGCCATCAGAACGTGCCTACACTTCCACTACTCATTTTCTGAGAGAGAACCACCTACTCATGTGTTGAGACCAAGATATACCATTCCAACCACAAGAATCTTGATCTCTAGCCTTCCCCAAGGTTCTTTCCACTCAAATCATCTTCCCACCATAGCCAAATCTGTGAGAGAGAGTTAAGTGTTGGGAAGACTATCATTTGAAGCACAAGAGCAAGGAGTTCATCATCAACATACCATCTATTACCTTTTGGAGAGTGGTGTCTCCTAGATTGGTTAGGTGTCACTTGGGAGCCTCCGTCAAGATTGTGGAGTTGAACCAAGGAGTTTGTAAGGGCAAGGAGATCGCCTACTTCGTGAAGATCTACCCAAGTGAGGCAAGTCCTTCGTGGGCGATGGCCATGGTGGGATAGACAAGGTTGCTTGTCGGTGTCAAAACCGGCGGATCTCGGGTAGGGGGTCCCGAACTGTGCGTCTAGGCGGATGGTAACAGGAGACAAGGGACACGATGTTTTACCCAGGTTCGGGCCCTCTTGATGGAGGTAAAACCCTACGTTCTGCTTGATTAATATTGATGATGTGTGTTACAAGAGTGGATCTACCACGAGATCAAGGAGGCTAAACCCTAGAAGCTAGCCTATGGTATGATTGTTGTTCGTCCTACGGACTAAAGCCATCCGGTTTATATAGACAACGGAGAGGGCTAGGGTTACACAAAATCGGTTACAATGGTAGGAGATCTACATATCTGTATCACCAAGCTTGCCTTCCACGCCAAGGAAAGCCCCATCCGAACACGGGACGAAGTCTTCAATCTTGTATCTTCATAGTCTTGGAGTCCGGCCGATGATGATAGTTCGGCTATCCGGACACCCCCCTAGTCCGGAACTCCCTTAGTAGCCCCTGAACCAGGCTTCAATGACGACGAGTCCGGCGCGCATGTTGTCTTCGGCATTGTAAGGCGGGTTCTTCCTCCGAATAATTTATAGAAGATTGTGAACACCAGGATAGTGTCCAGCTCTGCAAAGATAAATTCCACGTACCACTGTAGAGAGAATAATATGACACAAGTTCAATCTGCTAACGTATTTTGTGGCGTGACGTCACACCACTACCAAGCCTTTACTAGAATCGTTTTTATTGTACCACCTCAGTGCGTTTAGCGAAGCGGTTTTCTTGGCACGTCCTGTCGAAGCAGAGATCGTGTTCCCCTTATTCCGGGATTCCCATCACTATGGACATGGGTAACCCAACCGTGCCATTGATTGTGGTGCTTGGGGGATAAGCGAGTTTTATCAGGCCGGTGGGGACGCATGTTTGTGTCCGCCCATATAAGGGGATAAAGATCCAACGCTTTTACCTACGCCTTCTTCCTCCTTGGCTTATCCAACTCCGCGAACTCAAGCTCCAGCGCCCAAGTCCGCACTTCTCACCTCAACCTTCTCCAACTATGTCCGGAGCGGGAGGCAAGTGGATGGCCTCCTCCGTCATGGAGGGGCAGATCCAGAAGCTGTGCAACGCCAGATATTTGTCCAGCAACATCGCGCACCGGCTCCCCGACGAGGGAGAGCTCATTCCCACCCCCATGCCCCATGAGAGGGTAGTATTTCTTCCCCATTTCCTCCGCGGACTGGGCTTCCCACTTCATCCCTTTGTCCGGGGGCTCATGTTCTACTACGGCCTGGATTTCCATGATCTAGCCCCAAATTTCATCCTCAACATCTCGGCGTTTATCGTCGTGTGCGAGGCCTTCCTCTGCATCCAGCCCCACTTCGGCTTGTGGATCAAGACCTTCAGTGTCAAGCTGAAGGTTGTGAAGGGCATCCAAGCGGAGTGCGGAGGCGCCATGGTGGGCAGGATGTCCCACATTACTTGGCTGGAGGGCACTTTCGTGGAAACCATTAAGGGGTGGCAATCGGGGTGGTTCTACATCACCGAGCCGCATGACCCTGATTGGGCAGCGGCCCCCGAATTCAGATCTGGCATTCCTACACGGCTCACCTCCTGGAAAGAGAGTGGCCGTATCTGGGGTGATTCGGAGGAGCTGACCGGACTCCAAGCCTGTATCCAAAAGCTGGTGGACAAGAAGCTCAAGCTTGTCAACGTAGTCCAGGTCATGCTCATCCGCCGGATTCTCCCGTGCCAACGACGGGGTTTCAATATGTGGGAGTTCGATCCGGCGCAGCACCAGACTCTAAGCGGGCTCTTCGACACTATGTACGAAGATGTCTGGAAGGTGCTGTTTAAAGGCGCCGAGGCTCCCGCATCCGCTACCGAAGATCGCGGATTCAGCTTGCAGCGTCCGGCTGACGAGGTAAGCGATTTTGTCCTTTATGGGACGCTTGTTTTCCATAGTTTGACTCTATGCGGGATCTAAACTCCCTTTACCTTTGACAGGACTGGCTGGCGAAGGCCGAACAGACTATCTGTCTGGCCCCATTGCCAGAGGACCCAGCGGATGCCCGCCTAATGGGGCTGCTGGCTCCGGCACCCCACGTGGTGCCGGAGAAGAAGGCCAAGAAGAAGGCCACGGGTACTCGAAAGAGTTCCCGTTTTCAGGTGTTATCGGATGATGACTCCGAGGCCGACTCCTCCCACAAAGGCGAGGAGGAGAAGAAGAAAGCCTCTCCCCCAGCGGGGGGAGGGAAGAAACGGAAGGCTTCCCCTACGGGGGAGGCCGAAGGGCCCAAGAAGGGAAAAACTCTTTCCCCGGACTGCTCTGCCAACGCTAGTGACCACGACGAGGACTGGCCCCCAAGGGCCAAGCCCCTGGCGAGATCGTAAGTATCCGGACTCCCGAATAACTTCATGATTTTTCTTTTTCGCCACATAATGTCTTTCTAATGCCGCATACAACCCTGCAGTCCACCCAAGGATGATCTCCCCGCTTCGTCGAGCGGGTCCTTAGGTGCGTCGGATATGGATTCTCTTCTGACTGCCTCCACCCCCCGTGATGCGGATGATGCCGAGGGGGGATCCCGGGAAGGGACCCACCAGGAGGAGGAGGCTCCGGAGGTGTCGCAGGACAACCTCCCGGACTTTGCACCGGACTCGGCCCCGGAACCCATAGTGGCTCCGGAATCCGGCCGGCGACCCCTTCGTAAGAAGGGCAAGACCGTGACGCCAGCAGCCTCCATCCAACCGGAGGCGCCGGACAACTTGCTGGAGGCGCTCAATGGCGCCTCCATTGAAGAGGAACACCGCACTATTATGAGTGCGGTGATTCAGAAGGTTCAGCTCGCCAAGAGCAGGCTAACCGAAGCCTGCAGCAGCCTTCTAACAGGCTTTGAGGTAAGAATTTTGATATATATAAAATGGTACCGCATAGACAGTAGCCCCTGATGCTCGGTTCGGTGTTCGGAAAGAAAAGCCGGACTGAGGATCTTAAAAAGATATACGCATGAGTCATAAAAATATGTCAATATGGGATTGCAGGCTGTGCTGCTGACCTCCGCCTCACTGATTGCGGAGGTCGATACTTTGAAGGAAAGCCTCGAGCGGTCCGAGAACGAGCTCGACCGTGCCAAAAAGCAGCTCGAGGACAAGGAAGGTGAGTAACATCTTATTAAAATTGTACCTTACAGAAAAGGATTTTGGTTGCAAGAAGAATGACAAGGATAACATGGGTATTGTAGGGGCCACTAGCGAGGTGGCGACCCTGAAGGAGGCGGTGTCCGTGGCCGAACGTAATGCGGCCGCGGAACACTCCGAGCGAGAGAAGCAGGAGGCGCGGGTGGCGGAGGTACAGCAAGAGCTCCAGGCTCTCATGGAAAAACATGAGAGTTTGGAGCGTGACTCGGAGACTCGAAAGTCCGAGCTTACGACGGCTCTTGAGAGTGCCAAAGCCGCTAAGGCCGAAGCCTATAAGGCCCTCCAAGAAATCAAGGAATTGAAGAAAATAGCGGCGGGTAAGGCATTTTTCATGCAAAGTAAGCATGTGAGTGTTAATTACCTGTTACTTACCCGAATTCGGAGCTCTCCAGGAACGTTCGCAGATCTTCCTCGCAGCGTATCCGATGCTGCCGCATTCTACCGGGCCGAGGAGGGGAGCTCGACGGAGAAGGTCTTCTGGTCTCAGTATGCTGAGGCCGGACATCCGGTGCCCCTTAGCGACCAGCTGAAGCAGCTGGTCGAGCTCCACAAGGTGGCCGAACAGGCCATGGAAGGGCCTCATAGTTCGGCTGTGGCCTAAAGAGGCCATGCCTGGGAGCTACTTCGGTCTGGTGCGGTGGCTGGTGGATGCGTGCCCATGGGTTGAAGTCATCAAGCACTCCGCTTGTATTGAGGGTGCCCGTCGGGCCCTTGCCCGCGCAAAGGTGCACTGGGGCAAGATGGATGCCCAGAAGCTTGTGACGGACCCGCCACCGCAGGGCAAGGAGCACCGCACGCCCGAGATGTATTATAAGAGTGTCCTGAAGGGTGCCCGCACTATTGCGGGTGAGTGCTCCAAAGATGTAATATTTGAGTAGACTCGCATTTTGTTATCCTGTGCGCTGAAAACTTAGTTCATATGCGCTAAGCAACGCTTGTTAATTTAAAATATTACCTTCTATGCGGCTGTTTATCAATTCTGAGAGATGGCAAGTCGTCGGCTTCAGCCCCCATGCCACGAGTGCTGGGGTGTTCGGGATAAACTTGAGCACTCTTGTTCCCATTTTTGGGTCCATCTAGGGAGGCGCTCAACACAGCGAACAAGGCAACCGGACTTATAATGCTTGAACACTCTCACTTAGCCATAGAATTCTATAATTTTAAATTTCAGCGAAGCCCCTAGTCTTCGGAAGGCCGAATTTGGGGCGCTATCCACGCCTGGGCCGGACAAAAACCGGCTCCTCGCTCTAAGCGGCATAAGTCTTTAAGGACTCGCAAAAAACCTCTCGAACAGCGACTGGCTCTCGCCTCATCATGACGGTCAGTTTTAGCTTTCTCCACTGAGGTGTTAACCCAGCTCAACTGGGGCGCAATCGTAGTGGTTCTCCCAGTGCTACCTTAGCTGATACAACGGAACGTAAGGTACCAAAACATGGGAGCCGGGCAAACCCAACTATTGACCCAAGACATGATTCGGAGCCGATGCATATAATGCTATAAGTTCGGGGTGCCGCAATTGTGAAAGTGTTCGGACTTGTCACACCAAGATGCGGGGAACATAAGCCCCTGGTGTATTTAGCCGTACCAAAATGTACGGATGCAACATATCATAAATGAACATATGTATAAGAAAGAAATGCAATTGGAAGCAAAAAGGTGCTGCATTACTTTATTCAAGAGAAACTGATGTGAGTGCAGAATGATACAAATGGTGCGATAAGAAAGGGATGGGACTATTAAACATGTCCCCCTCTAGGGGTAGGCTGCATAATGGTGCATAAAACAGATGTAATGCTCGTAATGGAGACCACCTGGATATTCGTTGTAGCCTTTCTCCTTCCCTGGCTATTGCATCGTGAATTCGGCATGTCTGTTGCCAGACAGGGCCTCTAACAAACGGAGTCCTGTGGGTAAAAATAAAAAGGAAAAAGAAAAAATAACGACACACTTGAGAGCCCCTGGTGTGGTTGAGCCGCAGTCTGGGCCTATCATGGTCGTGCCCCTCTCCCCATGCCCATGGTATCTTCAGAGCGTAATGGTGTACGCGAAGGACATGTCTTGACGTTTTACAGGGGCTGGGGTTGGGGCCGCACTGCTATGCATGCTCGGAACATGCCAGGTGGTCTTGTTGTAGGTTACTCCGGGCGCGCTTAACTGTGTCCGGCCACTTAACGGCCGGACTCGAGAATTGCCTTAAGAGGCTGCATTGTACTTCTACCACGAGAGCCACTGTATGTTCCTCCATGCGGAGAGAACGTTCAGTGTTTCCGTTGACCGTGATGACTCATCGAGGGCCTGGCATCTTGAGCTTGAGGTATGCGTAGTGCGGCACCGCGTTGAACTTTGCAAACGCGGTACGTCTGAGCAGGGCATGATAGCCGCTGCGGAACAAAACTATGTCGAAGATTAATTCCTCGCTTCGGAAGTTATCCGGGGATCCGAAGACCACTTCTAGTGTAACTGAGCCTGTACAATTGGCTTCTACACCTGGTATGACGCCTTTAAAGGTCGTCTTGGTAGGTTTAATCCTTGAGGGTTCTATGCCCATTTTGCGCACTGTATCCTAATAAAGCAGGTTCAGGCTGCTGTCGCCATCCATCAGGACTCTGGTGAGGTGAAATCCATCGACGATTGGGTCTAAGACCAATGCGGCGAATCCGCCGTGGCGGATGCTGGTGGGGTGGTCCCTTCGGTCAAAAGTGATCGGGCAGGAGGACCATGGATTGAACTTCGGGGCAACTGGTTCCATCGCGTATACATCCCTGAGTGCACGCTTCCGCTCCCTTTTGGGTATGTGCGTTGCGTATATCATGTTCACCGTCCGCACCTGTGGGGGGAAACCCTTCTGTCCTCTATTGTTCAGTGGTCGGGTCTCTTCCTCGTCATCGCTATGCAGCCCCTTCTCATTGTTTTCGGCAATTAACTTGCCTGCCTGCTTGAATACCCAACAGTCCCTGTTGGTGTGGTTGGCTGGTTTTTCGGGGGTGCCGTGTATTTGGCACGAGCGGTTGAGTATTCGGTCCAGATTGGACGGACCTGGAGTAGTTCTTTTGAATGGCTTTTTCCACTGACCGGGTTTAGAGCCTCTGAATCCGGCATTGACTGCCATATCCTCACTATTGTCGCCGTTAATGCGGCGTTTGTTTTTGTTACGACGCGACCTGCCATTATGGTCCTTGATATCCGGACTGCCAGAATTTTTGCTAAGGTTGTTGCTGCGTGCTAGCCAGCTGTCCTCACCCACGCAGAAGCGGGTCATGAGTGATGTGAGGGCTGCCATGGATTTCGGCTTTTCCTGTCCCAGGTGCCGGGTAAGCCACTCGTCGCGGATATTATGCTTGAAGGCCGCGAGGGCCTCCGCATCCGGACAGTCGATGATTTGGTTTTTCTTGGTTAAGAACCGTGTCCAGAATTGTCTGGCCGATTCGTCTGGCTGCTGAATTATGTGGCTTAGGTCATCAGCGTCTGGTGGTCGCACATACGTGCCTTGGAAGTTATCGAGGAATGCGGCTTCCAGGTCTTCCCAACTCCCAATTGACTCTGCTGGCAAGCTGTTAAGCCAATGCCGGGCTGGTCCTTTAAGCTTGAGGGGGAGATTTTGATGGCGTGAAGATCGTCACCGCGGGCCATGTGGATGTGAAGGAGATAGTCTTCGATCCAAACCGCGGGGTCTGTTGTGCCATCATAGGATTCAATATTGACGGGTTTAAACCCTTCGGGGATTTGATGATCCATTACTTCATCTGTGAAGCATAGTGGGTGTGCAGCGCCTCTGTACTGGGCGATATCACGACGGAGCTCAAGAGAGCTTTGTCTATTTTGTTCGGCCCGGCCGGACTTACTGTGTCCGGCGCGACGGTTGTCATCATGTATCGTGGGGCGCCCACGCGATCCATAGATCGATCTTGATTGTCTTGCCCTATCCTCCAATATATCTCGCAAGTCCGGAGCGTTCCCCTGTGGCCTTGTGCTTTTCGAGCGATGTCGAGGTACGGGTCTAGTGAAGGGCCTATAGGCCTCTCTGTCGCCACCACGGGGTGGTCGGTCAGCCGTATTGTCTCCTGGTGATGCGGGTTCATACGCCTCCTCCTCTAATCGGGGGAGCAGCTTGCGTTTAGGGTAGCTTTTGGAGGGGCGTTCGAGCTCATGCTCTTCGGCCGCGAGGACTTCAGTCCATCTGTCGGCTAGCAAATCTTGATCAGCTCTAAGCTGTTGCTGCTTTTTCTTGAGGTTGTTCGCCATGGCCATAAGCCTGCGTTTAAAACGCTCTTGTTCGACGGGATCCTCAGGCACGACGAATTCATCATCGTCGAGGCTTGCCTCGTCTCCGGAGGGAGGCATATAATCCTCTACCTCTTCTTCTGCCGCTCTCTCATGAGGGCTGGCGTCTCCGTCCTCCTGCGCTGGATCTTGCTGGAGTGGGTTGTCTTCGGCACTGTCCAGTGTATTATTATCTCCAGTGCCGGAATCTTCATTCTTGCTGTGGCGGGATTTAGAGCGGCGCCGCTGACGCCGGCGCTTGGGCTGTTTCTTGGAGGGGTCATCCTCCGCTGTTCCTTCGCCATTCCCATCCTTTGGGATATCCACCATGTATATGTCATATGATGAGGTGGCTTTCCAGTGCCTGGTGGGCGCTGGTTCTTGGTCATCTCCGGCATCGTCGTCCATGCCGTCGATGTCTTTGGAGTCGTAGTCTAGCATGTCGGTTAGATCGTCGACAGTGGCTACCAAGTGGGTGGTGGGTGGGCTTTGAATTTCTTCGTCGTCCGCATCCCAACCGTCCTGACCGCAGTCCGGCCAGGGCTCTCCTGATAACGAGAGATACTTTGGCGAAATCAATATGTCGCTGAAAGGTGAGTGTTGAAAGATGTCCGCTGCGGTGAACTCCATGATCGGCGCCCAATCGGATTCGATCGGAGGGGGCGCGGGAGGTTCGGAGTCCGGCAAGGAGTCCGGCGCCTCGGAGTCACGAGCTTCATGAGGGACAAGGTCAGTGTTCGGCTCTATCACCATAGAGGTTGCAGCCCCCGAGGCGGTGTCTAGCCATCCGTCCTCGATCTGCGCAGCCGGCTTTGAACTGAAGATCGGAGCGGGTTCGAGTGCGGCCTCTAGGGTACTGTCTGGCTGCAGAGCTAGATCATGCTCGCCGTGACAGTGCGGCACGCTCGGCTGTGGCTCGAATCCCTCAAGGATCAAGTCCCCGCGGATGTCGGTCGTGAAGTTCAAACTTCCAAATCTGACCTGACGGCCAGGGGCGTAGCTTTCGATCTGCTCCAGTTGGCCAAGCGAATTGGCCCGCAGTGCGAAGCCGCCGAATACGAAGATCTGTCCGGGGAGGAAGGTCTCACCCTGGACTGCGTCATTGATGATGATTGAAGAAGCCATCGAGCCTATCGGTGACGGCACAGAGGAACTCTCAATGAAAGCACCAATGTCGGTGTCAAAACCGGCGGATCTCGGGTAGGGGGTCCCAAACTGTGCGTCTAGGTGGATGGTAACAGGAGACAAGGGACACGATGTTTTACCCAGGTTCGGGCCCTCTTGATGGAGGTAAAACCCTATGTCCTGCTTGATTAATATTGATGATGTGTGTTACAAGAGTGGATCTACCACGAGATCAAGGAGGCTAAACCCTAGAAGCTAGCCTATGGTATGATTGTTGTTCGTCCTACGGACTAAAGCCATCCGGTTTATATAGACACCAGAGAGGGCTAGGGTTACACAGAGTCGGTTACAATGGTAGGAGATCTACATATCCGTATCGCCAAGCTTGCCTTCCACGCCAAGGAAAGCCCCATCCGGACACGGGACGAAGTCTTCAATCTTGTATCTTCATAGTCTTGGAGTCCGGCCGATGATGATAGTTCGGTTATCCGGACACCCCCTAGTCCGGAACTCCCTCATTGCTTATTCATGGACCCTTCATGGGTGGAGCCCTCTGTGGACTTGTGCAACCATTAGCCTTTGTGGGTTGAAGTCTCCACCAATGTGGATGTACGATAGCACCACCTATCGGAACCACGCCCAAAATCTCCGTGTCTCCAATTGCATTTGCACACTCCAATCCCATCCCTTTACTTTCTTGCAAGTTGCATGCTTTACTTTCCGCTGCTCATACACTCTTTGCATGCTTGCTTGATTTGTATTGTGAATGCTTGAAATTGTGTTAATCTACCACCTCAACTTAAAAACTTAAAAACTGTCACCTTTATTTGTTGAGGGTCTAACCTCCCCCCCCCCCCTCTAGACACCTCTTCTCGATCCTTTCAGGTTTCTTGAGGAAGAGTTGTATATGATGCAACCGGAAGTTTTTGTCGATCCTAAAAGTGCTAACAAAGTGTGCAAGCTCCAGTGATCCATCTATGGACTAGTGCAAGCATCTCGGAGTTGCAATATACGCTTTGATGAGGTGATCAAATCATATGGTTTTATACAAACTTATGGTGAAGCCTGTATTTACAAGAAAGTGAGTGAGACCTCTGTAACATTTCTGATATTATATGTGGATGACATATTGTTGATTGGAAATGATATAGAATTTCTGGATAGCATAAAAGGATACTTGAATAAGAATGTTTCTATAAAAGACCTCGGTGAAGCTACTTATATATTGGGCATCAAGATCTATAGGGATATATCAAGACGCCTGATAGGACTTTCACAAAGCACATACCTTGACAAAGATTTTGAAGGAGTTCAAAATGGACCAGTCAAAGAAGGAGTTTTTGCCTGTATTGTAAGGTGTGAAGTTGAGTAAGACTCAAAACCCAACCACGGCAGAAGATAGAGAGAGGATGAAAGTCACTCCCTGTGCCTCAACCATAGGTTCTATAAAGTATGCCATGTTGTGTACCAGACCTGTTGTGTGCCTTGCCAATAAGTTTTGCAAGGGGTACGATAGTGATCCAGGACTGGATCATTGGACAACAGTTAAAATTATCCTTGTAAGACTAAGGACATATTTCTCGGTTATGGAGGTGATAAAGAGTTCGTCGTAAAGAGTTACATCGATGCAAGTTGAAAGATTGAGGATGTTGCCTAGAGGGGGGTGAATAGGCGCTTTAAAATAATTGCAGTTGAGGCTTGAACAAAGGCGGAATAAACCTAATGGTTAATTTGTCAAGCACAAAACCTACAACAACTAGGCTCACCTATGTGCACCAACAACTTATGCTAAACAAGATAAGTAACTATGAGATAGCAAGATATATGACAAAGAACAATATGGCTATCACAAAGTAAAGTGCATAAGTAAAGGGCTCGGGTAAGAGATAACCGAGGCACGCGGAGACGATGATGTATCCCGAAGTTCACACCCTTGCGGATGCTAATCTCCGTTTGGAGCGGTGTGGAGGCACAATGCTCCCCAAGAAGCCACTAGGGCCACCGTAATCTCCTCACGCCCTCGCACAATGCAAGATGTCGTGATTCCGCTAAGGGACCCTTGAGGGCGGTCACCGAACCCGTACAAATGGCAACCCTTGGGGGCGGTCACCGAACCCGTACACTTTGGCAACCCTTGGGGGCGGTCACCGGAACCCGACAAATTGCTCGGGGCGATCTCCACAACCTAATTGGAGACCCCGACGCTTGCCCGGAGCTTTACACCACAATGATTGAGCTCCGAACACCACCAACCGTCTAGGGCGCCCAAGCACCCAAGAGGAACAAGCTCAAGGGCACCAAGCACCCAAGAGTAATAAGCTTCTCAACTTGTAACTTCCACGTATCACGTGGAGAACTCAAACCGATGCACCAAATGCAATGGCAAGGGCACACGGAGTGCCCAAGTCCTTCTCTCCCAAATCCCACCAAAGCAACTAATGCTAGGGAGGAAAATGAGAGGAACAACGGAAGAAGAACACGAAGAACTCCAAGATCTAGATCCAAGGGGTTCCCCTCACTTAGAGGAGAAAGTGATTGGTGGAAATGTGGATCTAGATCTCCTCTCTCTTTTCCCTCAAAAACTAGCAAGAATCCATGGAGGGATTGAGAGTTAGCAAGCTCGAAGAAGGTCAACAATGGAGGAAGAACACGAGCTCAAAGGATAAGGTTCATTGGGGAAGAAGACCCCCTTTTATAGGAGGGGGGAAATCCTACCGTTACCCCACTGTACATCCCCGCACAGAGCGGTGCTACCGCTAGGGCAGGGCGGTACTACCGCTGAGAGCGGTACTACCGCTCCCACCCAGCGGTACTACCGCGCTGACGAGGAAGACAGGGCCCTGGCCCTAGAGCGGTACTACCGCGGGAGTAAGAGCGGTACTACCGCTTGGAGCGGTACTACCTCCACTACTACCGCTCCTAGTACCGCAAAACCCGACACGAAAAACATCGGTCTCGAATCGAGGCGGTACCAGCGCGGAACCAGAGCCGTACTACCGCTTATGGCCATGGGAGGTACTACCGTTGTGGGACAGCAGTACTACCGCCTGTGGCGATAAGCGGTACTACCGCTCTGGCCCAGCGGTACTACCGCTGGTGCCATCCTTATGCCACAACCACGAAAACAAAGAATACTCCAAGGAAAACCAAAACTGCCATAACTTCTTCATATGAGCTCCGAATTGAGCAAACTCAAGCTTGTTGGATGGAGCAAGATGAGTAGCATCAAAACAGCGGAGTGAAACCTCCAACTGAGAAGAACCGGCATACCCTCCAACATCGAAAACATCATAGAAGATGCATGAGAACTCCGTTTTCGATGAACTCGAGCTTGTCATAAAAATGACCATAAGCTCCAAATCTCACAAGGAGAATAACCAAACAAGAACCAAAAAGATGATGCAAGGATGCAATGGTTTGAGCTCTCTATGAATTATACGATCAAGCAACTCATCGAGAGCCCCCCTTGATAGTACGGCAATCGATCCTATAACCCGGTCTCCCACAACTACCATGAGACCGGTAAAATAGAAAACCTATCAAGGGCAAACCTTTGCCTTGCACATGGTCCACTTGAGCTAGATGATCACGATCTTGACTCCCTCAAGTTGGACTACCTTTCTTGATTGTGTTGGCTCGATGAAGACTAGTTGATTGCTCCCCCATCCTCCACTATGGGTGAGCCTCTCTTCCGCACATCTTCACAAGTCCATTGTCACCACAATGGACGACAAGCTTCAAGCATTTGATCTCTTCGTGATGCTTCACTTGAACTTGCACACCACAACCTAACCCCACAAAGAACTCTCACGAAGATCATGGGTTAGTACACAAAGCGTAATTGACAATGCTTACCATACCATGGGATCGCTTGATCCCTCTCGGTACATCTTATATGCTTTGTGTGTTGATCAACTTGGTTCACTCTTTGACTTAGTCTTGACCAACCTTGAATCTTTCCAACTCTCTTCATTTGGATGATGTCCTGAAGGTAAACATGAATGATCACACAATCTTCTTCTTCAAGACATGCTTGCAATAAGCTCAACACTCACATGACCAATCTTTGGACAATTACTTAATAGCACCTTGGCAACCTCATAAACTCCTTGAAACCAACACATGGACTTCAAGAAAAGCCTATGGACAAATCCTTCAAATATAAATCAAGACAACCATTAGTCCATAGAGATTGTCATCAATTACCAAAACCAAACCTGGGGGCACCGCATGTTCTTTCACAAGTTTTGACGCTAATCTAGATGACTCTAACGTCTCAATCTGGATATGTTTTGAACGTGAGAGCAATTAGCTAGAGTAGCTCCATGCAGAGCATTATAGACATAGAAATTTGCAAAACACGTACGGATCTGAATGTGGCAGACCAGTTGACTAAACCTCTCTCACAAGAAAAACATGATCACACCTTAGTACTCTTTGGGTGTTAATCACATGATGATGTGAACTAGATTATTGACTCTAGTAAATTCTTTGGGTGTTAGTCACATGGCGATGTGAACTATGGGTGTTAATCACATGGTGATGTGAACTAGATTATTGACTCTAGTGCAAGTGGGAGACTGAAGGAAATATGCCCTAAAGGCAATAATAAAGTTGTTATTTTATATTTCCTTATTCATGATAAAGGTTTATTATTCATGCTAGAATTGTATTGATCGGAAACTTAAATACATGTGTGAATACATAAACAAATACCGTGTACCTAGTAAGCCTCTACTAGACTAGCTCGTTGATCAAAGATGGTTAAGGTTTCCTAACCATAGACATGTGTTGTCATTTGATAACGGGATCACATCATTAGGAGAATGATGTGATGGACAAGACCCATCCGTTAGCTTAGCATAATGATCGTTCAATTTATTGCTATTGCTTTCTTCATGTCAAATACATATTACTTCGACTATGAGATTATGCAACTCCCGGATATTGGAGGAATACCTTGTATGCTATCAAAAGTCACAATGTAACTGGGTGATCATAAAGATGCTCTACAGGTATCTCCGAAGGTGTTTGTTGAGTTGGCATAGATCAAGATTAGGATTCGTCACTCCAAGTATCGGAGAGGTATCTCTGGGCCCTCTCGGTAATACACATCATAAGCTTGCAAGCAAATGACTAAGGAGTTAGTCACAAGGTGATGTATTACATAATGAGTAAAGAGACTTTCCGGTAACGAGATTGAACTAGGTATGAAGGTACCGACTATCGAATCTCGGGTAAGTAACATACCGATGGACAATGAGAATTACGTATATTGTCATAATGGTTCGATCGATAAAGATCTTCGTAGAATATGTAGGAGCCAATATGGGCATCCAGGTTCCGCTATTGGTTATTGACCAGATAGGTGTCTCGGTTATGTCTACATAGTTCTCGAATCCGTAGGGTCCGCACACTTAACGTTCGTTGACGATATAGTATTATATGAGTTATATGTTTTGGTGACCGAATGTTGTTCGGAGTCCCAGATGAGATCACGGACATGACGAGGAGTCTCGAAATGGTCGAGAGATAAAGATTGACATATAGGACGATGATATTTGGACACCGGAAGTGTTTCAGGATGTACCGGGAAGGAATCGGATCACCAGAAGGGGTTCCGCCCCCCCCCCCCCCGGCAAGGTTATGGGCCTTATGGGCTAAAGGAGGGGAAAAACCAGCCCACAAGGGGGCTGGTGCGCCTCCTCCCTTGTTTGGCCAGCCATAGGGAAGGAAAAGGGGGAGGGCTAGCCCCTCCTACCCTTTCCTCTCATGGGAGAAAGGAAAGGGGGGCACCACCCTCCCCTGCCTTTCCCCGCACTCCCAATAAGGAAAGGGGGCGAGACTTGGGAGGGACCCCAAGTAGGATTCCTCCTACTTGGGCGCCTCCTTTGGCTGCTCCTCCCTCCCTCCCACCTATATATATGTGGGAAGGGGGTGCCTAGCACACAACAGACAATTGCACAGCCGTGTGCGGCGTCCCCTCCACCGTTTATACCCCCAATCATATTTTTGTAGTGCTTAGGCGAAGCCCTGCGGAGATAGATTAACTATCATCGTCACCGTCGTGCTGTCGGAACTCACCCGCTACCTTGCCGTCTTGTTGGATCAAGAAGGCGCAGACGTCACCGAGCTGAACGCGTGCTGAACGCGGAGGTGTCGTACGTTCGGTACTCGATCGATTGGACCGCGAAGAAAGTTCGACTACATCAACTGTGTTGTGAAATGCTTCCGCTTACAGTCCACGAGGGTACATAGACACACTCTCCCCCTCTCATTGCTATGCATCTCCGTGAATAGATCTTGCGTGTGCGCACAAATTTTTTGTTTTCCATGTAACATGTCCCAACAATATTTTATCTCGAAGTCCATGACTTTAAGCCATTTATCAGAATACATGGCCATTATTGCTTCTTTGTACTCCCTCTGGTCATTTTTACTCCGTATATTAGATTTCTGTCAAGTTAACCTATGTTTGTGTATCCGCATACATCTCTGATCAAGGATTCATTTAGAATAATACTTGTACGCATGCAACTGACTTTCACAATTGAATTAGTACGACACGCTCCGTACCCTTGGCTCGCATGAACCAAGGACACTCGCCTAGGGTTTCCCCTGCTTCTCGCCATTGCCGCCAGTCCACCTCGTCTCCCATGGTCCTAGGACAATGGAGGCACGATGGATCCCGGCCCTTGCCGATGGGTTCTGTTAGGGTTTGTACCATGCTTAGGAAGATGATGTGACGGTGGCTTTCTGAAGATGAATAAAGTTCTTCCCGCCTAGCCCCCATCCCGGCAATGCTTCTAGCACCTCCGGACGGTGTGTAGAGGTGTGTCTCCGGCGAATCTCATGGGATTCGATCGGCGTCTGTCTTTAGTGGATCTGTTTAGATCTGGTCTTCGTTCATCTACGTCTGTGTGTCTGCAGGTTGGATCGTTTCGATCTATGCTTCTCTTCATCGGTGGCGGGTGTTGGCTTGGTGCACTGGTCCTATGCGGCCTTAATACGACGACTATTCGACTGTCTACTAAGTAAGGTTTGCCGGGCTCCAGTGAGGGAGGGGCAACGACGGTGGCGCGTTTTCAGCTCGTTTCAGTGCTTCTAGTCGTCGTTAGGTGGTTTATGGACCTGGATGTAATTTTACTTTTGGTGTTCTTTGTATTATCTTGACAGTTGATGAATAGATCCAAAGTTTTCTCGCAAAAAGGAAAACAAGTTCACAATTGAATTGCATATTCATTAATTAATTTGCACAATGTTATTCATGCACTAATGATGAACAAAGGATGTTACTACTCCTATTTGGCGGGCTTGACATTTAAAGAATAGTTCTTTCTTTCCGGAGATGGGAAGGCTTCAATTAGTGTGTCGATTAATTTTTTGGACAATTTATGGACGAGTTTGACCGGGAGTCTCAAGGAACCCGTGTGTTCTTATGGATGACAAAGGGGAAGAAAAAATGGTTTAGTGCCAAAAAATGGCATGCCAATATTTGGCACATGGCAATGTGTCAAATATTGGCTACTGTAGAGTATATTTATTATTTGGAAAGATGTGATGGACTAGGATTTGTTCCTCCCTTATCTTGTACTTAATTTGGTCATTATACTCCTATATATATATACCCACGAGGCTCAAGCAATACAATCCATCATATTCCACACTAAATCCCTCTATCTCTTCTAACATAGTATCAGCCTAACCGATTCAAACCCTAGCCACCGCCGCCGCCGCTTTCGCTCCGCGCCGCCCCCAGGGCGGTCGATCTCCATGATTGTCGCCGGGGACTAGGCCGCCTGTACCTAGGGTTCATCCGCCGGTCGTTTTGACCGGCTGCCCTAGAGAGTCTTTTTCCCGAGCCCTTGCCCCGGGTTTTTTCGCTCTCTCACCGGTCGTTTTGATCGGCGTTTTTCTTTTTGGTTTTCCGATCTATGCTTGATTGGTTTGCGTCGCCCACCGCCGCCGACCATCGTGCGCCTCTACTCTGACACCGGCGCGACCGGCCGGCCTCTTCAACGACCCGACGGCCTCGCGCGACAGACGGCCCCTAAAGGCCGTCGTCCGTGCGTCTGTCCGCCCGTCGCCCCGACCCGGTGGCCTCGCACGATAGGCGGCCCCTCACGACCGTCGTCCGCGCGTCGGCCCGCTCGTCGACCTACGCCGTCCGTCACCGCCCTGTCCCCGAGTTTAGCGCGCCCCTCCATCGATCGAGCAACGGGGTGCCGCTGCGTCGCCCCATCGGGCCGCAGGGCCGCCACCCCGTGGTTCTCCTCGTGGTTGCACCGATCCGCGCCGCTGCTGCGTCGCTCCTTCGCGCCGCGACACGTGGTCCCCGCCGCTGCCCTGAGGTTGTACCCGTGGTTGCACCACATCGTGTGCTGCCGCTGTGTCGCCCCTTCAGGCCGTAGTGTCGCGGCCCGCGGTCAACCGCTGCACCGAGGTCGTCCGCTCCAGGCCGTCCCCGAGGCTGCACCGACCCCTCGCGTTGCCGCTGCGTCGCCCCGTCGGGCCGTAGCGAGCGTGGCACGCGATCCCTGCAACCGCCCTGAGGCCTTCCCCGCCGTAGCCCCGACCTGCCCGCCGCCGTTGCGTCGTCCCTTCGGGTCGTAGCGCTGTGGCCTGTGGTTCACCGCCTTCCACATGTGTCGACTTCAAGTGGTATGAGATGCGCCGCCTCCTGGCGTGGAAACGCCACCGTCCACGCCGGTCTTCGTCATGCTGTCGGATTCTTCCTCGCCTACTTCGAGCACCGCCGCCGCGCTTCTGACCTAGCCGCCACCGCCGCCTCCTCAGGCCGCCGCCGCCGCTCTTCTTCCCAGTCCACGGTGTCTTCCTCGACACCGGCCACCTCGACACGACACCGACCACGGCATTCTTCGCACGGCTACCTCAACTACAACTACACCACCTGCACTCTCGGCTACCTCGACAAACGGCACAAAGGGCTACTGCCTTGCTTGAGCAACCTCGCCGGTTTCTACTCCAGCCACGACTTCTATGATGCATCGACCGTTACGACTGGGGGGGGGGGGCGTCGGCTTGCCTTCGGATTCTTCTTCAATCTCGCAGTCTGCCTCGCTACCGTTGTGACTGCGGGGGATGTTGAGTATATTGATTATTAGAGCATCTCCAATAGCATGTGTATATTTGGATGTCTACATATTCATATAGATAATGGTCTAAAAAGATTCCCTCATATACACATCCAGTTTTGCATCAGAACGTCTATATACAGGGACCATGACAGGTGGACCATTGCTGGGGAGAGGAAGAAATCATGACTACAGTTGAGTTTAGACGACGCCTTCACATTGTCCAGGCGTGGACATTATCGAGGTCGATTTAGAGGATGTGTATATTTGTACGACCATATAGACAAGCTGTTGGACGCCTGTTTTGGGATCACGTCGTGGAAAACGAGTATAGACATCCATATAGACAAGCTATTGGAGATGCTCTTAGGAAAGACGAGATAGACTAGGATTTGTTCCTGTCTTGTCTTGTACTCCCAGTTGGTCATTGTATTCCTATATATATGCCCACGAGACTCAAGCAATACAATCCATCATATTCCGCACCAAATCCCTCTCTCCCATCTAACAGTTACCAACTTGTCTTGCCTATGTCACATAAAGTTCCCAATATTCGGCAAGTCTTGGTATTGCCAATATTTGACAGCAAACCAATCATGCTCTGCAATCCTTATGTGTTGCCCTCGTCTATTTCTCATCCAATCTCTTGGGTTGCGCCACAAGGGATTTTAAAAATAATAAATGTTGATGCTAGCTTTTTTTTGAGAAAAATTCTAATATACTCATCATCAATTATGATAGTACAACGAATACCAGAAATAATAAAAATTACATCCAAATCCGTAGACCATCTAGCGACGACTACAAGCACCGAAGCGAGCCGAAGATGCGCCGCCGTCATCGCTCCTTCCTCCCTGGAGCCGGGCAAAATTTGTTGTAGTAGACAATCGGAAAGTCGTCGTACTAAGGCCCTATAGGACCAACGCACCAAAACAACAATCGTTGCCATTGAAGAGAAGTTTAGATCGAAAGGATCCAACCTGTAGACACAAGAACACACACGAATAAAGACCGGATCCTTGTGGATCCACCGAAGACAAACGCCGACCGAATCTTGCGAGATCCGCTGGAGACAAACCTCCACGCGCCTTTCGATAACGCTAGAAGCATCATCCGGACTGTTGACGCTATCTTTGTGGAGGAAATTTTGCTAGTGTTGGTGTGGTAGTAAGAGATCGTGATGGGTGGTGCTCCTCTCATCTCGGGAATTCCTGCCACGCTACACATCTGTGGAGCAACAGGAGATCCGGCCTTGTATTATTTGGTTGTATATATTTTGGTTACTTGGCATAAGCATTCCGCTATGGAAACTGATTGCCAGTTCGTCAAAATTTACTAGTCTAATAATGCCTTGGACAGATCGACTTGTGTACTTGAAGAGGGAATTGTTAGGAGTTCTTGCTCTAATTCCTCGGTGCACTGTAGAGAAGTTCAAACGAGAGAAAACAAGGTGGCCCATGAGATTGTTGGGTTTGTTCAAATCATAGAGTTAATGGGTTGTTACATGGGGATGTCCCGTCCCACGTGATGATATTTGTAATGAACGATTGTAATCTTTGTCCTAATTAATATATGGAGTGTTTCTTTTAAAGGTGACAGGACGGAAAAGTACAAATTTTATAATTGCCTCTTGAACATAATTCCAACAAAAGTTGTAAGAAATGAACGGCTAACCCAAAAATAACCATGTTATGTTTCATCTTCTCGAAGTTACATCCTTCTATAATCATCAAGACCATTCAATGAAATTCCAAATTTGCCAAAAATATCCCTATAAAAAACCTAATAGAACTCTATCCAGATTAGAAAATAAATTAGAATAATAAATTCAGTCAAAATTTAGGACGATGCAAACAATTCTAAAACACAAAGCTTCCATATCGTCCTAACCTTTGTTCTCAATCTACTCACATAATTACTTTTATAGAGTAAGTAAGTTCAACATAATATTCGCTTAGCCGGTATTGTACATCGTCAATAATAGGTACCCCGCGCTTGTGATAAGTATCTACATTTTAACACTCAAGTACATAGTGAAGTCATAAAGAATACTAAAAACTCGATTCATCATCTAAGACAAAAGACAATCTTCTTTGTACCGTTGTTATACGAACGCATCTATAATTCTTACCTCATGGCCAGGGTAGGGGGAGGGCTAAAAACTCAAAGTAGATAGTGAAATCGTAAAGAATACTAAAAACTCAATTCATCTTCTAAGACAAAAGACAATCTTCTTTGTATCGTTGTTATACGAACGCATGTGTAATTCTTACCTCATGGCAAGGGTGGGGGAGGGCTACAACTTTAGCCCAGAGATGAAGCCACGTACAGTTGTGCAGTCAATTGACTACGCAACTTTTTGGCCAAAAGCCCGAAACAACATATACATCTAGAAATTAATGCCAAATTGTTTTAAAAAAATCATATGAACACATATATTTGGCCACACAAATTTTAGTTGATGAAGTCTTGTATCGCCACTGCTTTAACACAACCCCAAAACATAAGAAAGCGTGTGTGCACTATTAGGTCCAATCCAGCATCCCTTGGCCCACCTCCTTCTTTTTGAGAATTCCTGGACTCGCCCCTGTCTCGTGGGCTCTATACAATGAAGCATTGAGATCCATATTTTTTTTGCCGGAAATACTTTCGCTCTATTCATCTTCAATTATGGTAGTACAACGGACACTAGAAATAATAAAAATTACATCCAGATCCGTAGACCACTTAGCGACGACTACAAGCACTGAAGCGAGCCGAAGGCGCGCCGCTGTCATCGCCCCTCCCTAGCCGGAGCTGGGCAAACCTTGTTGTAGTAGACAGTCGGGAAGTCGTCGTGCTAAGGCCCCATAGAACCAACGCACCAGAACAGCAACCGCCGCAGATGAAGAGTGTAGATCAAAAGGATCCAACTTGAATACACACGATCGAAGACGAACGGCGAACATATCCGAGCAAATCCACCAGAGACACACCTCCACACGCCCACCGATGATGCTAGACGCATCACCGGGACGCGGGCTACGCGGGAAGACCTTTATTCCATCTTCAGGGAGCCGCCGCCGTCTCGTCTTCCTGAGTAGGACACAAATCCTAACAAAGTTCGAAAAAAGATCTAAAAACGGAGCCCTCCCGTCGGCAAGGGCCCCGAACCACTCCGCCTCCATGACCCTCCCTAAGGCCATCGGAGTCGGGACGGACCGGCACCGGCGCTGGCGGGAGGCAAAGAACCCTAGCTTTTTAGGAGACGGCGGCTGGCTAGGTCATGTACGTCGAGATCCACATATTTTATATCTCTACACGACATAGCATTGTACTCATCCTGGTGAGCCAGTTATTTAACTTGTATTGATTCATGTTAGGCATCGAAATGACTTAATGATAAAGTAATACTTGACCCTAGACTACATTGACCTTGTTTTGACATGGCGATTCTATAGAATTGACGCGTGTTAAGTTAGTATGCTAACACGAAGGTGATGGAAATATTTGAATCTCAAAGCACGATCTGACATTATATCTAGGGATATCGACTCAAAAGGGGGCATTAATATAGCCCACCGGTAATACTAAAAAAAGCCTAGGGGTAGCAACATTTTTTTTCCTTCTGTTTTAGAACAAAAGGAGAACTTCCAACAACCACTTAGTGACGACAATCATTGTCGAAAAAATTGATAGAACTATAAAAAGTGAAATGCCGGGCTTTTAGTTGGTAAAGGTTGACTACAAACCAAGCATGCCTTTAGCATATGTGAACCTCCTAAATCCTAATGAGCCAGCAGTTGCTTGCAAAGCACGGGCAAATCCCGACCATACCCATCTACAACAATTGTACACATAAAAAGAATCACTTCTTTCTGTTGTAACATTGTCTCGCTGCGTTTTTTTGGTTAGACGCTTTATTTACTTAGGACTGAAGAAAATACAAATTTGAACGCATGTTCTCTAAAACGTCGTTGTATATTTCTGCAACGGGTGCACTCCTTCAGGTTAACAATACACATCGCACACTATTACACCGTGATTCATCTCGCAAAAATATTTTTATGTCACATATTACATCTTTCTGCTAGTAGTAGTACGAGTATGTTTTAAGCACAAATGTATTCGCAAAAAAGAAAAGGCACATCAGAAATGAAAACATGTGTTTCTGGATAGAGACACACCGTAGGCCAACTAGCATTCTTTTTTTCGAAACGGCATTCTTTTTTTTTTTTGTGGCAACCAATTGGGAGACTTGGCGTGACAGCCAAAAAGAGAATTGCCCGCAGGGGTAGGTAGGTACTTTGCCCAACCCATATGTGTTCTGTTGCGCAGGGTACATCTACCTGTTTGGTCGCCTGTTGCTGCAGCCAAGTGGCTGTTCAGTCATCTATATTTTTCTCCGTGTTTAGACCACACACACACAGAGAGAAACCCTCAAAAGAGCACTGCTCACCAGACTGCTGGCAAGACCTCACTACTGATTGCCCTACATAAAAGCATGTGTTTAGTCAGAGATCAAGCTGTTGTTAACTTGCGGCAACTTACCTAACTATGCAGTTCTGATACTATTAGGCCTGCAGATTTCCGTGGCATTTCTTCTTTTTGTTCTTCTGATTTGGTCAGCATTTTTGCAGACTTTTGACGAAAACCTCGCATTCCAAACATGCCTGCATATATTTTGTTCAGATGGAGGATGGCTGGTCACCATGCACGTCATGTTCCCATAGAGCCATCTCTGCAAGTTGGAACACATGAATTCAACACATTTTTACATGTGAAATTCATGTGCCCGGATACATCTCGAATGATATAGTATGATAGTACAATTTTGCATTTTTTCATGAGGCTGCACAGCACAAAAAAAGTGCAAAAACAGCATGAGAAGTGGGCAAAATATTTTGCATAGCCAAACACAGCAAGGATTTCACAGCCGGCTTCCGTTAACAACCATCAGATTTGAATGGCACAAGAAATGTACTTCACAGTTCTTTCAATCAAGCAATTTGCTCTTACAGGAATGCTTACAGGATTTCCAGCATATCCGGATCGCTTATATTTCCACTAGGAAAAAACAAACCTTTTGAAAACAGAAAAAAGAAAAGAACAGATTAAGAACGAAGCGACTTGGCAAGGAGTATAGAGCACCAAGATCCTATACCACTAACTACAGAATCAACATGTATTAACGGTTTCAGCGGAGTTATTGATTGCGAGCTATATCTAATTTGCCCCATAGCCACGCGGATGCGACTTTTGCCACCTCCATGCGACAGACAGGCTTTCCTTCAGATCGGTGTGTTGAGCAGTCCAGTTGAGCTCACTGTTGATCTTGGTGGGGTCACTGAATACTTCAGCATAGTCTCCTGGCCTCCTGCTGAGGTACTCAATTTTGATGTCAACCCCAGTTGCCTGCTTGCAGGCATCGACAAACTCCTTAACGGAACGGCCTGAATAGAGGAGAGGGATATGGGCATGATTTGACAGTACAACTTCAGTTAATTCTTCAAGTATGATAACATAATTGCATAACCTTTACATGTGTTTTTTTTTCTAATGTAAGATCAGTAAAGAATACTCCTTTGGTTCTTCTCAACTAACTCTTTGCATGTTCTTCTATGCCAATTTCCATATACAAATGATATGCTTTGTCCTTGTGTGAGCAAAGAATTAACTGTGATTAAGTAAAATTAGAAAGAAATCTAGTATTGTCAAACCTCTTCCAGTGCCAACATTATAAATGCCAACTCTACTAGGCTCTGCCTTGTTGAGTGCTTTCACATGAGCATCTACTAGATCTGTGACATCAATGTAGTCTCTTATGCAGGTTCCATCAGCTGTAGGATAATCTATCCCTTTAACCTGCAATTGATTTGTCAAAATCCATCAGCTTCATCCCTTACTCACTGATTGCACTTAAAACACAGGCGTGCTACTTACTCTGAAGCAGAGAGCATAAGCATTATATATCATATTAATATTATAATCCAAACATGCACAACTTGATACGCGAACCTGCTCCAGTCAATATACAAAAAAAAGAAAATACCTTCAATCCTGAAATGACTCCTAGTGCTGCATCAAAGCATGCTCCAGATATTCTTCCATGCTCTCGTAGCTCAGGCCTAGGAGCCTCACCTAATCTTCCCTCCGGGTCTGATCCAATGACATTGAAATATCTAAGACAAAAGTTTTCATGTCAGTCAAAGTCAATTCTGTGTTCATAAATTCCTAACTTGTACAAATATCCCACCTTAAAATCATGACAGCCATATCTGTTCTCTTTGAGAAATCTAGTATGATGTCCTCTGCCATTTTCTTGGCTTTTCCGTAGGGGTTAATTGGCAACTGTGTAAAGATACATATAAAGCAATTAGGAAAATAATACCAAAAATATCGGAATGTTCCGACAAGGTAAATAGATTTTTTTTCCGTGAATACAGGTACATACATGAAACTAGCAATAGCAAAGTAAAGAGTAAAATATTTTAAGTAGCAGCACTGAATTTTGCCTTTTCAATAATTGGAAGATGAAATACCCAGAAACATTGCCTTCATAAGGCCATCTTAAAAATAGTCGCCTACACTAGAAGCCATGTTAAAAATAATCGCCTGTACGTCTACAAGTCATCTTAAAAATACCTACCTGAGGTGTGGTTTCTATTATAGGCATCTTCTCTGGTTCTCCATAAGTTGCACAGGTACTAGAGTAAATAAGTGTCTTGACTCCATGAGAAGCCATAGCCTCCAAAATCAGTAAGGTGTTTGATGTAATATTGTGATAATACCTGCCAAGTAGTCGAGACTGTCAAATCTATAACACCATTATCTGGAGAACTACAAAATATTCAAGTACATGATTGAGGGGTTGACATTACAGTGCTCCATGGACTAATTACAACATTAGTTTTTTGGAAGGAAAGGAAATTGAGTGTCTTTTTCCCTAGAAGAATATGTTTAGGTCATTCTACCCAAGTGCATGTGTAAGGTGGGTGAGGCTTAATAGGTGAAGTGTGTCAAACTGTCAATGAGGTGATGGCTTACCTAAGGGGTTCCATTGTACTCTCACCCACATAGGCAACAGCCGCGAAGTGCATCACAGCATCAAATGCATTTTCAGAAAATATCTTGTTGACCTGGAGTCCGGTTAAGTGAATAACAAGAACAATATAACTGTGAAGGAAAACATGCTGCAGGTAGTGTTATAAGCATAAAATTAGGATACAGATTTTTGATCCCCAAGATCTGCATAGATGAATTGAAGTCTCCCAGGCTCCGGAAACAATTCTTGGAGAACCTTCACTGCTCCTTTATTTCCTCTAGAAAGATTGTCCTACAAGAATAAACATAACTTATCATCAAGGATGAAGATCCACCGAATGAATCACTCCTTCAGATATTCAACAATTCCACAGAAAGATAAACGGAATTACCACAATGGTAACTCGATAGTTGTCTTTTAATAGCCGTAATGAGGCATGTGAACCAATATAGCCAGCTCCTCCTGTCACTAAGACATGGGTAACCCCAGGTTCATGACGAGAAAACTGCAGCAGTACATGAACCAAAATCAGCTCTACAGTTGTGAATTTAAGTGAATATAAATATAGTAATACCATGATAATGTAATCATAACAAAGAGGACAAAATAAAGGACCTTGCATGAAGTGATGAAAAGCGTGAGCAACAGAAGTTGATACACACTTTACTTTCCTATCCAACACTTCGAATCAAATTGGAAAGTAAATGATTTTTGTCTGGCTCGTCTATTAATAACTCAAAAAAATTCTTCAGCTCCAGTGATATCATACCCAAGCTTCACCACACACATATGATGCAAATTTATATATGTATACATCAGGTAGATATGACCATACACAAAGTCAATGTAGTTTTTTAACTGCAATTAGCAAAAGCCTTTAAAATGTCATACAAAAAAAAACACTGCGCCATATAATTAAACTGTAGTTTCAGAGATCTGATATATCTACATCTGCAAATTCACCAAATAGTTTTTCTTCAACAGGAAAGAGTCAGGGGTATTTATTGAGATGGCTTAGCTGTCATAATATACAACTACCACCTTATTGATGAAAGATCCAATTTGTTAGGATGCATTAGGCCCACAACTTACCAAACCAAGAAGTCGCAACAAACAGTCATGGAAGTTCAAGTTGGACCATGACCTAATGTAAACTACAAAGCAATGCAAAGACTATTGGCTGGAGGGATGTCACTTTCATCATCTGCTTGCCAGCACTACTAAGAGTAGCTAATATGCGTGTGGACAAAACTAGAATATTTATCATTCTTTTTATGTTTATTATACAAGGATGTATTCAATAACCCAAGTGATGACATGCTTTTCTGTTACGCCTACAGTTGCTTGAGACCAAAACAAACTATTCGATGAAGTGCCCAGCAAGAAAACAAAAAAAGGAAGGAACTTAGAAAGGTGTAATCAATACCTATAGGTAGATATGTGGCCTTTAATTTGTGTGCTATTAAACGTGGGAAAAAACTGATCCCGAAAGCAAATTCAAAAGAATATGATTGGAGGGAAAAGGATAAGAGATACGTAGACATCTTACCACACTATTGCCACCAAAACCAGGAGATTGCTTCAGAACAAATATACAGAGTGCTATGAAGAGCAGGGCCACAATGACTTTCCCAATATTATGTGGTTTACGCCTAGCATCAAAGTACTCCATCCCTATCAACAACAAAAGTAGAGACCATAAGGGAAACGACCATAAATGTAATCATTACGAATTTATGCTAGTTGATTAAGCTGAAGCATACTCGTGATCAGACCAATGGAGCAACCTAGTCGATTAGAACAATGTATAAGAGAGAGATGAACCTCACAGAAAATAATTTTCTCTTTGTTAAATATATGCAGTAACCAGTAAGTATACTTTTGACTTGCTTGAAATGTGATCGCAACAAAGTGACAGCTTTGCTTAAAGGCTAAATTGGTATGGGTGCACATGTCCAGTTGACTTCAGTTCAAATACTGCATCTAATTGCTTTACTTTCACTTGCCTACCTTCCTAGCAACTTACATCTTTAATGTCTATGTAAGGAGCCTTACTTCAGGCAGAAGAAACACCACTGAAAACAGTGCCAACAGAAACACTACGGGGCTGTTTGGTTGGTGTCCATGCCAGCCCTATCAAAACGAAGGCTTGCCAAAATTTTGGTGCAGGAATTTGCCGCCAGGGATTCGACCGCTGGCTACTACAGAATCACATAGTGTGACCAAATAATTGGCAACGATCCAAAAATTTGGCCATGATCCAAACGCACGCCGGCCTATTGGTCAACGGCCAAAACTTTGGAAGGGCAGCCGTGGACTGCCATCCAAACAGCCCCTACGACTTTCAGTGTGAAACAGCACAGTATCACTAACAATCATGCTAAGCATCACCGTGGAAAGCTAAGCATGCACTTGTGCACCAAGTGAATCCCATTGTAAGCTCTAAAAAAAGACAGCTTTTTCAGGTGGAGTATTGAAAATAATAATATCACATTGTATCATGGGGCATGGATTCGATAGACAAATTAAGCAAAAACAATGCCCACCCACAAAAAGCCATGGCAATTAGGTGTATATATATATCTAAAGAAACAGTAATAACTAAGATGAAGGGCACAGAGATCTACCAGCCCTAGGCTGTGTTCCCCTCCTGTTTACAGGGACCATGTAAGAATTCTTCTCCTTGAGACGAACTAGCCAATGGTGGAACCTCTACTCGCCGCCGCCACTGCCGCCGCCTTGATCTTTCTGCCAATGGCGGAATCCCTAGAGAACCAGCACACGGCATGTGTCAGTCACAAGGACACAAAAAATCACCCCCAGAGCAAGCGAATGATAAGAATCCCCATGGCCATAGGGCGGCCAATTCCAACAGGGCAAGAACAGCATTGCAATTCCAAACAAGGATCAACAGCATTAGATAGAGCATTGGGCACCAATTGGCCAAAACAAAAACAAAAAAACAGGTCCAAAAGTCAATTCGCCGGTCTTGATCTCGAATTCAGAAAAGGACAAAACGAAATTAAAAGCGCAAGATCTCGAGTTCAAGAGAGTGCCGCCGGGATGGAGTTTTCAGGCGTGGCAACCGCAGTAGATCCGAAGAGAGCAGCACGGAACAGCGACGATAGAAATCGAAGCACATTTACTTATTATTATTACCTTATATATCCTCC